>NC_073307.1:47277260-47577260 GCF_027595985.1 Sorex araneus | reverse complement strand
ACCCCCAGTATACCCCCCGCCCCCGCCCCCCACCCCCAACTGTATAACTGATGAATTTCACTTCATTTTCTCTTTACCTTGATTACGTTCCATATTTCAACACAAAATTCACTATTGTTGTTGGAGTTTCTCCCCAAGAAAGACAGCCCTACTACCAAGGAAGCATTTGATAATTAGTTTTCCATTAAAAGATTGTATGTTTTCAGTTTTTAGAAAAGGTCGCTCAGGCGCGGTTCGGAGCTGTCCCAGTCCCGCATCCCGGAGCCGTGTTAGTTGCTGCTCAGTGTCGCCAGGGCTCCATCTGGAGAAGGTGTGCTGGCTGTACCTCCTCCGTCTGGATCCCCGGTGTTGCTGGCCCGGTCTCAGGTCCAGAGCATTCTCCGGCCGCATTGCTCACCAGAACGCCCGGCTTCTTCTCTGTTGAATGTGGCAAGATGGCGCTGAGGGTGGGTCAAGGGCATGATTTCCAGCAGCCGGGACCACCTGGAGGCTGGGCTGGTGTTGCCCCACTCCAGTGCCACCCCCCCCCCCGTCTTTTGGTTCTTTTTCTTTGCATAAGTCTGATTAGATCTTCCAGTACAATGCTGAATAGAAGAGGTGAGAGTGAGCCCAGACTGGAAACCCTAATATTGTTCCTGATATAAGAGGAGAGTACCCAGTATTTTACTGTTGATTTAACTCTGAGTTGTTTCCTATCTGTCTCTTCTCACATTAAGGATAGCTGCTTTTTATTTCTTTTTGGACCACACTCTGCAATGTTCAGGGGCTCCTCCTGGTTCTGCACTCAGGGGTCTGGGAATCAAACTGAGATCAGGTTTGTGCAAAGCAAGCACCTTCACCCCTCCTGTGCTATTCCTTCAACTCCAAGGATGTCGCTTTTCATTCTTAGTTTGATAAGAGGTGTCTCATAAAAGTGTATTAAATTTTTCTTCAACCACTTTTTCTGCATCACTTAATACGAATATGTGGGATTTTCTTCCCTTTCCATTGATGTGATATATTAGATTGATTTTTTCAGCTTAAATCATCTCACTTGGCCATGGTACAAAATTATTTCCTATGCCATTAAATTTGGTTTGCTGGTATTTTGCTATGCTTCCATGTATATTCATTGGTAGGTTTTTTTTTTTTTGTCTGCATGCTGCTGTCTGGCTGTGGTACCGAAGTATTTTTTACCTCATAGAGTAAGTTGACAAATACTCCCTGATTTTTATTTTTAAGATGAGTTTTAGAAGGCTTTGGGGTCAATTATTTAAATAAAATTTAAATTCTTAAATAATGAATAAATTCTAGTAGAATTTGCCAGAGAAAACATTTTGTCTTGGTTTTTCCTTTCAGAGGAGATTTTGATTATAGCTTCAATCTCTTTGTTAGTTATAGGTCCATTTAAATTTTGTATTTATTCTTTGTGTGTGTGATGCTGGGGATAAAATCCAGGGCTGCATCCATGCAAGGATCTACTGCTGAATTACATCCTCAGTCATCTATTTCTTCCTGAGTCCATTCTGGCTGTTATTCATTCATACTAAAGATTCAGAAATGCTTCCATAGGAAGAAACTTATAAAGTATAATATGTATGAAATGGATTCAGAGAACTCATGTTTGCATCTTCCTGCATTCATGGCAAAAATCAACCCTAAAACGTGGATTGATCTACACAGAAACCAACCTGAAACTAAACAGTTTCACAGTGAGAATCAGGAGATCCCTCAGAAGGATTGGAGGCTGAGAAACCCTCACCAATTAAGAAACCTCACTGCAGGGGCTGGAGTGATAGCACAGCAGATAGGGCGTTTGCTTGCACGCGGCTAACCTGGATTTGATTCCCAGCATCCCATATGGTCCCCTGAGCACCGCCAGGGGTGATTCCTGAGTGCAGAGCCAGGAGTGACCCCTGTGCATCGCCGGGTGTAACCTAAAAAGAAAAAAAAAAGAAGAAAAAAATAGAAAAACCACTGCAGAGCAAGAAACTGTGCTCAGGATAGATCTTTGTCCTGGGGAGAGGGAGTGTGGTGGAGTGCAGTGAGAGAGGCTGGGGTGAGAGAGAGAGGGTGCTAGTGGAGTTACGCTGAATACCCAGCATCCCAACCCTGCTTTACTTACGAAACAGGAAGTCAAGGACAGAAACTCAGGCTTAGACAGAGGTCAACCGAGGCCATCTTGATCACCTTCGGTTACCTTGCTGGTGGAAGCCACATGGAATTGTTTCCATAACAACAGACCCCGAGGGCACATTCTTGAGGAATTTCCTGATAACTCCCTTCCTGACACATAGCTATGCTAGCTGAGGACTAGGTGTCATGCTTGTTTATGACCTAGACGACACGCAGACCCATCCCTCTCGGTCCGCATCTGAGTCCTAGCAAGCAAACCGACCAACCAGCCGAAAGCATCCTGAGTCCAGAAGTCCGAGGAGAGCTTAGTCGATCAGGATTTCAGTTTTCCATCTGCTTATGGGCACTCTGTTTTACACAGTAGGTCTGCTGACCATGAACATCAGCAGCCTAAGGCATCCCGCTTTATGCAATAAAATAAAAACCAACTGGTCAGATAGCATAGGGGTTAAGATAGCTGTTTTACACTCAGTCAATCCCAGTCTGATCCCTGGCACTACATATGGTCTCCCAAGCACCTCTAGGAATGACACCTGAGCACTGAGCTGGGTGTAAGCCTTGACCAAAACAAAATCAACTGAGATAACACAGTATTTACTGCCCACAGTTATTTTTGATGAGTGTCACTACTTGCTTAGCTTGTGACAAAAGCATATAAACCTGCTGGTTTCCCCAAACCTATCTTGGGACATCTCTACTGACATTTTATTCAGTGCATTTGTCTGAATAAAACTTTCTCTGTTTGAACAACCCATTACTCTCAGCTCAGATATTTGAACCCCAATACTGGGGGCCTCCTAATGTAGAACAGGTCAGCAAGGAGTCCTCACTGCCTTCTTCTGTCCCAGCCAAGCCTGGAGAACACCCTCTTTTATTTCCGGCAGGGTAGAGGCCACGCCTAGCAGTGCTCAGGAGTTACTCCTGGCTCTGTACTCAGGAATCACTTCTGGTGGGCTCAGGGGACCATATGGGGATCAAACCCGGGTCAGCCGCTTACAAGGCAAATGTTCTGCTCTATCATGCCAGCCTGACGACCCCTTCTTCGACTGAAGCCCTGGACTCCTTTTAAACGCCCCCCGGCAGGTAGCACAGTTAGTCCTACCCGTGACTGTGACTGGGCAAAGGTGACCGAACCCTTGTTCTGTTCAAGCTTGGTGCATAGTCCCCGGCAGCCACGTAGGAGAGAAACACCCTTGATTGCCATCTGGACCTGTTCCAACTTGCCATCTTGAACCCTCCCCGCCCTCTTCACACCTGGCCCACAGGCACTCCCGGGATCTTGCAAGCTCAGATTTCTAGCTACCACCCAAGTCTGGTCAGATTTCACAAACAGATGCGCCCCTGCACCCTGACCACCAGGAAGTCAAGGCTTGAAACTTTGGTCGCTGCCAAGACCCGCCCAGATACTCATGCAGCCGACCAGTGCTCAGGTTTGCTTGCCCTCATCACTACTGTCACTCCAGGTATTTGCCTCCACGAATCTGCCAGTCACCACAGAAGCAGATACGGCGCTCCAGCTACCATGGCGCACACATGCTGACAAGCCTGTGACGGACCACAGCTGTGGCCAAATACTCGCACCTGTGAACCCGGGAGCTGTCCAGGACTGCTAGGTCTCATTTGCTGCTACTGGATGCTGGTGAGTGCGAACTCCCAATGGTCTCCCAGGCCCACATGAGCTCAGAGTCACAGCCAGCCCTGGTCCTTGCCTTCATGACTTCCCCAGTCACTGCTCAGACCCACACAAATATGAGTCCTGGCATCAGGACCTCACAGAGCACCAGATATAATAAGGAAACAGAGGGACTCACTCTCACTAGTGGATGGTGAGGAAAAGTCTAGAAAGAAACCCAAGTACTTCAGAGCTATGGAACCTCCCTGATGAAGACTTGAAGCAATAATCCTAACGATGCATGCAGAAATAAGGAAGTCAACTGAAGAGAACTGCAATAATAGAAGAGATAATATGCGGAAAATTCAAGCAGAAGTCAGTGACTGGAGGACACAGTGTCACTGTATCACTGTCATCCTGTTGCTCATCGATTTGCTCAAGCGGGCACCAGTAATGTCTCCATTGTGAGACTTGTTGTTATTGTTTATGGCACACCAAATATGCCACAGGTAGCTTGCCGGGCTCTATAGTTGAATTAAAAATTATAATAGATGTAGGAGCTTATTAGCAGAATGATGGAAACTGAAAATAAAATCCGTGAGTGAGGATAAAGTAGAAACCATGGAAAAATTACCAGAAAAGGGGAAACATTGGGTTTTGGATATTGGCCATACTAGGCTGTGTTCAGGGGTCTCTCTTGGTACTGTGCTTGGGAGTGACTTCGGGTGGGCTTGAGGGACCATGTTGGATGCCAGGATTAAACCCAGGTTGCTCATTCACAAGGCAAGCATCCTATTTATTGTACTATCTTTTCAGCCCCATAGAACAACTTCTTTGTTTTTTGGGCCACACCCACTGGTGCTCATGATTAGTTATGGCTCTGCACTCAGGGATCACTCCTGGCAGGGCTCAGGGAACCCTATGGGGTGCCAGGATCAAACCCAGGTTGGCCTTCTGCAGAGTAAATGCTGTACTATTGTTCCAGCCCCAGAAGACATTTTAAAAAATTATTTATTTATTTTATTGAATCACCATGTGCAAAGTTACAAAGTTCTCAGGCTTATGTCTCAGTTATACGATGCTCAAACACCCGTCCTTTCACCAGTGCCCATATTCCACCACCGAAAAAAAAACCCAGTATACATCCCACCCCCACCTCCCAAACACCCCCCCTGTATAACTGATAAATTCCACTTCCTTTTCTCTTTACCTTGATTACATTCCATATTTCAACACAAAACTCACTATTGTTGTTGGAGTTTCAACACAGAACTCACTATTCTTGTTGGAATTTATCCCCCAAGAATACAGCCTTATTGACAGGGAAATATTTGATAATTAGTTTTCCACTGATGAGAATGAAGAGATAAAAAAGTCACGCGGTTACAATTTCTGTATTTTATAGCTAAGTCCAGGGAGATTTAAGTTGGAAATTGAATCACTTCCCTTCCTGGAGCAGCATGGAGCAAAAGCTTAGTTCACAGTCTGGATACATGGTTGCAAGCACTCGCTGGAACCCCAAGTCATATAGCTGGCTCTGGATCCTGCTTGTTCAGCAGCCAAGCGGCTGTGCAAAGGCATGGCCACCCGGGTCGAATCTCGTGGAGCTCGAGCCGGCTCCGGCCCTGGCCCAAGATTCCCAGAAAAACATTTTTTACCGAAGATGATGTAAAGAGATTTCTGGAACAACATAAAAAGAAACCAAATTTATGTCTAAGGAACTCTACAGGAGGAGAAGTAGAGAAAGGGGCAGATTTCTTATTTGAAGAAATAATAGGCTAGAACTTCACCAGACTGAGGAAGGAACCAGAAAGCTAGATCCAGGAAGCTCAGAGGTTGAAACAAAATTAACCCAAATAGACGCCAAGATAAATATCATTAAAATGGCAAAAATTCAACATGAAAGAATCGTAAAAGCAGCAAGAAAAAAACGAAGACTCACATAAAAAGGAACTTCTGTAAAATTATTCTACAAGTAAGAAGGAAATGGTATGACACAGCCAACGTGTTGAATGGAAAAACCTCCAATCAGAAAATGAAAAAAATTTCAAACAATCTAACCTCACATCTTAGGGAAGTAGTAAAAAGAAGAACAAGGGAAACCCAAAGTCAGTAGAAGGAAGGAAATAATTTTTAAAATTAAAAAGCCAATAAAGGGGCCAGAGTGATAATAGAGCGGGTAATGCATTTGCCTAGCATGTGGTTGACCTGAGTTCAATCTCTGACATTCCATATGGTACCCTGAGCACTGCCAAGAGTGATGTCAGTAGTCCTAAGTGCAGAGCTAGAAATAAATCCTGAGCATTGCTACGTATGGCCCAAAAACAAAACAGAAAAAAAAAAGAAGGAAGGAAAGAAAAAAAGGAAGGAGGAAGAGAATGAAAGAAAGAAGGAAAGAAAGAAAGAAAGAGAGAGAGAGAGAAAGAAAGAAAGAGAGAGAGAAAGAAAGAAAGAGAGAGAGAAAGAAAGAGAAAGAAAGAAAGAAAGAAAGAAAGAAAGAAAGAAAGAAAGAAAGAAAGAAAGAAAGAAAGAAAGAAAGAAAGAAGAAGAAGGAAAGGAAGGAAGGAAGGAAGGAAGGAAGGAAGGAAGGAAGGAAGGAAGGAAGGAAGGAAGAGGAAGGAAGGAAGGACAAATTAAAAAGTATATATCATGGTATAAATACCATAGTATATATATTTTAACGCCACACAAGCCTCAACCTTTAACAACATGTTAGTAATCTCTTTTTTTTCTTTCGCTTTATTGAGTCACACCCGGTGATACACAGGGGTTACTCCTGGCTCATGCACTCAGGAATTACTCCTGGCAGTGCTCAGGGGACCATATGGGATGCTGGGAATTGAAAACGGGTTGACCGAATGCAAGGCAAACGCCCTACCGCTGTGCTATTGCTCCAGCCGCCCCTCCTTTCTTTTTTTTGCTTTTTGGGTCACATTCAGCAATACTTAGGGATTACTCCTATCTCTTTGCTCAGGAATTACTCCTGGCCATGCTTGGGGGACCATATGGGATGCTGGGGATTGAACCCCGGTCGGCTAGGTGCAAGGCAAATGCTCTACGTGTTGTACTATTACTCCAGCCCCTTTTAAATTTTTACTTATTATTATATACAAGGAGAGGAGGAGGAGAAGAAAAGAGGATAGAGAAAGAAGGAGAAGGAGATTCAAGGAAATGGGAAAATATTCCATGTGCTTTAATTAGGAGAATTAACATTGTTAAAATGATCCTTTTGAAAGCATTATGCAAATTCATGAATCTCTATCAAAATTCTAGTGGTGTTATTCAAGGGCATAGAGCAACATTACTAAAACTTTTATGGAACCAGAAAAGATCTCAAATAATCAAAGAAATTCTGAGAAAAGGATGGAAGACATCACATTCCCTAACTTTATACATAATACATAGCTACAGTCATCAAAACAGCTTAGTATTGAAATCCAAGCAAACCAACAGACCAATGAAAGAGAACTGAGAGCTCAGAAATAAATCCTTACAAACATCGCAGCTAATTTATGACAAAGGAGCTAAGAGCATAAAATAAAGAAATCTCTTCAACACAGTGGTATTGAGAAATCTGGTTAGTCACGTGCAAAATGACATGGGTCCACAATCTCATCCCAAATGAGATTGTACAAATGTCAACTCATAATGGATTAAAGACATAAATATTAGATCTGAAACCAGGAGAGGTTTCAAACAATTGAAGAAAACACCAGCAAAGCACTCCATAATGATGGTTTCAGTGGTGCCTTCCAGGGTTCTACTCCATCAGCAAGGAAAAAAAAAAACTCTAAAATAAATATTTGGTATTACATTTGAAAAAAACTTCCGCACAGTGAAAAAAAAACTATCATTAAAAGAACAACTAAAAAAAATCCAACATACTACTGAACTGGAGGAGATATCTGCATATCACATCTGACAAAGGGTTAAAACTTAAAGATATATGAAGATCTCACAGAACTCAAAACCAACAAAAACACAATCAACTCCTTCAAATAAATGGGTAGAAATCTAAAGAGACATTTATCCAGGGAAGACATGTGATGACCAAGAGAAATATGGAAAAAAAAAGCTCATTTTCACTTAATATCAGGGAAATGAAAATCAAAATGACTATGAAGCATCACTTCACACCTCTGGAATGACCTTTGCCAAAAAGGCCAGCAGTAACCAGTGCTGGGAGATGTGCAAAACAGAAACCCTCATTCAGCGTTGGTAGGAACGTCCATAGGCCCCATGGCATGCAGCTCTCTAAAAATTTAAAATGCCAGAGCTACCGTTCGATCTAACCGTTCCGCTGATAGCTATTGATCCCCAGAACACACAGGCATTAGTAGGAAAGGACACATACACACCTAATGCTCATCACAGCCAAGATCTGAAGTCAATCTGCATGCACAACAGAAAACTGGGCAATGAAAATGTGACAGGGGGCCAGGAAGAGGTCTGGGGTCAGGGTCCCATGCCTTGCGTGTATAGAGACCCGAACTCAAACCCTGGCACTGAATGCCCCACACCCCAGCGCTGTAGGGAATAGCTCTGCACCCCCTCAGAATCACTGGGCTGGGCCTTAAGCTGTCTAGATAGCCAGCTGAGCATGGCTTAGGAGAATCCTTCCCACGATCACGATGACGAAATCCCCGTTAATCGTCGATTTTTCGAACAGGCTCAGTAACCTCTCCATTCGTCCTTTCCCTAGGATCTTAGAAGTCTCTCTCAGCTCGGCCCTCCCAATGATGTCACACTGGGGGCTCTTTCAGGGTCAGGGGAATGGGATCCAGCTTGTTACTGGATTTAGCATATGAATACATCATGGGAAGCTTGCAAGGCTGTCCCATGTGGGCAGGAAACTCTCAGGAGCTTGCCAGTTTCTCCCAGAGGGAGACATAGGCTACAAGATATCACGTGGCCGCAAAGTGGCCATGCGCTTCTGGGAGCTTGCTTTTAAGTCTCACCTGGTGAACCCCTTCCCAAAACAAAGAAATCTGGTTTGCTTTGAGGCCACGCCCGGTGAGGCTCAGGGGTTCCTCCTGGCTCTGCATTCAGGAATTACTCCTGGTGGTGTTTAGGGGACCCTGTGGGATCTGGGGGTTGAACCAGGGCCGGCCGTGGGCAAAGCAAGCAGCATCCAGCCCGATGTACTATCTCTCCAGCCTCCAAGCGAGAGGGATTTGATATATGTGTACCAGATAACACCACTCAGTCTTTGGAAAGATGAAGCCAGGCCTTCTGCTACTCTGGCTGGAGAGGGAGCCGACGAAGAGAAATAAATCAGAAGGAGAGAGACAAATACTGGATGATGTCACTCATGTGCCTTATATACGGAAACAAAGAAAGGGAAGAGACCACGGCCACTGCAAGCAAGTCCTGGGCGCTGACCACAGAGCTGAGGGGAGGGGGTACGGCAGGGAGAGGGACAGAGGGTCGAACGTGTGTGGGGGGATGTGGGCACTGTGGTGAGACCTGCGGTGTGGGAGCAGCGAGTCCCCAGGCCTTAGAAACATTTGCATCTTGTAAGGCAACAAATCCCCAATAAAAATTAAAGAGGAGTGAAATGCATCTCACATGCCTGAGTGCATGGAATAATGAGCCTTTTCCTGGATCAACGCGAAATGCGACTTTTCCATTTCTAGCAGTGACTGTATACCATGATATCTGGAAATACAAGGGAAAGCTACTAGAGGCCGGAGTGATAGTATTGCAGGTAGGGCCAATCTGGGTTCAACTCCCAGCATCCCACAGGGTCCCCCGAGCCCTGCCGGGACTGAACACTGAGTGCTGAGCTAGGAGTAAGCCCTGAGTCGGGTGTGGCCCAAACACAAAAACATCATGGGAACTGCTGAAAGCCTGAAGAAAGAGTTAAGAGAAAGTCTAGGAAAAAGGGTGTAGAGGAATGCTAACTTCCTGAATAAGTCTAATAGATTCCCTAAAAATTAGCATGCTTGGGCTGGAGCGATAGCACAGCAGGTAGGGCGTTTGTCTTGCACGCGGCCGACCCGGGTTCGAATCCCAGCATCCCATGTGGTCCCCCTGAGCACCACCAGGAGTAATTCCTGAGTGCATGAGCCAGGAGTGACCCCTGTGCATTGCCGGGTGTGACCCAAAAACAAAAACAAAAAAATAATAATTAGCATGTTTGCAAAAATAATCCACTGAAGAAACCATCTCCAACCAGCTGCTTGGCTGTGGACCCCACATGTCCCATTTGTGACAGGCACCATGGCTGGGGGATTTGCTGTCTGGGCCTCCGCCTCCCCGTGTGTTGTGGGGAGTAAGTGGCCACCCAAGTCAGAGGGCCCATGGAGAGCCGGGGCTGAGTGCCCTGTAAGGAGAAGTAGCCGGGCTCCCCGGCTGCCCAGACCAGCCAAGGTCCCCTTGCCCAGGGCCACCGGAACACCTGAGAGACCCCATTGATGGTGTTGCCCTGGCCCTGGACATGTCTCCTGCCAGGGCTCTCACTTAGAGGGGCCCTCTCCCCACTCCTGGTCAGACGGGCCCTCCCCAAAGCCAGCCCCTCCCCCGCCCGAGAGCCTCGGCTTTGTTTTCTTCTACAGACCCAAGATTTCCAAACCCTGCGGTCGCCGCGCACTGATAAAAGGGGAAGACGCTAACTAGGAGGAGGAAAACAAGTTCCTGCCCCAGTGTGCGGGCGCCTGTCCAGCCGTGCTGGCCATCGGGAACCCCAGCCCGGCCGCAGCGCAGCCCCTCGGAGCCATGGGCCCAGCAGCTCTGCTCGCCCTGCTGGCCACAGCGTGGCAAGGTAAGAGCCAAAGGGGGTAAGCCCCCGAAAGGGGTAAGCCCCCAAGTGGGACTCCCGGAGTGAGAGGGCAGCGGGCCCCTCCCTAGTCTCTGCTCGCTGCTCGCATCTCCTCAGGCCTGGACAGCCGGTGCAGGGTGCGGGGGGAGCTCCGGAGGGGCTGCGGAGAGAGAAGAGGGGAGAGGGGTAGGACGCCCCTTGGAAGGGTCGTGGTGTGGGCTCGTCAGGGGCAGGGGCGCACCCACAGTCTGCAGGTCCAGGCTCAGCGAGCCTCAGGAGCAGCCTGGGACTCTACACGCGTTTCTTTTCCTTTCTTCCTCGGGGGACGCGGGGGTGCAGTGGGGAGTCCACTTGGCATTGCTCAGGGGCTACCCCCAACCTGATTTGGAGGTGTCTCCAGCAACGCTGGGGGGACCCTGTGGTGCCAGGGAGGCAGCCCAGGCCTCTCGCCCGCAGAGCCTGTGCTCACCCCTTGGACGGTCTCTCGGGCCTGACTGCGCTCTGCTGACGCGTTCGCAGGGGAGGCCGGTGCCGTCGTGAGGAGGGTGGGAGTGAGCCCTGGTCGCTGCCAGGGGTCCCGTAGGGAGACTGGGACACGGTCAGCAGAGACGAGAGCCCAGCCGCACTGGTCTGGGGCAAGCAGAGGCGGATCTGAAGGGGTGAGCATGCAGAGCTAGAGGACGGCTTGACAGGAGCCCGGTGCCTCCCAGCCAGACCTCACCTGCCTTGGCTGCAGGACCGCAGGGTGGGGACCGTGGCGGTGATGCAGAGCCCCGAGACGAGGCTGTATTGCATATTTAACAGGGGGTCTTGTGGGAGGCCGGGGGCTGGGGACTGGGGTGGGGGGAAGGAAGCTTCTGCTCTGGTCTCCCTTCATCCCGGGCCCCAAGGAGGAGGTGGCCCAGGGACGGTCTCTCTTCTGACCCATCAGCCACCCGCACGCAGTAGGAAGACAAATGGTTTGAGCTGTCTTGGGCCTAAGGTGCTGACCCCTGAGTCCATCTGAGGTGTGACAAAGGACTCCCCCGTTCTGGACAATCTGGGATGTCGCATGGTCTCTGCCCAGCTGCCCCTCACACATGTTTGGCACCCCAGCCCAGAGGGAACAAGAGATGAGAGCTCAGGGGGGCACCTCACTTCAGCCCCTAAAAGTGACGAGGAGTTATTGGGTACAGGGGCTGCTGTCACCCCCGCCCCCCCCAGACCCAGAGAGTCTGGCTTGTCCCTGCCACTGGCACCAGGGCCCTCTGTATCTCAGAGAGGAGGGCGTGAGAGTGTGTGTAGTTGTGTGCATGTGAGAGGTCCGTATTGTGTGGAAGTGTGTGTGCTTGTGTGTATGTACGTGTGTGTGCAGTTTGTGAGAGTATGTATGTGTGGTTGTGTTTTTGGCTGTGTGTGGTGTGTCCGGTTCGATTCCTTTGCCCCTCTCAGAGAGCCCAGCAAGCTACTGAGAGTATCTCGCCCGCACGGCAGAGCCTGGCAAGCTACCCGTGGCGTATTCAACATGCCAAAAACAGTAACAAACAAGTCTCACAATGGAGACGTTACTGGTGCCCGCTTGAGCAAATCGATGAGCAACAGGATGACAGTGACAGTGACAGTGGTCTGTGGGAGTATATGTATGTGTGTGGTTCTGAGTGTATGTATGTGTGGGGGGTGTGGTTGTGTGGTACGTGTGTGATTTATGTGTATGTTGTGTCTGGTTGAATATGAGTGCACTTATGTGTGTGGTTGTGTGTGAGTGTACGTGTGTGGTTGTGTATATATGTGGTTTGTGAGTGCATATATGTGCGCAGGTAGGGGTATATGCATGTGTGTTGTGTGTATGTGTGTGTTGTGTCTGTGGTTGAGTATGAGTGTATCTGTATGTGTGGTTGTGTGCGTGGGTGGGTGTGCTGGGGGGGTGTAGGGGAGCTGACGAAGTGTCTGTCAGACAGTCGGAAAGTCTGGGGGCCCTCAGAGCTTTGGGGAGCTGTGGTAAGAGGGTGAGGACTGGCCTTGCACAAAGGGGCCCTTGATGAGTGTCGCACAGGCCATGAGGCTGGGCCTGAGCTGTCGCGCCTTCCCGCCAGCCGGCCAGCAGGAAGTCGGGGGAGAAGTGGAGAGTGTCAGCCCTGTCCTGCGTGAACATCTGGGGCAGCAGGACAGGATGAAATAGGACAGAGTCTCTCGCCACCCGGGGGTGCGGGGAGCGAGGCGCCTGGGTGGGTGGAAAAGCAGAACAGAGTCTGCGTGTTGGATGCTCAGGACAGCGCCTGGCAGTCTGTTGGCCCGAGCCAGGAGTCACGCTGGGGCTGTGGACAGGGCTGCCTGGTGCCAGTCACTTCAGGGGTCCTGGGCACTCCTGGCCCCTCCCGCGGTCCCTTCCCGCCGAGCCATCCGAGGAGCTCTCTCCAGAGCTGGGGCCTGAGGAGGGGGTGATGAAAGCTGAACGTGGGAGCAGGGAGGTGGAGGGGACCCTGAGCACCTTCCCGACCAGGCCCACCAGCGTGGGGACGGACGAGGCCCCGGGGTGCAGTGGTCTCTGCCCCCAACCCATCCCCGTTCCCTCTGCCTGGAGCAGAGACAGCGGCCGGGGTCAGGAAGCAGAAGTGAGGGCTTCCTAGGAGAAGGGCCGAGCGGGCGGAAACAGGGGGGCAGGGGGCACAGATCCCTCAATGTGTTTCCGCCTGCGCAGTTGGGTGGGGGTGGGGCTGGCAGCCCCTCCGGGCCCTGAATCAGCTCTCACTTCCCTCCCGCACCCTATTTTCGTCCCTAGAAAAGTGCTGACGCGGCAGAGGCCACAAGGCCCTCTTCCCGGAGGGCCTGACATGGGTTTCAAGTTCTCTTTTCTCCTTCAAGAAAAGTTTCCTTAAAAGAGATTGGGGTCAGCCTGGAGAGACGGGCCAAGGGTTAAGGTCCCTTGTGGCTGGCCTGCCTGGGGCTGACCCTGGTCCTGTCCCCAGCACTACGTGGCTCTGAGCACTGCTGGGGAGACCCCGATCATCCCTGGTATCACAGCACAGGGCCCGAGCAGCAACCGTACCCCGGGGCCTTGTCATTGAACCGCCAGCCTGGTTGTCTGAGAGGTCTCCTCCTGAGCACTGCTGGGGAGACAAACAGCGTGATTGCAGCTGGGGGGACTGCCACGAGGCCGGGGACCCTTCTAGGACACTGCAGGGTTGGGAGGTTAAGAGACGCCTGCTTAAAAAAAAAAAAAATGCCTGCTGTTTGCCTGAGATTTCTTTTCTTTTCTTTTTTTTTTTGGCTTTTTGGGTCACACCCAGCAATGCACAGGGGTTACTCCTGGCTCTGCACTCAGGAATTACTCCTGGCGGTGCTCAGGGGACCATATGGGATGCTGGGAATCGAACATATGGGATGCTGGGAATCGAACCGGGTCGGCCGCATGCAAGGCAAACACCCTACCTGCTGTGCTATCGCTCCAGCCCCTGCCTGAGATTTCTTGTCCACCCCTGAGCATGTATGGAGGCTGAGCATTTGCCCAGAGAGGGGCAAGGCCTCCTTCCAAGTGACCCTGTGAACCCCAGGGAAGTCCAGCCCCACCAGTCCGCCTCTTGGGGGGATCCACTCAGGCCTGGCTTGTGTCCCCCAGCCCAAGGGGTCCCGGTGATCGAGCCCAGCGGGCCCGAGCTGGTGGTGGTGCCCGGCATGTCGCTGAGCCTGCAGTGTGTGGGGAATGGCAGCGTGGAGTGGGACGGCCCCATCTTCCCCCACTGGACCCTGGGCATGGACGCCCCCAGCAGCACTCTGACCACCACCAACACCAGCTTCCTGCATACGGGGACCTACCGCTGCACGGAGCCTGGGGACCCGCAGGGCGGCAGCGCGAGCATCCACGTCTATGTCAAAGGTGAGGAGTCAGCCCCTCCCCCCCCCACCCAGACCCGGCCCAGCAGACCCAGGGGCCCCTGGGTCACTGACACCCTCCCAGGAATCCCAGGATCAGACTTCACCACGGTGCCCATCTCCCACCTGCTCTGTGTCCTGACATGTCCACTGGTGTGCTGACCCAGTTCAGCGGCCCCGCTGGGCAGCACACACTGAGCCTCCCTGCCGGGGGCGCAGGCCGGACAGGTTCTCTGAGTCCCCCCCCTTCCCGCCGGGGCGGGGATGGAGGGCTGTGGTGAGCCCACGTCCCTCTGCTGCAGACCACCTCCGGCCCTGGAGACTGCTGGCCAATGAAGTGACGGTGATGGAGGGCCAGGACGCACTGCTTCCCTGCCTGCTCACGGACCCCGAGCTGGAGAACCGTGTCCAGCTGCTGAGGGCGCGGAACCGCCCCGTTCTGCGCCAAACCAACTACTCCTTCTCTCCCTGGCACGGCTTCACCATCCACAAGGCCAAGTTTATCGAGAGCCAGACCTACCAGTGCGGCGTGTTGATGGGCAAGTGGATGGAGACATCTCTCGGGATCAACCTCCGAGTGCAGAGAGGTGTGCAGGGCGCGGGCCGGGGAGTCCCCACTTCCTCCTCACCTCCCTTCCAGTCCCAGCATGGTCTTCCTTGCAGCTTCTGGGGGGACAAGAAGGGTCAGAGTGGACCCCAGCAGGGCAGCAGCTTGAAGAGCCCACCCCACCCCTCCCGAGACCTCAAAGCTGGCAGTGGAGAGGCAGGGCTAGGGCAGGACATGAACCCCCAAGCTAAAAAAATAAAAAAATTTCCCTGGGGCCATAGAGATAGTCCAGTGGGTAGGGTGCTTGCCTTGTATGCAGCCTACCCAGGTTCAATCCCCAGCATCCCTTAGGGTTTCCCAAAGCACGGCCAGGAACGATTCCTGAGCACAGAGCCAGGAGCAACCCCTGAGCATCGCCAGGTGTGGCCCCCAAACTAAATCAAATCAAATCAAACAGACTGAGAGGAGGAGGAATCGTGGAAGTGCAGCTTTAGCCCAGAGGCAGCCGCAGGGAGTCTGGGGGTGGGCTGGGCTCTTGACACCCCAGAGCACTCAGCAACTGTACTCATCACCCGCTCGTGTGCCTGCAGCTGGGCCCAGCCACTCGAGGGGGGTGGGGGAACCAGAGGCTGCAGAGGGAGCAGGGCTGGCCCCCAGCACAGGCTATCAGGGGCAGGGGCCCCGTTTCCCACCTGCCCGCTGGGTGGTGGCTGGATTCTGTCTGGAGTCCTGGGTCTTGAGCTGGGACGTGGTCAGCGTCCAGGAGCCCGGCAGCACAGCTCTCCTTCGGGTACTGGAAGCCACAGAGGCTCTCGGCTCCCCTCGCCTTGCAGTCCCGGGCCCTTGATGTGTGACCTTGATGAGGCTTTCGGTGTCTCTGTGCCTGGAGGATAGGATTTGATCGCCTTTCTACCCTTGGGACCAATGTGGATCCAATGCCAGGACTTGTCAGTGCCGGCGTGACCGCTGGTGGGGGGCTGTCTTCCCACCGGGAGGCAGGTTCAAAAGTCCACAACACGCCGATGAACAGGAAGCCAAGCTCAAGGGAGTTGCATGTGCGAGCGGCCAGCTGGGATTTAGCTGGGATCAGCTAAACGGGTGCAGAAGTCCTCACTGAGGATTTTTTGAGATCCAGATCAGAAGGATGGGGCTGGGGAGAGCTTAAGGGCTGAGGCACATGCCTTGCACGTGGCCAAGCAGGGTTCCATCCCCAGCACCCCATACTGTGTTCCTGAGCACCACCTGGAGTGCTTCCTTGAGCGCAGAGCCAGGAGTTCAGTCCTGAGCACCGTTTGCATGTGGCCCCCACAACTCAAGGGGTGTGAGATGGGAAAGATTGGGGGGCCAGAGCGATAGTGCAGGGGTAGGGGGCTTGCCTTGCCTGCGACCTGAGCACCACCGGGTGTGGTCCCCAAACCAACAAAAATGCGAATTTAAATAAAAGTACAATACATTAAAAAATGAAGAAGGGTGAGAATAGACACCCCTTCTGGCTGGGGATGCCAAGCGTTCCAGGAGGACTGGCAGATGCCAAGGCTGGCTCAGGGCAGGGCTGCCAGTGTGGTGAGAGAAAGGCTGTGTGGCAGGGGCTTTGCCTTCATTGCCGAGAGCCTCGAGGGGAAGCACGGGAGAGAGGCTTGATCCAACTGTCTCTGACGGTGTCAGGGTTCAGACCCAGGGCCTCAGCACCCGAAGGGGTGTGCTTTACGCCGGCACCTCGCAGAGGCTCTCAGACTGGCAGGCCAACGCTGGGCCTGCCGGGACGGCACTGCAGGGGGTCAGCTGGCACACTGGTGGTGCTGGGGGTCTCCGGGGCTACACCCACTGTACTCAGGGGCTGCATACACTGCGTGCACCTTAATCCCCACACTGTCTCTCTGTCACCTCTTTCAATGTATATTTTTTGTTTCTGTTTGTTTGGGGCTGGAGCGATAGCACAGCGGTTGGGCGTTCGCCTTTCACGTGGCCGACCCGAGTTCGATTCCTCCGCCCCTCTCGGAGAGCCCGAGTGGCAGAGCCTGGCAAGCTATCCGTGCATATTGGATATGCCAAAAACAGTAACAATAAGTCTCTCAATGAGAGACGTTACTGGTGCCCGCTCGAACAAATCGATGAGCAACGGGATGACAGTGTTTTGTTTTGTTTTGTTTCAGAAGGGGGGGCACACCTAGAAGTGCTCGGGGTTTATCCCTGGCTCTGCACTCAGGGATCACTACTGGTAGGAGTCAGGGAAGCATAATGGGTGCCAGGGATCAAACCTGTGTCGGATGCATGCAAGGCAAGCGCCCTACCCGCTGTGCTGTCTCTCTGACCCTCAATTTATTTATTTTAATTTTTTTAAAATAAATAAATAAATTTGGGTGCATGGCAGAGCCTGGCAAACTCCCCGTGGCATATTTGATATACCAAAACCAGTAACAATAATGGGCCTCATTCCCCTGACCCTGAAAGAGTCTCCGATACAGCAGTGTTAGAAAAGATGAGTAAGGAGAGGCTGCTAAAATCTCAGGGCTGGGACGAATGGTGATGGAGATGTTACTGGCACCCGCTCGAGTAAATTGATGAATAATGGGATGACAGTGATACACTGATACAGTGATATTTTGGGGTCACACCCAGCGATGCACAGGGATTACTAGTGGCTCATGCATTCAGGAATTACTCCTGGCGGTGCTTAGGGGACCATATGGGATGCTGGGAATCAAACCCACGTCGGCCGCGTGCAAGGCAAACACCCTACCCACTGTGCTATCACTCCAGCCGCCTCAATTAATTTTTTTAAAAACTCACTCTGCTGGAAGGAGTCTGCACTGCTGGGGGCAGTGGGCATCGGGGTGTGCTTGGGCAGCTTCTAGGAGGCTGAAGAGTCCAGAGCAGAAAAAGGAAGTGGTGGAGGGAAGTGGCCTTTCCTAGGCTACTAAGGAGACGAAAGGTGTTTGGGGGAACTGAGTCATCCAGGCCTGGAGCAGGTTGGGGACAGGCCTGCATCCCGGGGCACGTGGAGGGAGCCAGGGGCAGTGGCGGCTCCGGGTGTGCATGGTCCTGTCCTCCTGCCTCAGTCATCCCGGGGCCACCCACCTTGACGCTGGTGCCTTCGGAGCTGGTGCGGATCCGAGGAGAGGCTGCCCAGATCGTGTGCTCGGCCAGCGACGTGGATGTCCACTTCGATGTCTTCCTCCAGCAGGGAGACACTAAGGTCAGAAACCTCGGGGTGGGGGGCAGGCGGGGAGAAGAGTCCCTGCAGGAATCAGACCCCCGTAGCCACTCTGAACTGGTTCAGACGCACAATTCAGGCCCAGGCCGCCGCATGGTGGGAAGCCCACCCCATGCCCCCTTCCCGTGGCCTTGTCCCAGCCTGCAGACCGGAAGCAGCCACCAGCTCTTCCGTTTCAACCAGAGCTCCGGTGTTGCCTTGGGAGCCCGGGGGTATAAATAAGGCTGAGCTCGGAAAAAACTTGAAGGGCAATCAGAAGAGGGAGGGTTTCTGGGTGGGAATGGTGTCCGGGTGCCTTCAGCCCAGTATCGTCTGGGATGAGGCAGCAAAGGCTCCGAGTTTGGTCCCTTGCCCAGGGAAATACTACGGATCCCGAGCGGCGGATGGTTTCAACCTGGGCGTCCCTTTCTCTTTCCTTCTCGTCACAGCTCCCCATCGCTCAGCAGACGGATTTCCTCGATAAGCGATACCAGAAAGTCCTGACCCTCAGCCTGGATCCCGTCGACTTCCAGCATGCTGGCAACTACTCCTGCGTGGCCACCAACGCACAGGGCGTCCGCTCCACCTCCATGGTCTTCCGGGTGGTGGGTGAGTATCCAGGGGCCGGAGAGGGCTGGGCACGGGGCTGTTGGCAGGGGAGACACAGCTCACAACTTCTCTCTAGAATTGGTCTCTCTAGACTGGCATTAGGCTGGCCGCTGGGAGCCTTCCAGACCCCCTGGCAGAGACCCTCTTTTGGAGCCCCCCTAAGGCACAGCTACATTTCTAGTTTAGCTCTGCTTGCTGTGCTTGACACCACTGAACTTTGTTGTCACTCTTGAACTCACACTTTCAAGGAAATTTATGTCATACCGACTCTTGGACAGATCGTGACCCTTTAGGGTCCTGAGATCCCTGAGGGGGGGGTGCAGGGGTGCTCTCAACCAGGGTGGGGGAGCACAGAGGCCTCGGAGCGGAACAGGAAGAATGGAGATGGGTTAGCCAGGTAGAGGAGCAGGAGAAGCAAGCAATTGCATTTCTGGAAGAGGGACCAGCACAGGCGAGTGTCAGAGGCAGAGAGCGCCAGCGGGGCCGTGGGCTGGTGGCGGCGGAGGCCACGCAGGAGCGGAGAGGCAAGCAGAGCCCAGGCAAAGGGCTGGTTCGCACCAGATCCTGTCTGGAGGCTATACAGTTTTATTTAATTAAATTAATGGATGGATTGATTTTTAATCGAATCACAGTGAGATGCACAGTTATAAATCTGTTCTTGTTTCAGCCGTATAATGTTCCCTTCCCCAGTGTGCATTTCCCAGGACCAATGTCCCCAGTTTCCCTCCCACACCCCCCTCCTCCCCCACTCCAGCTGCCTCTGTGGCCGGCACTTTACTTCTCTCTCTCTCTCTCTCTCTCTCTCTCTCTCTCTCTCGATCTCTTGCTCTCCCTCTCCCTCCCTCTCCCCCTCTCTCTCTTTTGGGCCTTATGGTTTGCAATATAGATACTGAAAGATTATCATTTATATCCCTTTATGTATTTCCAACACTTAGTTCCTGCCCAAAATGATCATTTCCAACCATTATTGTCATACCGGTTTCTTCTCTCTCCTACCTGCCCTTCGCCCTCCACCCCTGACCCCCTCCCGCCACACACATACGCTCTTGTGGCAAGCTTTCATCCGTTGACCATTTCTCCTGGCCCTTGTTTTGTGGACAGTTCCAAAGGGGTGGGAGGTGGGGATGGGAAGGAGGCCCAAAGGACAGGAGAGCGTGTTTGCACACTGGAGCCCTGAGTCGGATCCCAGCACAGCAGGAGTGTCGCTAAACGCAGCTGGGTGTGGCCCAATAAAGCAAACGGGTCCATAAACACAGAGGTGTGTCAGGGCACCAGGCAGCGCAGAGGAGGCCCTGCACGGGGGTCAGGAGCCACGCGGTCCGAGCGGCCTTCCCGCCGCTCCACGGCTGTTTGCCTCCCTGAGTCTCAGTTTCCCATTGCAAAATGGAGACACTAATAGTAACTGCCTCCTGCTGTGAGAATTAAATGAGGATGCGTGAGAGGTGTGTGAGTATGCAAATGTGTGAATGCTTTTGTGTGTGAGAGTTATAAGTGAGTGTAGGTATGTGAGTGTGTAAATGCATGATTGTTTTAGTGCATGCATGAATGTGTGGAGGTGTGTATGAACATGTGCAAATGTATGTATGAGAGTTGTGTGTGAGTGGATGGGTCTGTGGTGTAAACATGTGAGAATGTGTGTATGAGAGCTGTGTGTGTGAATGTGTGAGTGTGAGTATCTGATGTGTGTGGTGTAAATATGTGTGAATGCGTGAGTGTGTGTGGTGTAAACATGTGAATGTGTGTATGAGAATTGTGTGTGAAAGTGTGAGTGTGAGTGTATGAGCGTATGGTGTAAATATATTTAAATGTGTGTGAGAGTTGTGTGTGAATGTGTGTGAGTGGTGTAGACATGTACAAATGTGCGTGAAAGTTGTGTGTGTGAGTGTATGAGTGTGTAATGTAAACATGTGCAAATGTGCATATGAGAGTTGTGTATGAGTGTGTAGTGTAAACATATGTGAATGCGTATGTGAGCTGTGTGTGTGTGAATGTGTGAGCAGATGTGTGGTGTGAACATGTGTGAATGTGTGTATGAGAGTTGTGTGTGTGGTTAAACGTGTGAATGTGTGTGTGAGAGTATGAGTGTGCGAGTATGTGTGTGTGTGTGTGTGTGTGTGTGTGTGTGTGTGTGATGTGTGTCATCTCAGAAGAGGGCCGGGCACAGAGTAATCACTGCCAAAATCCCTGTGAGGAGACTGTGCTGGGACAACTCAGTTCAGTACCTTGTGCGCCAAGAGGAGGCAGGAAGCTGGAGGAGTGAGGTTGATGTGGACCGGACTGGAGCTGTCTGGGAATGGGGTACCAGAGCCTGCGGCCCCCAGCAGGCAGGACACTGGGTGCTGGGGCTGCATGGGCACCGCCCCTGTGGTGCCCGCAGCTCAGTGGGACCATGGCAGCACCCGCGCTGGGCACCTGGGGATGGGGTTGAGGGGCAAGACGGGGCCAGCGTGAATGTCTCGGCTGGGAAGCTGATTCTGGAGGGTTGGCGGGGAAGGAGGGCGTCCTGCGGGGGAGGGGGGTAAAGAGAGCCGGGGCGGGCGCCAGCAGGACCAGCAAAGGAGACATCGCCTGCATGCCCATGGGGAGCATGTAGCAGGAGGCAGGGGGGAGGTGAGACAGGCCAGGGAAGGTGGAGCTGCCCTGGGCTCTGCAGGTAGAGAGGCAGGCGCAGGGGTGGAGTGTGGACCCAAGGACCCCACATCGGACTTTCTGGTGCTTTCCCGGGAACCCGGTGAAACAGGCCAGTCACAGGGCTATCGGAGGCCACAGTGGTTCAGGCCAGAGAGGGAAGAATCTAGAAGGATGTAAACTCGAAGAGAGGAAGAGGCACAAGAAATGGCCAGAGCAAAGGCTCCAGGCTGGGACGCCTGTGACATGCTCAGGGAACAGCAGGAACCCAGTGAGGGGTGAGGGGGGCAGGGGGCAAGGGGGTGGCCTTGGAAGAGGGAGTATGCTAGAGGGCAGACCGGAATCCTGCCTGAGGAGACCCTCGGGTGCAGAGCTGGGGGAGACGGTGGCTGCTCTGGGAGTCTTGAGCCGGTGCGTGTCAGAGGCCGGAAAAGCCTTCTTGGTTCCCTAGGATTGGATGAGGAGAGGGGTTCCCAGCGAGCGTCCTGAGACTCGCGGAGTTGGGGGGTTAAGGTACTGTGGCGGCTTCCTTAAGAGACCTGGAGAGGATGAGCAAACAGGACTAGTCTCGCCCCAAGTCTTCAGCCGAGCAGCCTGAGTTAAATCCATGCAAGGCTTAATGAGAAGGCTCCGGTCAGGTACAGGAAACAGAAGCCCACTCCAGGTGGCCTCGTCAAGGGAAGATTATACTGGGGCAAGAGTGATAGTACAAGGGGAAGGGCAGTCGCTTCGCATGTGGCCAACCTGGCTGATTCAGGTTTGATCCCAGGCATCCCATATGGTCCCCTGAGCACCGCCAGGAGTGATCCCTGAGCACAGAGCCAGGAGTAAGCTCTGAGCATCTCTGGGTATGGCCCCAAAGCGAGAGAGAGAGAGAGAGAGAGAGAGAGAGAGAGAGAGAGAGAGAGAGAGAGAGAGAGAGAGAGAGAGAGAGAGAGAGAGAGAGACCCTGATGTGTCCAGCTCCTCTCAGGTCCCCATGGTCCTGCAGGGTTCCTTCCTTCCTTCCTTCCTTCCTTCCTTCCTTCCTTCCTTCCTTCCTTCCTTCCTTCCTTCCTTCCTTCCTTCCTTCCTTCCTTCCTTCCTTCCTTCCTTCCTTCCTTCCTTCCTTCCTTCCTCCCTTCCTCCCTCCCTCCCTCCCTCCCTCCCTTCCTTCCTTCTTTTCTCTAAGTACTAAGCCATACCCCTGGCCCAACAAATGGTTTCTATTCCAAAACTACTTCAGAGAGAGTTTTCATTTCATAGCTCCAGTTCATCTCCTGTTTGTACACACAGGAAGGTGGGAGCACCCTGGAGAGCAGGACTTTGCTGAGGCTCTGCTGGGAACTCAGGGGAGGAAGTCAGGGCTTCGAGGCAGCGGGGAGATAAGGCAGGGGCGTGTATTCAGGGTCGGGGAGTAACTGGCACTTGCGTACCACTTTGCAGAGGGTCCCTACCTTAACTTGACCACCGAGCAGAACCTGTTCCAGGAGGTCACCGTGGGCGAGAGGCTCAGCCTCACAGTCGACGTGGAGGCCTACCCGGGCCTGCAAGCTATTAACTGGACCTACCGGGGACCCTTTCCCGACCACCAGCCCAAGCTCAACTTCATTACCAAAAAGGACGCCTACAGGTACATGTCTCGGTCCTGTCTGCACTGCCCACAGCCGTGGGCCCCGTCAGAGCCTTGGGGCCTGGGTCTCGTCTCCTTGAACAAGCTTTCTGGGTCACACTTTCTCTGGCGACATCAGCCATTGGTGTTCCCCCCCCGTGCTTGAGATCGAGAATTCTGCTCTCTCTGGGAAGGCCTCCTGGGGGCTAGACCCGCAGGCATGGCATTTTAGAAATCTCTTCTCTCGTCTCGCCAGGGACTCTGGACTCAGGACCGCAGTTTCCCATCCAAAGTGGCCCGGCCAGGTAGTTTCATTACAACAGCGTTTATCAATGACCTGGCCCCCAACACTGACATGGATACGGAAATAATACTTCCTCTTTGATTTGCATTTTGTTTATCTTTGTTTTGTTTTATTTATTTTTGTTCTGGGGGCCACCCCTGGTGATGCTCAGGGCTTAGTTCTGGCTCTGCACTCAGGGATCACTCAGGGTGGGCTCAGGGGGCCATAGGGGTGGATCGAGCCCAGGTTGGCCACATGCAAGGCAGGTGTCCTCCCCACGGTACTCTCCGCTCATGTGCTCATGTTTATTTTTATTTTAGTGCCATGCCTGGCTATGCTCAGGGATACTCCTGGCTCTGTGGTTAGAGCGATGGCACAGCGGGTTGGGCGTTGGACTTGCATGCAACCGACCTGGGTTCTATTCCCAGCATCCCCTGTGGTCCCTGAGCACTGCCAGGAGTAATTCCTGAGTGCAGAGCCAGGAGTAACTCCTGTGCATCGCTGGGTGTGACCCAAAAAGAAAAAAAAATACTCCTGGCTCTGTACTTGTGAGTTGCTCTCAGCAGTGCTCAGAGTACCATGAGGTGTCGGGGACTGAGCCAGGGCCTCCTGCATACTGAGTCGGGCTTCAGACCTTGGAGCTCTCTGTTTAGCTCTGAAGTAAGTTTCTTCACTGGCTTCTAGCCCACTCCACTGCCTTCTCCTTGAGAGAGGGTAGGGACCATGGCGGGGGTGGAAGGGGTAACCCCTGCTCCTGACAGAACTTTGTACCCCTTGCCCCATTTGGAGACATCTTGGGGCGGGGGCGGTCTCAGTCCCTCGCCAGTTTGCAGGTATGATCAGCTCTTTCCAAGAGAGCTGGGCCAGGCTGGAGCGATAATACAACAGGGAGGGCATTTGCCTTGCACATGGCAGACCTGGGTTCGGTCCTCATCACCCCATGTGGTCCCCTGAGCCCTTTAGGAGTGACCCCTGAGTGCAGACACAGGAGTAACATGGCTGCGTGTGGCCCCGAAACACCAACAAACCCACAAACAGAGCTGGGCCCGTTAAGGCCTCAGCCCGCTCCCAGCTCCCCATCGGCCTTTTCTCCTGGTTCTTGATCCCAGGCCTCAGTTCCTCCTGGATTCCTACTCCCACCATCAGATTGGCAGGGGCGCTCCATGCTCCTCATCTTCTTCCCAGTTCCATTCCCATCCTCTCTGCTTCATGCACAGGCTTTGGAGGCCTGTGAGCAACATGGGCCGAGCAGACCCGTGGGGCGGCCTCAGACACTAGCCAGGGCCACTCAGCCCAGGCACGGGCCCTGCAGCCTCAGAAAGACGCGCCCCGCCTCTGTGACAGGCGAGACGTGAGGTGAGGGATGAGCCAGAGAAGTCCAGTTGTCTTGCTGGAGAGGTAGAAAGGTCATCTCCAGGGTCCCCCTGTGTGGGGTCTGGAGCCTGGAGGCGGCCCTTGGAACACTGTGGTAATTCAGACATGGGGCTGCAATGTTTTCTAAGAGAACCAATTGCTAGTTTTCCTTTTTAAAAAGTGACTTAGTGGGGCTAGAGCGATAGCACATCGGGTAGGGCGTTTGCCTTGCACGCGGCCGACCCAGGTTCGATTCCCAGCATCCCATATGGTCCCCCCGAGCACCGCCAGGAGTGATTCCTTGTGACTCAAAAGTAAAGGAAAGATGTGGTGGCCAGAGTTCATTTTTATAACCTCCTCATTATAGATTTTTATTATTGTTCATATCATCTAGTTCAAGGGGTTCAGTTTATTTTTAAAAATTTTTTATTAGTGAATCACTGCAGGGTACAGTTACAGACTTACAAACTTTCCTGCTTGCATTTAAGTCATACAATGATCGAGTACCCATCCCACTACCAGTGCCCATTCTCAACCACCAATGGTAACTCTTGAGCATTGTGGGTGTGACCCAAAGAGCAAAAAAAAAAAAAAAAAAGTGACTTAGTGCCTGAACGATGCACAAAGCACAAGATAAGATAGAGCTTCAGGGCTGGAGCGAGAGTGCAGCGGGGAGGGTGTTTGCCCTGCACACGGCTGACCTGGGTTCAATCCCCAGCAGCCTGGATGGTCCCCTGAGCACCACCAGGTGTGGCCCCCAAACAAACACAAAATCGAGAGAGATGGCTCCAGGGCCTGAGCTCCTGCTCCACCTGAGCAGGCCCGGGGCTGTGCCCTGCTCTTCCCAGGTGTGATGTGTCCGAGGGGGCTCCCGGAGCAGCCCCAGTCCCAGGGCATGTACGGCTCCACAAGACAAAAGAAAGAAAAGGGGAAAAAAAGAAGTCAAACCAACAAAACCCTCTTTGGTTGTCCAACATTTGCTTCCGGGCACCCCAGGGGAAGAAAAGGCACACAGCTGAGCACCCCGAACTCACCGATTGTGGTCTGCATCGACACCGCAGACAGGAAGTGCAGGGGCAGAGGGAGGAGGACTGGAGAGAGGTCAGACAGAGAGCAGTGGCCACCTGGGCCCGCCCCCTCTCTCCTGTAGCCCCAGGGCCATGGCCAGCCTCCTCCCTCCACAGACAGTCCCTCTGAGCAAGGCTGGCCCCTGAAGAGCCGTAGCCCGGCAGGGGTGGTGTTGAAAGGTCCCCAGATTCCCGTGTCAGCCTCAGTAGAACTCGTGGTTTTTTTTTTGTTTGTGTGTTTTTTGTTTTTTTTTTGCTTTTTGGGTCACATCACACCTGGTGATGCACAAGGGTTACTCCTGGCTTTGCACTCAGGAATTACCCCTGGCGGTGCTCAGGGGACCATATGGGATGCTGGGAATCCAACCCAGGTCGGCCACGTGCAAGACAAACGCCCTACCTGCTGTGCTATCGCTCCAGCCCCCACTCATGGTTCTTTTTAATTTTATTCACTATTTTTTTAATTGAATCACCGTGAGATACAGTTACAAAGCTTTTATGTTTGAGTTTCAGTCATACAATGATCAAACACCCAACCCTCCACCAGTGCACATTCCCCACCACCAATGTTCCCAGTATACCCCCCCTTTCCCACCCTCCCCCTGCCTCCATGGCAGACAATTTCCCTCATACTCCCTCTCTACTTTTGGGCATCATGGCTTGCAACACAGACACTGAGAGGCTATCACGTTTGGTCCTTTATCTACTTTCAGCACACATCTCCCATCCCGAGTGACCCCTCCAACCATCACTGACTTAGTGATCCCGTCTCTATCCCAGCTGCCTTCTCCCCCAGCTCATGAGACAGGCTTCCAACCATGGGGCAATCTTCCTGGCCCTTGTGTCTCCTGTCCTTGGGTGTCAGTCTCACCAGGAAGGTCTTCCAGGCCCCTGGCACTGGCTGCACCCTCACCACAAGCCCGGCCACTCTCTCGTGCAGGTACAGCTCCACGCTCTTGCTGCCCCGCCTGAAGCCCTCGGAGGCTGGCCACTACTCCTTCCTCGCCAGCAACGCCAACGGCACCCGGGTCCTCACCTTTGCCCTCACTCTACAATGTGAGTGTTGGGGTGTGCTCAGGTGTGGGGTCTTCACAGCTGCCTGGAGAGATGAGCTGGGGGGGGGAAGGGGATGAATGTGGGGTGGTCAGGCCAGGGGAGTTGGGGACTCAGCCTAATCCCCCCCTTCCCTCCTTCTCCCTCCACGAGATCCCCCAGAGGTCCGCATCACCTGGACCCTCATTAACGGCTCCAAGGCTCTGGTCTGTGACGCCTCTGGCTACCCCCAGCCCAACGTGACCTGGCTGCAGTGTGGGGGACGCACTGACAGGTAAGGGGGCCCTGCTGACCTTCCTGCCCAGGCCGTGGGCCGGGGCGGGTGCCTCCAAATTCCCAGCTGTGCCCTGCTCTTCCCAGGTGCGATGGGGTCCGAGGGCAGCTGCTGGAGGACCCCCAGCCCCAGGTCCTAAGCCAGGAGCCCTTCCACAAGGTGACGGTGCAGAGCGTGCTGGCGCTGGGGTCGCCGGAGCACAACCGCACATACGAGTGTCGCGCTCACAACCAGGCGGGGAACAGCTCCCAGGCCTTCTCGCCCATCACCGTAGGTGAGTGCCGGGCACTGCCCACCCAGGGAGAGGCTGGCTGCTGGCCCCGACCACCATGCGCCCAACAGAAAGGTCTCCTGAAGGAGGAGGACACAGGAGGGGCTTGAGAGCCCGTGGGACTGGACATGTGGGGAGTGAGAGGAAGAAGGCGTGTGGTCAGTGGAAGCCTCACTCTGGTGCCCAAGCTAAGCTCGCCGTCAGCATGGACGGGCCCTGAGCTCACTCGAGTGTCTCTGGCACATGTGGTGCCACGCTGACCCGGCTCTCAGGACCTGGCGTCCTCCTGGAGGTCCCTGGGGGGTTGCTGCTGGCCATGGCACTAGCTCCGCTGCTGCTCGCAGAAGGGGGGTCTTCTGTGCGCGGTCTGGCAGCTCCCACAGTTCTCAGTCAGAATCTGGAGCCCTTGGTGCAGAGACCACCCAGCCCTTAGCACCCAAGAGGACAGAGGAAGTGGGCTCTGCCCGGCCCCGAGGGGCCACACCGCTGGCCTTGGTGCCACAGGCCTGGGAGGTGGTTCTGCTTCCCCTCTGGCTGGGCCAGCCCCAACCAGCAGAGGAGACTGGCCTTCGCCCCCGCCCCCCGGCTAAGCCAGGGAAGGGGCTCAAACTCCCAGAGAGAACCCGGGCTGTCCCTCGGGAAGTGAGCCGCTTCTCGACCTCGGAAGGGCTGGGCGGTTCCTCAGGGCACTTGGGGGGCTCCTGGGGAAGCAGACTTCAGGGTGACCTTCTGGTCTTTCTGCCCGAGCAGCGGGGACCACCCCTCCTTAGGGGGCTGTGGGGAGCACGGGGCCAAGCTGCTATCAAAGCGGGCTCCTTGCACCCCTCCTGATGTCAGGGGCTCCCCAGCCCTGTGGGGAGCGGGACTGAGTGTGGGGAGGGCTGGGGGCACTGCGGGGGGACGTGTCGGGGCGGGGGGGGGGGCTCCGCTATCGCCCTCGGGGTCGCCCGCTGACCCCGCTGCTCACTGCGCTGCTGCTCCCAGAAGCCGACCGGCAGCCGCCGCAGGAGACCCTCTTCACGCCCGTCCTGCTGGCCTGCATGTCGGTCACGGCCGTGCTGCTGCTGCTGCTGCTGTTTCTGCTCTACAAGTACAAGCAGGTGAGCCAGTCGGCGCCCTCCGCCCCGGCACCCACCTTCCGGCAGCAGCTCTGCACCTGGCCCCCAGGCTCCGGGAGGCGTGGGTGCGAGGGGACAGCGCCAGCAGCCTGGGGGGCGGGGAGGGGTTGGGGTTGGTGCTGGAGGGGTGTGCCTGCCTCGCCCTCGTGTTCTGGCACTCTGAGGGGCTGCACTAGCCACTTCAGGGCGACTTTTCTGACGCACGCCACCCACACCCGCTGACCCAATGCAGCAGGGGCTGTTTCTGCAGGGCTTGAGGGCTCCCAGGGCTGACTCACAGAGCTGCCTCAGTTTCCCCACTTTTCCCCCCGTGCTGTGAATCGCTAAGCCGCCTTCTGTTCGCCCCACACAAGCCCGAGGCCAGTGACCAGCATCCCGCTGTCGTCAGGAAATGGGCTCGCACTGCAGGGGGCTGAGGGGCCGTTGGAATCCCGGCATGGTCGGGACTGTGCAGGGCTGCCCGAAGCTGTAGGGAACAGGAGATTTCCAGGAGCCTGACCGGGGGGCAGCGGGAGGGCGGTGGGAGCCAACGAGACTCGGGCTGGGGGATCAGAGCGCCCGTGGGGGAGATCCAGGGGGGCCCGGGTTGCTGCTGGGATGTCTTGGTTACCGTGGACCCCAGGAAGGTTGCCCGCTTCACCGCCAGGTCCCATAGTCCAGGACCCTCGAATGTCGCACCCAACGGCCTTCTTAGGCAGGTGCACGCATGGGGCCTGGAGGAGGGGGCCCGAGGGGTGCAGCTGGCTGGACCCCAGCCTGTCAGCTCAGGGCCATTGTTGGGTTTGATGTGACTCAGGACATCAGGCACCCCGTGGGCCCCCTCTGCTGCCGCCCCTCCCCGGCTCCCCTGCCTGACTTCCCTCCAGTGTACAAAGAGCACCAGGAGAAAACAGCACAGGGAGGTATGGGGGGTGGCCCCAGCTCTGTGCTCAGCAGAGCTCCCCTAAAGCTGAGCCCCAGGTCAAGGCTTCGGGGGTGAGGGAATAGTTCTGACCCTCTTTCACCATGTTTTGACCTTTGGCCTCAGTTTCCCCACCAGCACCACGGTACCTGGCCAGAGTGAGGAGCCCCCGCCCCAGGGGTGGTAAGGTAGTACAGCAGGTAGGGCGCTTGTCTCAGAAAGGCAGCCCCTTGGGGCTGGAGCGATAGCACAGCAGGTAGGGTGTTTGCCTTGCGAATCCGGGTCGACCCGGATTCGATTCCCAGCATCCCATATGGTCCCCTGAGCACCGCCAGGAGTGATTCCTGAGTGCAGAGCCAGGAGTAATCCCTGTGCATCGCTGGGTGTGACCCAAAAAGCAAAAAAAAAAAAAAAAAAAAAAAAAAAAGGCTTAGGACAACAGGCACCCCGTGGGCCCCCTCTGCTGCCGCCCCTCAGCTTCTTTCTCGCTCAGGAAAAAAAAAGCAAAAAAAAAAAGAAAGGCAACCCGCTCAGGCTGGCTCAGGACTCGAAGGTTCTGAGGTCGGGCAGTCCTTGACAGCACCCCGAGTGGCCACTGAACCAGCTTTCCCCTGCACCCGGGTCCCAGGTCCTAAGTCCCCTCGTGGCCGTCTATTGCAAAATTCTTATTTATATGGTACTGAAAGTGGCCTCCTTAGCCCAGGATAGTCCCACTGAGTCCAGCCCTGCTGCCCCGGCTGCCCGGCCCCAGACCTGCGGGGCTCAGGGATGGACCGTCCTTGGTCCGTGGGACCATTCTTGAAACGTGGGTCCCCACTCAGCTTCTTTCTCGCTCAGGAAATGGCAGCTGCCCCCTTAAGACCCGAGAAGGAGGGCGCCCCACGAGACACGGCCTTGAGGGGTCCAGGTGGTTGTGCCCAAGCTAAGGAACTCTCTCCTCTGCCCTGCTCTGAGGCGAGGGGGTGGGGTTGGGGTGCAGGGACTGCTGTCCGGCGGGTCCTCACTGCCTGGCCGGTGGAGGGGGGGGAGGGCAGCCTGTCTGGGGGAGGGTGGTTGTGCCTCAGAGCTGAGTCATCACCCCAGAGACCACAGGGGCGCGGAGGGGGAAGAGAAAAGGGCAGAAGTCAGCAGGCTGGGGGGACGAGGGGGTGGTGCTGGGTAGCCAGGGCTCGGGGGACGAGGGTGAGGACATGAGGCTCGCGGGGTCCCCAGTGGGGGCTGCCGCGCTCTCTCCCTCCCCCAGCTGGAGAATGGCCCTGGCCAAAGCCAGCAGGCCCAGACAGGAGGCCTCGGGACGTACCTCATGCCCCTGCGTGGCCAAAGGGAGGCCAGGGTAAGCCCAGGCCCGTGCGGAGACCCAGGGGCCTGCGCGCACCAGCAGGACAGTGGGGACGCCTGCCGCCCTGGAAATGAGGCCCCAGCCCCACGCGGGCCCCGTTCGGGGCCAGCAGAGGCCAGCCGCAGGGGCCAGCCCCCACGGGAAAGGGGTGCATGCCCGGGGGCAGGCTGCAGAGAGCCGCTCGTCCTGCAGGTGGTGAGGGACTGACACCCACATCTAAGACCCCTGCTGGGGGCCAGGTGGACGGGGGGCTGAGCAGGCCTGGCTGCAGGGGCGGCAGGAGGGAGAAGTGGCAGGACGGTGGCAGCCTGCAGAGGCTCCTGCAGATGGAAGTGGCCGGGGTGGTCAAGGAATCCCGCCGCTGTCTGGGCTCCGGCAGGGAAGCGCCCACGCAGGACATGCGTCCCCATTCTCAGGGGTTCCTCCTCGAGCCCTTCAGCTAGGCCCTGGCTGCTGCCCCCCCCCCCCCCCGGCCACTCACCTGCCCTTCAGGGAGGCTCTGTTTCCCCAGCCGCACTAGGAGGGAGCCCAGCTGTGGCGGACCGCGCAGTGTCCCCCAGCTGACAGGAAAGTGGCCGGAGTGCTGACTGAGACTTCCACAGTGCCCCCTCCCCGCAGCTTGTCGGCTTTTGTCAGCATTTCCGAGGGCACCCCAAGCTGATGCCCACACCCACACTGCCACCCAGGCGGGAGCTCCAGACAGCAGTCCCGGCTGGCTCGGAAAAACCCAAGGATGAGCCCAGGTGCCCCTGACGGCTGCTCGCTGTCCCCCAGGCCCTCCTGTCCCAGGGAGCTGACACCTGCCCTGCCTTCCAACCCCCCGGACTGGCTCCACCTTGCCCTGTCCAGCCTCCGCCTCTCTGCTCGGTGGTCCCGTGCTGATCTCCTCCCACTCCCCAGCCGCCCCCCCCATGTTGGAGCTGTACCCTCACTGTCCTATTAAGCGTGTCCACTCGACCACAGGGAACTGTCCTGAGAAACAGGTTAGCGGCTATTGCTTTGTTCTGACTGTGTCGTGTGTGATCACACAAATTCTAGAGGGTATCCCGTGTTTCTCAATGGGTCTCTGGTTTCAGCTGGTCCCAGACTGATGTTTGACTGCAGGCATGTAGGCTTGCAACTGCTGGCCTGTCCCTCCTGCACCCCGGAGCTATGATGTAGAGGTACTGTGGTCACACAGGCAGTGCCCAGCAGTCCCTGCACCCCTGAGGCTCTGACGTGGAGGGACTATGGTCACACTCCCTGCTTCACTCTCCTGCCAGCACTGCTTGAAGTGCCCGCAGACACAGGGAAGCCCCTTCAGCCTTTGTCTGTTGAAGGTTGAAGGCCTGTCTTAGCCACTGGACGCAAACTCCCTGGGACAGGGACTTTGCCTCCCTCCTCTCTGGAATCTAACAATGCCTGGCCATGGTGCTGGGTAAGATACACGTATTTACCACTGTTTAAATGAAACAGGTCAGGAGATAGTACAGTGGTGAAGGTGCTCATCTTGTACACGGCCAACCCTGGGTTCAAACCCTGGCACTACACAGGATCCCCCATGCACTGCCAAGAGTGACCCCCGAGTCAGGAGGCAGCCCTGAGTACCACCGAGTGTGTCCCCTAAATGCCCTCCAAAATGAAATAAAAATAATATTTCGATGGACGGACGGATGGGTGAGTGGATGGATCAAGTTCCAGCCTCCCGCAGGACTCAGCGAGTGATCAGCGTCGGGACGCTGACACCTCTGTCCTTGTTCCTTGACAAATAAGCAGGGAAGCTGGAATTGGGGCAGTGACCACCCCACGGGCACAGAGCTGGGTTGGGGTGGCAAGGCCCCTCCCCACCTTCGGGGCCACACCTGCTATGTACACCTTCCCCCCCCACCCTGCACCCCTGCCCAGTGCAGGGACAGACACGGGCCTGTCCTCAGGAGCCCACTGCTAAGTCTACAAACTGCCTGTCTCCGGTCCCCCTGCAGAAGCCCAAGTACCAGGTGCGCTGGAAGATCCTGGAGAGCTACGAGGGCAACAACTACACCTTCATCGACCCCACGCAGCTGCCCTACAACGAGAAGTGGGAGTTTCCCCGAAACAACCTGCAGTTTGGTGAGATGCGGCCTCCGGTCAGAGGGCTGGGGGGTGGGGGGGTCACCTTTGCAGGAACTGGGGGCTCAGGTGGCTGTGTGCATGGCAGGAAAGACCCTCGGGGCTGGCGCCTTCGGGAAGGTGGTGGAGGCCACGGCCTTCGGTCTGGGCAAGGAGGATGCAGTGCTGAAGGTGGCGGTGAAGATGCTGAAGTGTGAGTGAGGGGACCTGGGTCGCGCAAGGGAGCCTCCAGGCTAGGGGGCAGAGCACAGGGCTGGGGAGGACCCCTGGGCCCCAGAGAAGCTTGGACGGCAGTAGAGCACTGGTCTTGCCTGTGGGCAGCCTTTGGCTGCGTCTTGAGTCAGGCCACCATCAGGAGGCAGGATGCCGAGACCCTGAGGGTCCCCGCCTGGCTGTTCCGCCACATCCTGTGAGCTGAGAGCAGCCGGTGTTGTCTCCCTGTCCGTCTCCGTCTCCCAGCCTTGGGCACCCCCTGCTCACTCCCTGGCTGCCTGTGGGGCTCTCTGCGTCCTGCCCTCTCGGGCCCCTGTGACTCTGGTCCCATCTCCCAGCCACGGCCCACGCAGACGAGAAGGAGGCACTCATGTCAGAGCTGAAGATCATGAGTCACCTGGGCCAGCACGAGAACATCGTCAACCTGCTGGGCGCCTGCACGCACGGAGGTGAGGCCCAGGGCCAGCTCCGAGCTCCTGGCGACACAGACAACTTAGCCAGGCCCGTGGGTGGTTCTTAGACATGGCAGGGCCCGAAGTGTCCCGAGAGACCCCTTACAGACCCCTGGGGCGGGCTCTGGAGAATCGCCCTCTGTGTTTTGGACGACACCCCTCGTGAAACGCTTGCACACCAGCAGGGTTTGTTGCGGAGGGGCCCGGGCCCGGGGCTGGCTGGGCCTCCTGGCCCCTCCTCTCAGCAGTGCTCACCAGGGAGGAATCATAGATTTTCTTGGAGCCCAGAATGTTCAGGCCTCCATTGTCACTTTGGATAGACGGGGGTCACTCAGGCCCAGAAGGCAGAGAAGGAGGCTCAGGGTTAGAACTCGGGGCTCGTGAGCCCCAGCTTGGGGCACCCTGCAGGTGGCACCCCGTGTCCTGGCTGGTCCCCAGAATGGGCTGGCAGGAGCTCAGCCCACTCTCGGCCACTCTAGGTCCTGTTCTGGTCATCACCGAGTACTGCTGCTACGGGGATCTGCTCAACTTCCTGCGGAGGAAGGCCGAGGCCATGCTGGGGCCCAGCCTGAGTCTGGGCCAGGACCCCGATGTGGTTTCTGGCTACAAGAACATCCACCTGGAGAAGAAATATGTTCGCAGGTACGCCCCTGGCAAAGCAAGTGCTGAGGCTTGGCGGGTTCCCAGTCTGTTGCTCAAGACTACGCCGGCCTGGGCCAGGGCTGGGTGACTGCAAACAGCTCTGTGGAGGAGCCGCTCTCATCCTACGGGCAACACGGTCCTTCTGTTGGTTCCCATCCTCTGATCAGTCTCTGGGCACCGGCAGTGCTCTGGAGTCCTGAGGGCAGAGCCGGGCAGCGAATGGTCTGACAGGCCCGATGAAACTGTCACTTCTTCAGAGTATCAAAAGGTTAGCCAAGACGGCCAGAGGCCTGCACTGTGGGTCCATCCTAGGTGAGGCCATGGAGTCCCCTCAACTCCACATCAGCAAGCAGGGGCCAAACAGCACGATGTGGCGTGGTCCCTGCCCCCTGGGGCCTCGGGCCTCAGCCTGCTCCTGCTGGGGTCTACAGGGAGGGGATTCCCGGAATCCTCCCAGGCACTGCACCCGAGTGGGGGAAGCAGCGAGAGGAAGTGACACGGTTCCCACCATGAGTCAGGGCACAGGTGCTGCTGTGCCCTCTCAGCCCAGGCCAGGGCCCCGCTGAGCCCACTGGCTCCCCCAACTCGAAAGGCCTGGTGCCAGGGGGCTGCTGGGGTCCGGAGTCAGGTTGTCGGGGGGGCTGGGGCAAGGCCAGAATGAGAATGTCAAGTGGGGCCCCGCCTTGGCCACTGCCAGCTGCCGGGCCTGGGCAGGCGAAAGGGGAAGGAGACGGTCTCCCTGCGTCCCGTGTCTGCTGGGCCCCGCTTCCTCTTCTGACTTGGCCAGATCCCGGCCAAGTGAGAGCCAGGATCAGGTGTGGCTCCGTCCTGGCGCCTGCGGCCAAGGGAAGCGTGGGCCTCTCCGGCCGGTGGCTGGGCCTCTCCCGGCCCGGAACCCAGGCTGTTCTGAAAGTAGTTTGGGGGGTTTGCAGGGTCAGATCGTATGTGGCTCTTCTGGACGCACTGCACAGTGCCCAGACGCCTGTCTTGCATCAGAAATTCTCTCGTTGGCGCGCCAGAGGCTGCTGGGCCCGGAGCGCTGCTTCTTTCTCAAGCTCACACCCTCGCCTGGCCAGGGCCGCGGTCCGGCTGCACGGGGCAGCATGGATAGCACGAGGGACGACAGTTTGCCGAGTTTCTGTAGGGGTCAGGTCGTGGGACTCTTTCCTGTCCCCAGGGGGATTCTAACGTTAAGCCAGGGGTCAAAGTCCCCGTCCAGACCATAAGATTGGATGAAGGGGTTCTAGAATATTCCCCACCGCCCACAAAGGCGGCTTGTTTGTGGCCGTGAAGGAGGACAGGTAGACACAGGGCAGTTGGGCTCTAGGGCAGGCCGGAGCAGTGTCAGCCGTGTCCTGAACAGGGTCCAGAGGGTCCTGCCCGCCTTGCCCTGAGGGAAGCGGGGGGCGGGGGATCAGGTGCTGATGGCTGTGGCTTTGCTCTTGCAGGGACAGTGGCTTCTCCAGCCAGGGCTTGGACACCTATGTGGAAATGAGGCCCGTCTCCACTTCTTCAAGTGATTCCTCCGAGCAAGGTGAGGTGGGGTGGGGTGGGGTGAGGGGCAGGGCAGAGAGGACGGGCGCTCAGTGGGGCCGGCCTGACGCCTCTCCACACGCAGACCTGGACAAGGAGGCGGAGCGGCCCCTGGAGCTGCATGACCTACTGCATTTCTCCAGTCAGGTGGCCCAGGGCATGGCTTTCCTGGCCTCCAAGAACGTGAGTCCGGTTTCACCCCCACCCAGGTCTCTAGACGGGGGTGCTGAGCCCCCTCAGGCTGACATGAGGACAGAAAAGTGTGTTCAGTGCACCGGGAGGGCACTGGCAGCTGTGCCCAGTGATCAGTGTGAGGCACTGTCCCCAGAAGGGGCCCTCTCCAACAGGGGGTCTCCTGCCAAAGCCCCCCAGAGCTGGGAGAAGGAAGCAGCCAGGAGACAGGGCTAGGCCTGGGCATCCAGAGCTGAGGGGCTCAGCAACTCCGCCAGCCTCACATCCTGCCCTACAGGGCAGCCCCTGGCAGTGCGGGGCACTGGTATTCCCCAGGGGGCAGAGGCTGCTCCGAGCACCAGGGCTCTGAGCTGGTCCCAGGGGCAGAGGGCTGCTGGCTTCCGAGTCACTTGGCTCAGCTCCTGGGCCCTGGTCTGAGGAGCAGGAGGGGCCAGGGAGATGGCCGAGGAGGGCCAGGCACGGTGACAGCGACCACACCTGTGCCCTCTCCTGCCCCCACCTCAGTGCATCCACCGGGACGTGGCAGCCCGCAACGTGCTGCTCACCAGCGGGCACGTGGCCAAGATTGGGGACTTCGGCCTGGCCAGGGACATCATGAACGACTCCAACTACATCGTCAAAGGCAACGTGAGCAGGAGAGCCATGCAGGGTGGGCTGCGGGAGGGGTGGGGCAGGGCGAGCGCCAGGCCCAAGTTGACCCAGACTGCGGTGCCAGGCCCGCCTGCCCGTGAAGTGGATGGCGCCCGAGAGCATCTTCGACTGCGTGTACACGGTGCAGAGTGACGTCTGGTCCTACGGCATCCTGCTCTGGGAGATCTTTTCCCTTGGTGAGGCGGGCTCAGCCTGCGCAGGGGCCGGGGAGGGGGGTGGCGGGCGGGGCGGCAGCTGCCTCAGCCCTGGTCCACCTGAGCACGCCTCCTCTCAGCCCGAGGGAAGGTGCTGCTTCCTCCCGCAGGGGCAGGTCAGCACGGGGCCTGACCTACCTGACGGTGGCCCTTGCAGGGCTGAACCCCTACCCGGGCATCCTGGTGGACCGCAAGTTCTATAAGCTGGTGAAGGACGGCTACCAGATGGCCCAGCCCATGTTCGCCCCGCAGAATGTGTAAGTGAAGGGTCCGCTGAGGCCGGGGCCGTGCCGCCCTGTCCAGAGCCTACTGGCCTGGCTCCTTTCCATCTCAAACCCATCTTTTTTTTTGGGGGGGAGGTCACACCCGGTGATGCACGGGGGTCATTCCTGGCTCTGCACTCAGGAATTACCCCTGGCGGTGCTCAGGGGACCATATGGGATGCTGGGAATCGAACCCAGGTTGGCCGCGTGCAAACGCCCTACCCGCTGTGCTATTACTCCAGCCCCTCCAACCCGCCTTTGAGGGAGCTCGGGTGGCCGCAGGCCTCCCTCATGAGCCAGACCATGCCTGTGCCTCCTTCCTGCGACCACAGCAGCCCCAGGCGGGCCCGAACCCTGCTCAGCCTGGAGCCTGCCCTTCCTGCGCGCCCCTCCCCCCTCCCCCCCACAGGCAGCAGGGACAGGCCAGAGGCCCGGGCTCACAGTGGCCTCTGCCCCACCCCAGGTACAGCATCATGCAGGCCTGCTGGGCCCTGGAGCCCACCCGCAGACCCACCTTCCAGCACATCTGCTCGCTCCTGCAGGCCCAGGCCCAAGCAGATCCACGAGCACCGGTGAGTGGCCAGGGCTGGGCGGTCGGCGCGAGTTCAGGCCGGGCCTGCCGGCCACACTGCCCACCGCTATGGCTTGGCTTCTCGCCCTCAGGACTACACCAACCTGGCGGGCGGCAGTGAGACGGAGGAGGAGAGCTCCAGCGAACACCTGGCCTGCTGCGAGCCGGGGGACATCGGCCAGCCCCTGCTGCAGCCCAACAACTACCAGTTCTGCTGAGGGGCCCCCCGGCACCCCTCACCCCTCCGAGCTCCCCTCCTCCAGGGACAGGTGCTGTGGGGAGAAGAGACTTCACCCCGGTCATCAGCGGCCCGGCCCAGCTCCCAACTCAGGAAGATGGGACCCGCAGGCGGCCAGAGCAGAGCCCCGGAGCCTGGGCCATCACTGCCAGTCAGGGGCCGGGGATGAGCCCCCCACCCCCACCCCACCCCAGGGTCCTCACTGCCGTGTCAACTGGACAAGCCCCTGCTCAGCCTCGTGCCCCCCACCCCCTTTCCCACGAACAGGGGCTGGAACGCACCGTGAACCCCAGAGCTGCCTCCACTGGAGACGGAGTTCCTCCTGGTCTGCCCCACGGACCCCCCACTGCTGTAGTGAGCCAGAGGGCAGCCCAGAGCTGGGGGGGCTGCCCAGTGCCCCCACCATGCTGAGCTGGAAGGCCGGGGACCCACGTGGCTGGCCACAGCGCACACCCCCTGCTGACTCACGTTGACTCACAGTCCCGCTGCAGGCGCCTCTCGGCTATTAAACTAACAGAATTAACACAGCCGGACTCGGGTTCTTTGCGGGGGGCCGGCACCACCTCCGCCCACCACACACCCACACTGCCCCGCAGGCCGCGGGGATCCACAGTGCAGTTAATAAACTTTATTCTCGTCGGGGGAAGAGGGAGGGGAAAAGCCACGGACTCGGCTCCTCTCAATAAATTAAGTCACAGCCACTTCCTGCGCCCCGGCAAACCGCAGGCACTGAGCAGCCCGAGTTCCCTTCCCGCCCCGTCTGCTTCCCCTTCACGGAAGGGAACGTTTCCTCCAGCCACCGGGTGCGCGGCGTGGGCCCGAGGGAGGGCAGGGGCAGGGCGGAGGGCAGTCCGGAGCAGCGGGAGAGAATCACACCCTCCTCTGGGAGAAGCCGGGCCCATAGCACCCCCCAGCCCCGGGCCCGAGGGACTGCTCCCGGGAGTCCCCAGCACCCCTCTCCCACCTGCCCCGCAGTCGGCCCGGGCCCCAGCCTCCCGCCCTCTGCAGGGCCCCCGCAGGCTCCCGGCGCCTCCCCCGACCCTGGGGGGGTGGCAGCAAGGCTGTGGGCCCGGGGATGGAAGCTCTTTGGTCAGTCCGGCATCTGAGGGCCCGTGCCGGCCACCCCGCCGGGCCTCGCTATGGCTTCAGAGATGTGCGGTCCCGCAGCGCGAGGCTACTCGGCCGCTGCTGCCGCCTCCTCCCCCTCCTCCTCCTCAGCCTCTGTCTTGATCTGAGCCACCCCGAGGCGGTACAGGGTGTCCCTGATGACCACCTCGCCCGGCTGGCAGCTCTGCACGATGTCGTGGATCTGCCGGTTGACGATCTCTCGGCTGGTGAGGAAGTCCAGGAGGCGGTTGTAGAGGTAATAGTGGGTGGCGTTGTCGAAGGCGATGGGCCGCTGGCGGACGCTGCTGGGCTTGCTGTCCGCAATGGAGGCCAGGATGGCCGCGTAGGGAGCCAGCTCGGGGCACAGGGTCAAGGAGTGGTGTCCGGCACTGGGGTCAGCAGGACCGGGCGGCGTGCCCGCGTGGACTATGCGCCGGGCAGTGGTCTTGGTGACCGGGTGCTGGACAGAGTGCTCTGTGTCCGTCATGTCCACAGCATAGTGCTGGTCCAAGAGCTCCGGGCAGGACACGTTCTAGGAGAGAGAAGCGGAGAAGCAGCTATGAAGGGAGGCTGGGGCAGCCTGGCTTAAACCCTAAGGTCACTGGGCACCAAGTTTTGGGTGTCAGGGACCAGGGAGCACCAGGAGCACCTCCCCTGCGTCCCAGCCCGGCATATGGTCCTGGAGCCCCGGGGCCCAGTGTAAGGGCTCAGAGGGCAGTGCCCTGCAGGAGCTGCTGACCACGCCGCTGCCCTCCAGCTGCACGGGCAATGCCCCTTCTGGGGAAAGGAGCAGGTCGCTCTGGTCCCTTTCAGCCCTGTGCCTGCGGGCGGACAGTCACACGGCAGTCCTGGTCAAAGCTCGGCCAGGGCCGGTGCAGGGCATGGGCGTGGCAGTGTGTCCAGAGACTACAGCGCTGGCAGAGTCCTAGGCCCAGCTGGCAGGAGTCCCGCGGCCCCCCAGGCACACAGCTGTGACACGCCATGATCCCAGGGCCACTGGTCAGTAGGGAGATGCTGGTTCCAGGCCACGGAGGCAAAAGAGAAGTGGAGAAAAGGGATGGAGGCTCCGAGGCAGCAGGGCGTGTGGTGGGGTGTGGGCCGCGGCCTGCCGTTCCGCAGTGCCGTTCCGCAGTCTCGGACAGGGACTCACCACGGGCGGCTCCGTGGGGCTGGAGAAGCAGCCCTGGTTCCTCCCCCACATCTGGCTCGTCAGCTCCGGGTAGCAGAGCTCAGCACACAGGGCCACGGGGGCGGCCATGTCCACCACGTAGACAGGCGGCCAGTGGCGCGAGGAGGCGAGCAGGTCCACGTGGTCCAGGGCGCTCTCGCCCCGAACGAGGTACTTGGAGCCGCACACCACCTGGGGACACGAGGACGCCAGGGTGAGGGGAGCTCTGCGGGGCTCCTCCCGCAGCTGGAGCGACAGCCCACTTCCCTCCTGCTTCTGACTAAGCCGGGGCACCCGCGCACCCCTGCCCCAAGAGAAAAGCAGAAGCAGACTTGGTCCCCACCCAGGCCTCCCGGCACCCTCCTCACGCACCCAGACCTCAGCTGGAGCAGCCTGGGCCCGGAGCCTTCTCCCTGGCACTGCCCCCCTCCCTGCATGGCGCTCAGGCTCCCGGCTCAGAGCTGTCGTCTCTCACCCCCGGGGCAGGACCCTCTGAACACGGGGCTTCCTCGGCTGCCGCTCCTGTTCGAGGGAGCGAGGTCTGGCTGACCTTCTCTGCCCACGCAAACCCCCACTCTTAGCCCCTGTTCGGCCCCGTCCCACCTCACATGGCTCATGGCCGTCCCAGAGCCCGGAACAGACCACAGCTATCCACGGTGCCCAAGGCTTCCACCACCCAACCTCAGGAAAGCCAGACGCCCCTCTGGTCTCCTGCTACCGTGGGGATGTTCCTTCCCCGGCTCCTCCTGGGGGCTGGCACAGGGGCATAGCTGCCCCTGCCACCAGCTTCCTCAGAGCGCTCACGAGGAGCAGTGACACCGCATACCCCCGCTGAGATCGGGGGTGGCACTGACCCCCACCAGCCCCAGGGACCCAACCCGGCCTTCCTCTTACCTGGTGGGGGCACACCTTGTAGATCTTACCCCCGGTGAGGTGGGGTGGGGGCTGCGTGGCTCTGGCTCCGTTCTGGACAGACTTGTAGAGGGCCAGCAGAGAGAAGCAGAGCTGGTCCTGGGGCAGGAGGAGGAGGTCACCGGGTGGGGCCGGCCGAGAGCAGCCGGCCAGCAAAGGATCACAGTCACAGCCAGCCCCGGGCTCGGGGACATGCCAAGCTCCAGCCGTCACACCCGGAGGCCCGAGCTCCCCCCTCCAAGACGGCAGCAGAGGACTCCGACAGGGGGGAGGGTGACCCCGGCACAGGCTCAAGTGTGGGCACTGCCCCCCTCCCGGACACCACGGCAGGAGCGGGTGGCGGGCAAGCGCCACGGTGCCAAGGGGAAAGCCAGGACCCCCGAGCGCAGGGCCCACGCCCACCCCCGGGACGCAGCACTGCCAGCCCACCTTGGAGTCCTGGGCCGTGAAGGGAATGGCACAGCGGCGCAGCAGCCCCCGCAGGCGCTCCTCGTCGTAGGAGCCGAGCTCCTCCAGCCGGCAGCCGCCCTCCTGCAGCAGCCGCACCAGGGCGCCGCCGTCTCCTGCGAACGGCCCGGCACTGGACTCAGGTGCTGTGGCCAGCCCCGGCTCCCCCCTGCCCAGCGGGTGTGGACACAGCCCGAGGCCCTGTCCCAGAACACTCCTGGGTGAGCAGCAGGAAGCCACCCAAGGGAGTCCAGAATGAAGAGCTTCCGGCCTGGTGCGGGTGTCAGCAGCCGGGGCTCGGCTGCTCACTAGGGTGTGGCAGAGGAGCTACCACTCTCTGGCGAAGGAGATGCTCTGTGCTAAGTGCTCAACACCATCTAAGGGGCCTACAGAGCAATTCCTGGGCCCCGAGGCAGCGAAGCGGTCAGTGGGCACTGGTGAGGAGGCTTGTTTGCCAAGCATGAGCCACGACACGAGGTCCTCTGGGGGAGGAGAGAGTGGGCCACACTAAGGTGCTCGGGGCTGACTCCTGGCTCTGTGCTTAAAAGGGACCATCTGTGGTACCAGGAACTGAGCCAGGCCGGCCAAACACAAGGCCTGGCCTTAACCCCTGTACTCTCTCTCTGGCCCCTTGTTAAGTTCGTTTTTATTTTTAGACTACCTCTGGCTGTGCTCGGGGGACCACATGGGATGTCAGAGATCAAACCCGTGTTGGTGGCGTGCAAGGACAGCGCCTACCCACTGTACTATCTCTCTGGCCTCGAACCATGTTAAGTTTTTAAAAAAACAGTCTGCACTTGCTAAGAAAAAGTGCCATCCTCTGGAAGTTTTCCGTTCCAGATACACATACAAATGCAGATTAATACAGGGCATCAAGATCAAAACCTATCTCTTACTGCAGATTGCAATAATAATAAAAAAAAAGCAAAAGGGGATCAGTCACTCCTGATGTCCTGGGGACAGCAGCAGCCCCAGTAATAAAAGGGACACCAGGGTCAACAGCTGGGATTCCACCTCAAGCTGTCAGCCGTCGTCAGAGCACCAGCACAGCTGGCCGGAACGTGGGACCTGGCGCTCCCCTGCGCGCATCCATGAGTCTCTGGGCCGGAGGCCTGAGCAGCAGTCTCCCTGGGCGGGCGTCCGGGGGTCAGTGCTGTGCTGCCCGGGAGCTGATGGGGACTTGTGGCTCCACCCTGGCAATCCGGCAAGCAGCTCTTCATACTCCAGACTCCTGTGCCTCAGGCTCTGGGCACAGGCTGCTGCTCCACTCCCAGGAGAGCCCTCCCCTGCTGTGCAGCCTTCCCCTGGATGGCACCCCGGACTCTGGACAGGCCATCCCGAGCCCGGCCGGCACGGGGAGGGAGAGTCTTACCTGGTGCTGGCTGCACATCCGGGTCCTTGTCTCTCTCCGTGTTGACGACCACGGCCCCTCGCATGAGTGGTGGGAAGAAGGGGGCGATGACAGACGCATCAAACTTGGTGATGGGGATGCTGGTGGGGAAGGCCACCTGCTCAATCGCCTCCGTCTCCATCGTGGCCCAGAAGTCCTCCACATTGACCTCACTGGAGCTCAGGAATTCAGGCCAGGTGAACTAAGTCAAGGGTCAGGACGGAAAGGGTCAAGCTGCAGAACCCACAGAAGAGCAACAGCAGAAAGGGGGCCTGCCCGGCACCCAGAACCCGGACGGGCATCTTCCGTAGCTCCCCTGCTCCAGGCCACACTGCCCCTGTACTTGCTCACTCCTCTGCCTGGGCAGGGAAGGGAGCCTCCGCGTGGTAGCCCCCTGCTCGCTGCTGGGTCGGGGGCTCCCACTCCTCCTCCCAAGACTGTGATACCACTGGAGCAGGGACAGAGCCTGAGTGCGGGCAAGGCTTGCGTCCCAAAGACCAAGTCCTTATCCGTGACAACAGACTGACAGGAAACAATAGCATGAAACTCAGTGACATTGTATCCAGATTCCAAGTCCTCTCCACCCCCACCCCCCACAGCAACTCTCCCTCATGTGACGTTTACACATCTGGTGTAAGCCTCTAGCACTTTATGATTTGGTGTTCCTCCCTGCAGACCCTCTATGGAGCCCTTACCCTGCACCCATCTCATGGTCTCCTCAGAGCTACGGGTCACCTAGTGCTGAGGGCTACCACTCAGTCGGCAGAACACCCAAGCAGGCACGTCTGTTTTCACGATGCCAGGCATCTTACATGGCATCATATTAAAAACATTCCGAGTGGGGCCAGAGAGATGGTACAGGGGGTGGGACACTTGTCTTGTTTGCGGCCAAGCCAGGTTGAATCATATAGTCCCCTGAAAACTGCCAGGAGTAAGCTCTGAGCAGAGCCAGGTATGGTCCCCAAACTAAAAAGTAGAGGCTGGAGCAAGTAGGGCATTTGCCTGACATGTGGATGACTTGAGGTTTGATCCCCAGCATCCCATATGGTCCCGAGCCCCGCCAGGAGTAACCCCTGAGCATCGCAGCTGCCCTGCAGGCAGGAACCATGAGTTGGACGTCGGGCACTGCCCATGTGTGGAGTGTGGTGAAGACAGGTGGGTACGTGCTGTGCACCAACCACCGGGGCCACTGTCACCAGCCAGGCGGGAGAGGAGTGGCCAGCAGCCAGTGACACCTGCATTTTCCTCCCTCCCTCCCAAAGAGAGTGCATGCGTGAGCCCTGACACCTCCAGGTACGAATCAAAAACCAAAGGGAAAGGGGGGGAAAAAGATAAGGAAAAACCAAAGACCTAAGTACTAACACTTTAAAATACAAAACAGAGCAGAGCAAGGCCACCAGAATCCCCGGGCACCGGCCTGCTTCGAGGTCCTATCATCTCAAACAATGAGTGGAGAAACACACCCATTTTTGGCTCATCATCTCCTAAGCCTGCAATCACAACTTGTTGACCATTGGTGCGAATTACCACAGAGATCCACAGCATTTATGATCTGTGTGAACACTGAGGGTTATGAATGTAAGTTGGAGCAGGTCACCACTTTCTTTAGCACTTCTGTCCCTGCACTTGGCTCGTGTGCAGGGAGGCCGCCCGTGGCTGCAGAGAGCCTGGCGTGGTGCTGGGGACCCTCCCACCCACTCCTCTCCCTGAGCGCACACACCGCTACACGGGCTTCCACGCTGCTCCCCGCCAGGCCCGACAAGCCCACCCCGGCTGCTCACACGCCTCTTTGCCTGAACACTGCCCCCCCTGAGTCACGTGGCCTTCAGCTTTCCTCCCAAATGGCACGGGGGCAGGAGGGCCATCCCCGAGCCCAGCTATCACCCCTTCCACCACTGCTACTCCGGTTGCTTCAGTTAGTCACTGTAATTTTACAACATAGAATACTTGCTTCCCGGTTCCTCAAACCAGTCCACGTGCATATAAGCAATAACCATGTGTTGTTTATCACCTGACTGGAGCGACAGCACAGCGTGTAGGGCGTTTTGCCTTGCACGTGGCCGACCCAGGTTTGATTCGTCCGCCCCTCTCGGAGAGCCCGGCAAGCTACCGAGAGTATTGCACCCGCAGAGCAGAGCCTGGCAAGCTACCCGTGGTGTATTCAATATGCCAAAAACAGTAACAAGTCTCACAATGGAGACTTTACTGGTGCCCGCTCGAGCAGATCGATGAACAAGTGCTACAGTTTATCACCACTTCCAAGGAGCTGTTGTTCAGTACATCAGCTGAATGAGGAACAAACGACCCCTCCCGTAGCAGTGGCCGGAAAAGCCTGCTTGGCCCTCCAGTCCGAGCCAGAGTCTGCTCCACAGGGACCGCAAGGAGCCCTGTGCGGGCCGGGCAGCGCTCACCTCCACACTCCTCAGTGCCAGCACATTCTCTTCGCTCCTCTGGGCCATCTCCACCTTGGGGGCCACGCCGCAGATGCCACAGATCATGTCGTTGTAGTCTCGGACAGTGAGGCACTCGAAGGCCCAGTAGCCGTTACAGAGCAGCTCCTGCAGCTGCCGCGACTCCTCGGGGCTCAGGGTCTTCTCTGGAAGGAGAGGGCAGGAGTGGTGAGAGGTCCCGGCACAGGGCCCGAGGAACGCTGGGAAGGGCGTTCCACATTGCACAGGAGCACACTGCCACTGGGCGGCATGAATGCCACACACGAATGGCCGGTGTGACCCTAGAGCTCCCCTTGAGGCCTTCTGTGCTCAGAGCAGGGAGGTGGGAGATGGTGGTCTGCTGGAAAGGGCAGCACACGCCGAAAGACAGGTGAGGGGCAAGAAGTTCTGTGCAATGAGGTAGGTGGTCCCTGGCCTCAGGTCTCAGCACAAGCCTTGCGACTGGCACGGACATCCTGACGCTGTGTGCAGAATGCAGTCCAAATGCCATTAGGCCAGCCCTACCTATGCTCACAGGACGGGCTTCCCAGTCAGTCTAATCTCTCCTCGGGAGACCAGACGCACACCTCCCACGGCTAGCCGGGCATTTGGAAGAGTCAAAGGAAGTTTATCCACAAGCGGAGACTGATTCCTTCTCGAGTCAGACACTCTCCCGAGATGATGCTTCCAACCCAAGTCTATCAGGACACAGTTCCGGGACACGGAGGGCCACCTCTTACCTGTCTGTTCCTGCACCGACTTCAGCACAGCGTTGATGGACACGCGGGGGTCCTCGCCCAGCTTGATCTGGTTTCGGATTGCAAAAAGCAGGTCCAGGCTCACCAACAGCTTGTTCCCCACATTAAAGAGACCTGCACATCAAAGAAGCACCAGGGCAATGCTCTGGAGCATCCGCCAGGGCGGCAAACCACGGGGAACAAATTACATGTCTGCCAGCTGGGGAATGAAACGCGGCATACTCAAAAGCAGAAAACTGTTTCATTGCAAAGCACAACAGACTTCTAAATCATGTTCCCCAGAGTTCCTGCCTCCAAACCCAGCTCCTGGGGGTGCTGCAAAGATCCAGCCTTGGGTGCATCTGGGAGTTGCTTTCTATTTGCTCACATGAAGGTGGCAGGGTTCCAGGGAGGCAAGGAGTGATTTTCCCCCTTCTGAAAAGGAGGGCAAACCAAATGAGTGTGAGAACCTCTGCTCTAAATGCTTCAGAAATAATCCACAATACACTATGTGTTTTGTTTTATTTTGTTTTTAAATAAAATCTGTACAGAAGAAACATTACTAAATGAAAAAAAGACCTCTTGGGGCTGGAGAGACAGTACGGGGGTGGCGCTTGCCTTGCATGTACCTGACCCAGGTTCGATCCCTGGCACCCCATATAGTCCCCTAAGCACTGCCACAAATAATTCCTGAGTGCAGAGCCAGGAGTTACCCTGCTCATCACTGGGTGTGCCAACCCCCGAGCCCCCCCCCCCTCCGGCCCTTCTCTGCCACCCAGCTCAGCCAGGGCCAAAGGTGTCACTTCCACCTCTCCTTCCAATTCTGGGATAAAAGGCTCAGTGGCAAGGAAATGCGGTCAAGCTAAGAAAAATCAAAGGGGGAGGTTTTCACATTTGCAAAAGCAAACTTTAAAGTCTGTGTATATGTTATAAGAATAGAGTATGGAAGGACTTTCAAAAAATTATACCAAAGAAGACCTGAAACTATACAGGAGAAGCTCTAGATTAAAAAGAATTTTTTTTTGTGGGGGAGGAGTGATTGTTTGACACCCAGCTGTGCCAGGCCTTTCTCCTTACTCCTGTGCTCAGGGATCACTCCCGGCAGTGCTTGAGAACCATATGTGGTTCTGGGGATCAAACCAGAATTGGCCATGTGCATGGCAATTCCTTTACCTGATGTTCGTTCTATCTATCTATCTATCTATCTATCTATCTATCTATCTATCTATCTATCTATCTATCTATCTATCTATCTATCTATCTCTCTGGCCCTTAAAATTAAAGACAGAGAAATCCTTTCATGTCTAAAAAAGAACATAAATTTAAGAAGACAACTGAGAAGCTGGGGTAGAACTGTCAAAGAAACACCTCAAAGAAGAATAGAAATGCTCACAAAATAAATTCTCAAAAGAAGGCCTGGAGAAGGAGTACAGCAAGTAGGGCATTTGCCTTGCACGCGGCAGACCTAAGTTCCATCCCTGGCATCCCATACGGTCCCGAGTCCACCAGGAGTGGCTCTGAGTACAGAGCCCTGAGATCTGCCAGGTGTGGGTGGTCCCCCACCCCTTAAAAAAATTAAAGAGAAAACAATATACACAATTTTCCTAGTAACCAAAAAAATACTATAAATTTAGAGATAATATACCAGTTTTTAGTACCTGCCAAATTGACTGTTGAGACATTTTAATACCAGCTATAGAAAGTTCTTAGAGCAAGTGAGATTAGCAAGATCACTAGCTAAAGTCACCAGACAAAACTCCCTGTGGCCTGAGCAGCGGCACTAAGCACCCGGGAGCTCAACAGGAAACACCATCACGAACTGTGTGGAGCAGAATCTAATATAATGTAAACTACTTTTTTGAAGCTATAATAATCAAGGCAGCATGAAAGGAAAAGTATCAGTTAGTGAAACAGAACAGTGGAGAAACAGAGCCAAGGGCCAGAGCGATAGAGTGTGAGGGCACTTGCCTTGCATGCGGCCAAGCACGCAGTCCCTTATGGTCCCTGGAACACTGCCATGAGCGATCCCTGGGCACAGTGCCAGATACAGCCCCTGAGCGCCGCCAGGTAGGGCTTCTGCCTTACACGTAGCTGACCCGGGTTCGACGCCCAGCATCCCACGTGGTCCCCCGAGCACTGCCAGGAGTTATTCCTGAGTGCAGAGCCAGGAGCAACCCCTATGCATTGACGGGTGTGACCCAAAAAGCAAAAACAAAAAGAAAAAGCAGAAGAGGTAGCGCCTCTCGAGGCCAGGACCACTCAGGGGTAGTCTACTGCACGCTCCTCCCTGCCTCCCCGTCATCCCGCAGGCAAGTGCGGCCACAGCCGCGGGTCCGAGTGCACCGAGGCAGGAATACAAGCTCCAGTAACTGAGCGTGTTGTTACATACACCTTCACTAAGCAGGCAGCCAGGAGAACACCCCGGACATCCCAACCAACGAAGGCAGGGAAAGGTCAAAACTAGACCTCCCTCCCCCAAATAAAAGGCCCGTATGGTTTGGGGTCACCCAAACCTTCCCCCCAAAAAAACAAACAAAAAGAAACCTATGCTGTAAGATCAAATTTGTTTGATCACGTATGTTTGATTTTCAACAAAGGCACAAAGAAAACTTTACGGAAAAATTAACACTTTTCAAAAACTGCAGAGACCTCAGACTTTTCACAAAATTAATTCAAAATGGATATATCTAAATAATAAAACTATAAATTATTCAGGAAAGCATGAAAAATACTCATCAAGATAAAGAGATCTTAGACACAACATCAAAAATGGTCCCTGGGTGAGAAGTGAACAAACAGGTCATTACTGTCACTCAGAACAATCGCCCAGGGCCAAAGACACTATAGGGATTAAGTAATCTGCCTCGAACCACATGCTGCTCGATACCCACTCAGGAGTGATTCCTTGAGCACACAGCCAGGAGTAAAGTAACTGCTTAAGAAGATTCTGTTGAGAATGAAGGCAAACCATACACCATTAGAAAATACTTGTAGATCCCTTGTCTGCCAAAGGACTTGTATCAAGATTATAAAAAGAACTCTCAAGATCATCATTAAGACCAGACTCACTTCAGTGAGTCAGTGACGTGAACAGACTCACCACAGAAGTCCATACAGAGGGCAAAACAAAACAAGGGGAAGATGTTCAACATCATTACTCATCGAGAAAACAGGAAGTTCAGACTACATATACGTGTTAGAATGAGTGAAACAAAACCTCAGACACTACCAAAAGCTCCCAGTGGAGGATTCTCTGGGATTCTTTCTACACTGTTGGAGGAAACTGACTGGCACAGACACTTGGCGCCTGGCTCAGCAATTTCTTACAGAATTAAACATAAACATCGCATGGGCCCGCAATCTGACTCTGAAATGCTTCTCCAAGAGACATTTATGTCCACACAAAAGTCTGTACACAAATGTTTGCGGCAGCTTCTTCCCGGCTGCTCAACACTGTCAGGCCAAACATGCTTCAACAAGCGAACAAACGGCCAAAACATAAGAATGGGGGAGAATTCACAGGCATTATAGTCCTGTGAAAGAAACCGCTGTGATATACTATAATTGCAGTTAATGGCACTGTCAAGATAAAACCACAGGGAGAGAAAACAGATCAAATGGTTGCCAGAGGCTATGAGCTGGGGATGGGTCTGATTACAAAGGGACAACATAAGAGAAGGTTCTGGGGAGACCCCGCTGCTCTCACGGCAAAAGCATGAATTCAAAACAAGGCACCGGAAGGTTTTCAACACGAAGCATAAACAACCATCTTCAGTTAAATTCTAAACATATAACTCAGGAGTCAAATTCACGCAACGGCTGGCCCACGGGGAATGCTCAGTGTCTGACCAGCGCCTGACGCTGACGAAGGCAGAGCAGGAACGGTGAATATGCACTCCACCTGCGAGCGTTCGCCTACAGGAAACCACGCAGGCTGCACACAAAGGCGTGAGGCCTGTAAAATGGACTGCCTGCCGCACACCTGGAAAATGCTCATGTGTTTGTTTCTCCAACCTGCTGACACAGGAGATGCCCGTAATAACACGACTAAGTTTAAAAGCACGTCCCAGGACAAGGAGCGTGGCTCACTGGCAGCGCAACCCCCCACACAAGCACCCTACAAGAGCTGCACACGCCCAGAAGCCTGGGAACGTCCGCCCTCAGCATACCCTCGCAGGAGTCAACACAGCTGATGACGGAGGGCTCAGCACCAAGTGCTCATCACATCACAGGCGGCTCACTGCTGCCTGGCAGTTACTCCCTCCACCTACCTCCATTTCCCAGTCTCCTCACGAAGCAGCATCTCTACACCAGGGTCTACACAGTCACAGATATTCCCAGGGGCCCAGAGGTGAAAATGGAGTAAATGGGGTGGGTGGGCACAGGAAGGAAACCAGGGCATGGCCCACGTGCACCTCGGCTATCACGCTCACACGCAGGGGACTAGGGTGGGGTGTGGGGAGACACCGCCTGGGTCATGTTGGGCCTCCCCGTGCTCTCTCACTCGACACAGTCAACCTGGCCTGGAGAAAGGTGCTACCTTTCAGTTCAGGATTCTGGAAAAGAGTCCTAATTCTTTTCTTTTTTTCCCCATTGGTTTTGGGGCCACACTCAGTGGTGCTCAGGAGTCCCTCCCAGTGACCCCTCGTGGATGTGTTCCAGGAATCGAGCTCGGGTCAGCCACATGCAAGGCAAATGCCTCCGCTGCTGTACTATCTCTCCGGTCCAAAGGAGCCCTAATTCTTAGGAGGCAAATATTCTGGGGCTGAGATATTCTAGAAAAGAAAAAAACAAAAAAACAAAAAAAACCCTCTTCCTCAAGAGCCCCTGCCCCCCTGAGAGAAGGCCCAGCACTCAGAGAAGTCCTGACACACAGAGCTGTGTTCTGGCCTGCTCGGAGCTTCGGGGGGAGGCAGGCACCCACCTGTATAAATGTCCATGAAGCTGTGCAGGGCCAGACAATGGGGATTCAGACACATCTTCACCTGGGCAGTCACCACCTGCAACCGACTGGCGGTCAGCAGCCAGCACTCCTGGGGCCCGGCCAGGGAGCTAGTACCAAAAACATCACCAGTAACCAAAAAAAACAAGAAAAAAAAAAGGGGAAATCAACCTCTTAATAAAGCAGTTCCAGGGCGCAGCGCTCAATGGTAAATTCTGGAGACATTACGCAAAGGCAAACGGAGGGGCTGCAGCTTGGCTGTCCAGCAGGCACCCCCTCCTTCGGCAACATGACTCCTTCTATGCCCTCACCTGACCACTCCCACCAAACTCCCAAATCCATGAAGGATGCTTGGGATGTTCAACCAGACATAAACATAAACTAATTCCTACACTGGTGACACTAACTTTCGATCATTTTCAACAGAACAGAAAACCACTTAGTAGCATTTTATATTTAACAATGGCAAAAAGATAAAAGAAACTTCAAGAAAAAACAAACAAACACCGGAATAGCATCTTCAAAGACTGTAGCTTTAAAGTCGCTTGAAGCAAGAGGCAGTGTGAGCCATGTGAGACGGGGGCTGGGGGCAGGAGAGTCTGAAAGGGGTGCTTACTTTTGTCCCCCTTTGAACAATGGGCTGCTACAGAGAAGGCACTGCGTGGACGGAGACTCATAGTAATTCGACCAGGAGGTCTGCTCGATGGTGACCGTCTCCTCACTCACGTTGGACAGGATGAGCCTGGAGCTGTTGAGCTCGTGAATCAGGGCGAAGACCTCAGCCAGCTCCGACTCGTTCTCGGGGATCTGCAGGACCTTGCGCAGCAGCTGCAGCGTGGACTGGCGCTGGGTCTCCCTCTGGGTGGCACTCAGGGGCTCGGTGGCACTCAGCACCTCCGGGAGCGGGGCGCTCGCCTCCTGGGGAGAGAGGGGATCTGTCACCAAACACACAGGGCGCACAGAGCCACACATGGCCGAAGGTCACTGGCTGAGACCATTCTGAAACGAGCTTGGCTGTGTAACTCAGGTCTTAGGCTTTCTCTCTCCCGCAGCCAACACACTTCCTCGTTACAGACTCAGCAGCGCTGCCATTCACCAGGGACAGAGTGTGGAGGAGAACAGACATAAGCTCTGACGGCAGATGCGCTCCTTGGGGCTGGAGAGGTAACTCAGCGTGTAGAGCACACGCCTAGTACAACCTGGGCTCAGTCCCTGGTATCCTACACGGTCCTCGGAGCTCACTAGGACTAACCCCTGAGCACCGCTGGGTGTGGTCCCCAAACACATATGCTACTTAAGCTGTTTGTGACCCAAAGCAATTTATCTTGCCAATAAGCCTCAACTTTCTCTCTTATAAAAGGGAGGGTCAAACAGAGCTCAACAGGGGCCAGAACAATAGTACAGCTGGTGGTGGGGGGGGGGGTCTGCCTTGCACACGGCAGACCCAGGTTCAATCCCCAGTATCCCATATGGTCCCCCAAGCAGAAGTAAGTCCTGAGTGCAGAGTGAGTCACCTGAGCAACGCTGGATGTGACTGAAAAAGGAAAAAAGAAAATAAGAGCTGAACAGGGAATAAGTGCTCTTACAAGCAAAGCCCTTAGCACAGCACTCGGGATGCAAGGAAAACCCTAGGAATGGCTGGATTTCTGTGAATGGTCATTTCAACAAATAAATAAACCTTTATCTTCAGTATTTGGTGGCTTCTGGGAACAAGAAAACTCTGATACCAGTTAGAGGATTTTAGGAGCAATGTCCAGAAATACACCCGAGAAACAAGTTCTTCCCTGCAGGTGCCATTCAGCGGAGGGCCCTACCGATGTCCGCACCAGGAAGCAAGCCCAGCCATCACTCCTCTGCAGAACTCTCGCCTCCCCCTCTCTGCAAACGGTGCCCTGGCTAAGTTACTGACTTTCAATACCAGCACAAGGTCCGAGGCACGCCAACCAATGCCAACTACTACCTGAAGGACTCGTCCTGCTCTTGGAAGCACCTGAAGGGAAGAGGTCGTCGTCCTATTCCTTTTCCTATTTTCAAAAGCCTACGCCTGGCTTTCAACGGATTCTTATGAGACACAGAAGAGATGGCTACAAACTGCCAGGTAGGGCTATGCTGAACCACGGAGCTGGAAGGCAAGTAAGCAGGAATACCTATCCTTCGGTTCTCAGCCACAAATGGAAAATGGGAAGGAATCGGGACGATTCTAGCTCAGAGAGCAGCGGTCAAGCCGAAGACAGAGTGCATAGGAAACACAAGGGGGGGGGGGGGGGGCTCCCAAGAGCAACACACAAGGGCTGCTGGTTCTCTGACATAGTTTTGTGGGAAAGTTGTATTTAACTTCTCTAAAATTTAGGAGGTCGAAGAGCAAAGGAATGTCTGGACATAACCATACTAAAGGGATGAGGTTTCCAACTACAATTAGGAATATACATAAAAAAAATGAATATAAACTGAAATCAATTGGCAAGAGGTCTCTAGACAATTTCTGCCTGGCCTGAAAAGGCACTTCATTACCCCAGACATAAAGGCCAATCTCCATTTCCATATTTTATGTCACAGCAACAGCTACAATGAAATAAGAGAATGACATTCAGAGGGCCTGTTACCGACACAGAAGTCAAGTTTCATCCTGATCCCACACATAGGCCTGCATGTCAGGAGAGGGGGGGAACAGACACTGCTGCCCTGGCTGTCACCAGAAGGGGTGGGGCAGAGTGGGGCACTCTTAAGAGCAGCACAGCTGAGGCCTGAAGGAGGTGCCCCGCCGCCCGGAGCTTGAGACCCCTCTACAGGTACTTCCAAGGGTTTACAAGTTCCTTGAAGCTCAATTCTCTCGAAGTTCATGGTCCAGAAAATAAAACAGCGTGAACCTAATCCAGTCTGCCACCTTCCCTCTCTGTACTCCTGATCCGGGGCCCTCTCCAGCCCTCCCCAGTGCTGCTATTTTCCCACTAAGCCACGAGTATCCACTTCGGTTCACTCCCCTATCTCACGAGCTCAAAGCACGGTCCCAGGCATGGAAACAGACCTGGAGATCAGGAACATTCCCGGGACTTCCAGGCTTAAAAAAAAACAAACTGCCCCAGAAGTCTGAGAAAGCTTCATGGGCTGGCGACGCAGGTTGGTTTGCGGACACTGCTCTGATCAACCCACCAGCAACGAACCTGGAGTTCCTGCATCCCCCAGGTGTGGCTGCCAAAGCAAACCAATGAGGGGCTGGAGCAACAGCACAGCAGGGAGGGCGTTTGCCTTGCACGCAGCCGACCCGGGTTCGATTCCCAGCATCCCATATGGTCCCCTGAGCACTGCCAGGGGTAATTCCTGAGTGCAGAGCTAGGAGTAACCCCTGTGCGTCGCTAGGTGTGACCCTCACAAAAAAAGCAAGCAAGCAAGCAAGCAAGCAAGCAATAAATAAATAAATAAATAAAGCAAACCAATGAAAGCACAGCTGTAGTAAAGATCCCCAGATGGGTCTGGAAACTGCCTTTCTTCACTTACTATACCCTTCCCTCCACTAGCCAATTCCCTCTCTCTGCATTCCCTCATGCTTGTCCTTGCTGATGCCATGCCCCAATCCTGCCCATTTCAAAAGGGCCAATTTGGGTTTGCCCAGGCCAGATTCCACCATGGCTTCCTGGCTTATTCTGGAGCAGAGCACTGACATTCCTTCCCAGCCCCTTCTCCTGCTCACTCTTAAAAGGGGCTCAGCTGGTGGAGGGGATGCCTCTAACGCCTGGCTTGCCCCCCGCATGAGGACAGCTCCGAGGGGAGGACCACACACTCTGCAGGCAGGAGCCCGGGCTCAGCCCCAGCACTGAGCCTTACTAGTGCCAAATCTGGTTCAAAAACCAAACCAGACAAAAGCCTCGGGGCCACAGAGCCTGGGGCTGAGGCACCTGTCGTGGACGTGGCCAACTCCAGTTCAATCCCAGTATCCCAAGCATCACCAGAACAGCCCTAGAGGGGTAACCCAGGTAATCTCTAGCACCAAAGGAGCCTCATGGCGACATTAGGCCCTTACAGGGAACTCTCAGGAGGCCCTCCCCGCCGCCCTGCCCACCTCCAACCCTGCCACAGGACACATACACGGAAACCCAGAGAACCTCAGAAAATTCTCCCTTTCCTAGTTCTGGTCATAAAACACAAGCCCTAACAAGTCAAGGGAAATGCATTTTACTATTCAAACAGTTTGGTCCAATTTCAGAGAACATGTCAGGTAAGACTACCAGAGGCAAATTTTAAAGCCCTACAAGCTACTTGATATCTGTTTTTGCATGAATTATGAAGATGTGGTACAAATACACAATGGAATACTATGCAGCTGCAAGGAGTGATGAAATCATGAACTTTGCAGCAACCTGGTTGGAACTGGAAGATAACGTGTCGAGCGAAATAAGCCAGGAGGAGGATAAATTCGAGACAATCTCACTTATCTGTGGAACACAGAATAACGGGATGAGGAAATGTAACGTAGTAAGGGTGGATGCCTAGACCCTGAAGTATAGGGAGGAAAAGGTCAGAGAAGGAATGAGATGAGGGGGGATGAGAGAAAAGGAAGCAACAGGGGAGTAGGGGTGGGGCCTGGGGTGTACTGGCGATGTGGGAGGTGGCACAGCAGTTTATCTGCAGTACAGACACGACACTAAGCATAAGATCTGAACTACAACCACCGAATTTTGAAATGTGTCTGTCAAGGGGGGGATAGGAGGGAACAAGGGAACACTGGTGCGGGGGCTGGAGGGGAGGTAGACATGGTGGTAGGATTGGTGTTGGAATACTGCACACCTATGACTCGACTATGAATAACCTTGTAAATCACAGTTCTTCAAGTAAAAAAAAAAAATTAAAGAGCAATTTGTTTCACAAAGTCCCATGTTGTTAGTTTCTAACCACTGGCCAAAATACAAGTTACAGGCCTCCCAAAGGCCTCAAAGATAAAAGGATGAAACCCTCACATCCCTCTGTCCCCAAGCCCTAAGGCCTGCTGACATTCTCTTGCTCTGGGAGATTTAGATCTGGGGGACAAGAAGAGTGTCAGAGACCAAAGTATCTGGTTCACTGACGCAGCTGAGCATTGCAGAAGTGCAGAGAAGAGAAGACAGGTTCAGAATGAACTTCTTTCACAGCCTAAAACAAAAAAAAAATCTTTTGATTTCTACGAAACCCAGCAGGGGGAAGTGTGGGGAGGAAACTCACAAGAGCCTTGGTGGTTTTCTCAGTCCGGTCTTTGGCAAGGTTAAAGCCACAGCTGGGGCAGATCCGAGGTTTGTGCCTGTTGGTGTAGACATAGCTACAAGAAGGATTCTTGCACTTCCCCCGGCCTCTCGATGTAGCCAGGCCCAAATCCTAAAAAGGAAGACCAACATTCAACTCAGGTGCACCTGGGCAGAGCCATCCACCAGGACGACCAGGATACCAGGATCAATAAACCAAAGAAAAGCGATTCTAAAGCCACATTTTTTTTTTTTTTTTCCCCTTTTTGGGTCACTCCTGGCTCTGCACTCAGGAATTACTCCTGGTGGTGCTCAGGGGACCATATGGGATGCTGGGAATTGAACAAGGGTCGGCCTCGTGCAAGGCAAACGCCCTACCCGCTGTGCTGTGGCTACAGCCCCCCCAAAGCCACATTTACACTAACTTCCATAGAGCCTTTATGCAAGATCCCCTTTCTACAATTATCTTCTTTCACTCTTAACACAGCCTGTATCAATCTTGGCAAGTCTTTCCCCAACTGTGAAAAAAGCGAATTGATCAGTGGTCAAAAATTTTATTGCCTTGGCACACTGCCGACCTGGGTTCAATTTCCAGCATTCCATATGGTCCCCCGAGCACTGCCAGGAATAATTTCTGAGTGCATGAGCCAGGAGTAACCCCTGTGCATAGCCGGGTGTGACACCACCCCCCGCAAAAAAAAAAATAAATAAATTAAAAAAATTAACTGCCTGGATTCTGGATTGGATTGATAGTAATAAATATAGGGTATTTGCCTTGCATGAACCGGCCCAAGTTCTGACCCCACACCCCACACGGTTCCCTAAGCACCACAATTAATTCCTGAGTGCAAAAGGAGGAATAACCCTGAGCACTGCCAGGTGTACATCTCCCCCCCCCCCCCCCCCGCGCCCGCACCGCCCAAACGGAAAGAGTCGACAATTAGTGGATATATATATGTAAAGGGGAAGAAAACCCCCAATGTGAGATCTAACTTTCACAGATGAGAAAAGAGACCAAGAGAGAGCCTTGGCCAAGGTGCCACAGCATGCTGCGGTGGAGGTCTCCCACCTCTGCTCCATGACGCTAAGGAACGACCCTGGCATCACACATCTGCGTATTAGAGTGTCAACATCTTCCATAGAAAAAAAGGAAGGGCGATTGGTGAAAAACGCCACGCTAAACAAAGTGCTTTACATATCTCCAACCCACTGACATACCAGTACTGAACATGACTCTTAAAGAAAAGCACAACACTCCCTAAACAGTTTTTTGGCGTTGTTTTTGGACCACACTTGGTGGTGCTCAGGGGTCCCTCACGAGGGCTCAAGGACCCATGTGGGATGCTGGAGATGGAAACCTGCGTCGGCTGCTTGCAAGGGAAGTGCCCTACCCACAGTGCTCCTTCTCCAGCTCCCCAAACACTCGTGAAGCTCAGAGACACTGAGGCCACAAAGGGAAGGCCCGGAGACAACCCAGCATCACTGGTGGACTCCGGAGGTTTCTGGCACAGCATCCCCAGCCCTAGAATGGAACTGCTGACCCAGCTGGCCACAGTTCAGGGAGTGGTCCGTCCACTCCAGCACTGCCTGGGAGTGATATGCCCACCCCAGTCAAGACCAAAAAAAAAACCCAAACAAACCTGGAACAGATTCTCATCTCTAATAACTCGCAGTCAGGAGCTCCCATCTCTGCTTCCTGCACTTTACAGAGCTCACCTGGGAAAGCTGCAGGCCCAGTGGGTGTGCCCAGAGGCTCTCATATCTTTCAATGAGGGTGTTCGGAGAGATTATCAGGCTGGGGTGCAGCTCAGGGGTAAACTACTTGCCTTGTACATGTGAGGCCAAGGGTTCCGGCACCACAAAAAATAAACACATACACTCTCTCTCTCTCTCTCTCTCTCTCTCTCTCTCTCTCTCTCTCTCTCTCTCTCTCTCTCTCTCTCTCTCTCCCCCCCTCTACTTCCCCCCTGTCTCTCTCTCGCTCTCTCTCTCACCCCTTTCCTCTGGCTCCTGGCTGCACTTACCAGCGTGACCGTGCAGCTGTACTTGTACGGAGGAAACACATCAGGCTTGACCTCCACAACTTTCACCTGAGATGTCCTATTGGCTGGGACATTTGGTAGCTATGGATCAGAACAAATTAGTTAGTGTTTTTTAGTGGTAGTCAAATTTCTTAAGTTCTGTGTCTCGAAATAGCTTGAGGAAAATAGTCTCCCAGGGTACAGAATTCCCCTCACCACCCATGAGTCGTCTGGGATACCAGGAAGCATTACCTGTCTTGACTGTCACTTTCAAGCCCTGGGCGACTGCACACTAGCAACCAGCAAGTCAGAAAGCATCTAAGAGCTCTCCACACAATACAGGACCCAGGGGGCCCTGCTGGGGGGCCACGCCCATCATCTGGGAGCCTGCCTCACTCTCCCTTCCTTTCGCTTCCTTAGACAAAGTCTCGTACTGAGTTTGACCTTTTGCTTTTTGGTCCCTTGCTTCCAATTCTGACTGTTTGATGACAAGAACTGAAAATGTTTGCACCTGCTAAAACAGTGGGCAAAAGCCAAGCAGAAGTGTGATGTCTTTATCATTCTCATCCACAGAATGACAGGCGAACGGGCTGGATTGAGGTTCTGCGTCTTTTCCTTCCCTCTCAACCCTTTCACTCCTCACTCCGCCTTCCAGATAATGCAGCAGACAGCGGCTCATTCCAGGAAAACCTACAGAGAGCCATCTACTCTCCCACTGACCACTGGTCCGGCCATGATGATAAAGAGGGGCACCGAGAACTGGCCATCTTGCCCAAGGCAAAATGGAAGACCCAAGGCTCCCCCGCCCCCAAGTCCTGTCTGGGGGCTCAATCACCGGCAAAAAGGCCATTAGATGCTCCTCACTCTAAAAAGAAAACATTCAAATTTAAAGATCATTCTATAGCAGTGAATTAAAGTTGCTTTTCAGTGTAAGATTCAATGTAACTGACTTAAGACCAGTAAAAGCCTTTTATCTTTTAACAAACTCCCAGAGCTGCCAAGTAACAAAAACACAAAAAGAACCAACTGTTTCCAAGAGTCTAGCCCAGTGAGGGGCACGGGAGGCACGGGCTGGGTAGATCACTACCCGTCTTTGCTCCAGGATCACGCCAGCACCGGGCTGACACAGCATCTGGCAGACAAACCAATCTGCCTTCCAAGTACAAGCCAGCTGGTACTGATGGGAACAAACTGGAAATAGCAAAAGAAAGCATGTGGCAAGGGAGAAGGCAGGCTAATTTCCTATTCCAGTTTGATTCATGATAGGATTTTTTTCAACTACAGGCCAGTCCACTCAGGGTCTGTGAAGTTAATGGACCGAAACAAGCATTTTGAGAATAGATACAGGAAATGTCAAAGTGGCTATATATAGAGGCTGGCTGGTACAGTGGGTAGTAGCGCATTTGCCTTGCACATGGCTGACCCAGGTTTGATCCCGGTATCCTGTACTGTTCCCCGAGTATTGCCAGAAGGAATTCCTGAGTGCAGAGCCAGGAATAATCCCTGAGCGTCACATCACTGTGTGTGGTCCAAAAACAAAACAAAAAGTGACCATATATAGTAGCACCCATGTCTCTAAGCTTTTTATGTAAAAAATGTATGTCTGGGGGTTGGAGTGATAGCACAGCAAGGAGGGTGTTTGCCTTGCACACAGCTAACCCGGGTTCAATCCCCAGCATCCCATATGGTCCCCGGAGAACCGCCAGGAATAATTCCCAAGTGCAGAGCCAGGAGTAACTCCTGTGTATCGCTGGGTGTGACCGCCCCCCCCCCGCAAAAATAATATGTATGCTTCCAAGACCATGGCAAAAAAAAAAAGTCTAGTGAAAAAGTATTGATTTAGGGAACTTTGATCATAATTATTCGAGCCACATATGGCAAAAGGGTTTTTTTCTTTAATAAAAATCTAAAACTAGATGTGCTTAAATACATGGAATTTTGATACCTGTAAGATCCTTAAAGCTGTATCATTAAAATTAACTGTGCTATCTATAAATCAGTGCAGAGTAATGGAGTAAGATGCATCTATGTTATTTCGATTAAAACACATATATGAGGGCTGGAGTGATAGTACAGCAGGCAGAGCTTTGCCTTTCACGTGGCCAACCCCGGGATCAATCCCCATCATCCCATATGGTCCCCCGAGCACCGCCAGGAGTAATTCCTGAGGGCAGAGCCAGGAGTAACCCCTGTGCATCGCTGGGTGTGACCCGAAAAGCAAACAAAACAAAACAAAACAAAAACCATTAAAAACGCTAACTTAATCGGTGTACTCATTCATGCCCAGCCTCCTCCCCGAGTTGCCGGCCCGGGGCTCGCCCTCACCTCGCTGGTGCTGGAAGGCTGTCGGACGGGCTGGCCCAGCTGCTTCAGCGTGCTTGGCTTCAGGCCACAGGTCCTCACAGAGGGAGTCTTATCTGAGATAACCAGACGCCAAAGTGTGACCCAAGTGCACCCAGAGTCTCCCTCGTCCCTCCACCCTTCCCCTTCGACAGCCCGCGCTCCGGGCGCCTGGACCTTCCTTACCATTCAGGGGAAAGGCCTGCCTGGCCCTGGGCAGTCCCATGCCGCTGCCGCGCCCCACCGCAGCTGGGGCTGGCAGGATCGCTCTCATGGGTCTCGCTGCGGCCAGTAAGGAGGGCTTGCCCCGCATTCTGCCTTTCAGCTCAGGGGCTCTCGGCCCAGGGGGGAGCAGGTCAACTCTGAAAAACACAAGAAGGAAAAGTCAAGAGATCCGGGACCAGAGTGCTATCTCCATGCAGCACTTTACCGAAAGGACAGTGCACTAGTTAAATGGCCAGGCTTTAGGCAGAGGGGGTCACGACATAGTTCTGTGGCCCAAGGCAAGTCACTTGACTCTTCTGCTCATCTCATGTTCCTAACACACAAAATTTAAAAGAAACAGGGGCCAGAATGATAATGCAGCAGGTAGGGTGCTGGCCTTGCATGTGGTGGGCCCCAGGTTCGATCCCTGGCATCCTTTAGGGTACCCTGAGCACTCCCAGGTCCCGGTATTCACATGCTCCCCCCCACCACCCCCCTTCCAAATGCATAAAAGACAGAAGGACAGAGCAGCTCCTACAAGCTCCTGTGGTAGAACATCAAACTGCCTATAAACAGAGCAAGCGATTCAAGTGTGCCAGTCTCTCATGGGCCCTGATGGCAGATAATGAAGAACCGAGTCGGCGTTCATTCCCTGGCAGTCGATGCTCAGCCCAGAGCCTGATGCACACAGGGCCCCACTGTGACGGCAGTCACATGCCCTAAGGACAGGATGAAGTACATGGCTGCCTATCTCTGCACACACACAATGATTTCTACACACCAGGGGAAAGATACTGATAGTGTTACGCTACTGATTTGTAGTTTGTTAAAAAAAGAAAAGGGTAAATATTAGTATATACATATCTGTATAAGCTTACGATCATCTCTGGAAACAGCTGGAAATACTGTCCCTTGGACATGGGTGAACAGAATGGAGACGCTCACACTGCCTTACCCGACTGACCCTGAACCATGACACTACCCAGGTCTTCTGGCACAACAGTAAAATCTTTTCAGTGTAAACTGGAATTCTGAAGTCCAGCTCTGTAAACACTTGGGCCACAAAGGCTGTTCTGCGGCATCCTGGGTGGCTACTGCTTAGAGTTAAGAGCAAGCTCATCGCCACCTCCCACCCTCGTCCCAGCTGCAACACCCCCAAAAGTCTAAACATTGCCGAGATGCTCCAAGAGTTTAATATTCCCCAATGAGAATCACTGATATCGCTAAGTCAGGGCCTTCAGCAACCTAGGGAAGTCAGCGGAGTCTTTAAAAAAGAGATGGCAGCGGAGGATGAAGAACCAAGACAGTGCTTAAGGCACCTGCCTTGTACTGCATATGATCCCCAAACACCACAGCAGCCCCCAGAGCAGAGAGCTAGGTGTCCCCAAGCACTACTGGCTGTGGTCCAGAAACAAAAAATAAACTGAGTGACAGGGGAGGAAAATAAGCCATAATGGGAAGTGCTGATCTGCACTGGCTTGCATGCTATGCATACAATTTTTTGGAGTTTGTATGGTTACTGAATATGAAGGTTTTTCAGAGAAGAATGAAAATCAGATGCAGAAAGTGACTACGCCCAAGGTCCAACAGAAGCCAGGAATAACACCTCTACGGGAACTGAGTTCTGGCCACAGCACACGCTCTAGGCGCACAGGCCCAGGGCTGATCCCTGAGCACTGCTACCCTGAATTCTGGGGCTGAAGCAACAGGAGAGCAGGGAGGGTATTTGCCTTGCATGTGGCCAACCTGGATTCAATCCCCATCACTCCATATGGGCCCCCAAGTCTGCAAAGAGTAAGCCCTGAGCATTGACCCAAAATACAAAACATAAAACATACAATGCACTGTAGCACTGTAGTCCTGTTGTTTATCGATTTGTTCCAGCGGGCACCAGTAACATCTTCATTGTGAGACTTGTAACTGTTTTTGGCATATCGAATACACCATGGGTAGCTTGCCAGGCTCTGCCGTGTAGGCGAGATACTCTCGGTAGCTTGCCGGGCTCTCCGAAAGGGACGGAGGAATCGAACCCAGGTCGGCCATGTGCAAGGCAAATGCCCTACCTGCTGTGTTATTGCTCCAGTCCCAAAACATACAATAAAACAAAAAATACTTTCTTAAAATTAAACACCCTAAATTGTGACTTCAGGCAGAAATCTCTCTACTCTTCGGTGCTTGCAGAAAGCTGCTGTTTACCAAGTTAGTCTCTAGGATCTGCTAGTATCACAGAACACTGCAATGGTCAAAGCAATAGTACAGTGGGCAGGATGTTGGCCCTGCATGCGGCTAACCTGGGTTCAATCCCCACACTCTCTAGAGTCCCTTGAGCACTGCCAGGAATGACCCATGAATGCAGAGCACTGCCAGGTGTGGCCCCAAAACAAAACTAATCAAAAAGAACCTAAATGCTTAGGGAGAAGGGTAAGGACTGGAGAACCCATGCACCGATTACCTGGGATGAACAGATAATCATCTCCAGAGGTTTCTCTATCTCGAAGACAGAACCATCAGCGACTCTGCTGTCCCTCTCAGAAATGTCTGAAGGGCTTAAGGCCAAACACTCGGGCCTGTTCCCGAGCTGCTGCTCTCAATACAATCCCATGTTACACGAACACACTGGCTTACCCTGTGGATCTTCGCGTAGCGGGGAGTGAACCAGAGGTGGTGGTACCCTCCGCTGAGGGTGGCACATCTGGTCCAGGAGTGTCTTTCTCGACTGTCCCCAGAGAAGCCTCAGGCTGCACACCACTCTTGACTGCTGGCATCTTGGTGACTGCTGTGTCCCGATTTCCAGGAGTTTCCTTGATCACCACTTGGGCATCTGAGATGAGCACTCCCTCCCACTCACTGTCCTCACTCAGTTCTCTCGTAGGGGTCACATTCAGTAGCTGCGTCACAGCTTCCGAGTTCTCTGAAGTCAGTTTGGAGGCATTTTCCTTCGGGGACCTTTGCTCGGAGGTGAGAGTCTGCTGATTTTTCTTAACCAGGGAGCCTCTGGAGGCAACACCAGAAGCCAACTCTACTCTGACTTTACCTGGTTTTTCCTAGGGGGGAAAAAGAAGAATACAATGCGTGCATCTGACATTACACAGCTGAAAACAAGTTCCCAAATGTTCTCTTTATTCTCATTCCAGCACTGACGGAAGCAGTCGATGGAAACTGGGATGCAGGGTGAGGGAGGCTCACTGGAAGTGCTGCCGTGGTCTGGCCCTGGACCCCATGACCCCAGAAGCCCCCAGTTGTGCATCGTGGTGGTCCCCCCTTCTGAGTTCAACTATTCCAATGAAAGACACTATGTCTCTAACTCCACAGAGAAAACCTTTCTGGGGTCCCAGACTCATTCAGGTGAGTGTTAAGATCCAATTAAGTGCTATTCAAAGTGTTTTTCTGAAAATAGCAGCTGCTGTCCCAGACCTACTTTTTAGACACCTTAGCTTCTGTACCAGAACCATGCTTGGAAACACAGCAGGTAAACACACAGACACACACAAGTACACACACAAACTTTATAAAAAGAAAAAACGAAGTGGTTTTCTCTAGGATAGGTCTTGGGTGAATTCCTTCCATGGAAATATAAGGATGAGTTCTAGGTTCAGCTTCTTTTCTAACTGTTCGTGTGACCTAAGGCAAGATTCATCTGAATCCTCACATTGCATTATAAAAATTATAAAAGAAATAGCTGAACTCAGTGTCAGCCAACAGAAGTTAGCATTTTAGAGGGCCCATTTCTTTTGATTTTTGTTTGGACCACACCTGATGATGCTCATGGGTTATTCCCATCTTGGTGTATCACTCCTGATAACGCCTGGGGACCACATGGTGCTGAAAATTGAACCTGGCCCCCACTGCATGGCAAGTATGTGCTCAGAGCATTGAGGTGTCTCTCTCACTCCAGCCCTCAGATGGTCCTTTTCTTCCTGACCTCCCTGACACTGCAGGAAGCTTACCATCTATGTGTAAAATTAGCATTACTTTCTAGTCACTGGCTGGAAAAAAAAAAAAAAACCACCCTTAATGAACCAGGGAGAAAATCCCAAGTATTAGTTTGGGTGCACGCAAAGCACCTCAGTTCAATGCCCAGTACCACATGCCTGGGAGCGAGCCCTGATCACAGAGCCACAAGTTTTCCCCAAGCATTTCCAGGTGTGGTTCCCTCACAAAAATCCACACACATCTTGTAATTCCAAGTTCCCTGGTAGCACACTGCCTTTGATTAGAACAATTAACAGAGGACTATTAAGAAATCCCCAGGATTGAGGATAGAGAGATAGTACAGTGGTTGGCCACTTACCTTGCATACGGGTAACCTGGGTTCAGTCCCCAGCATCCCACATGGTCTCCTGAGCACCCCAGAAGCAACTCCTAGAGTGGAGCCAAGAGAGATACCCCAGAGCACCGAAGGGTGTGGCCCCAAAATCAGGGGGAAAAAAGAAAAACCCAAGATGGAGCTGGAGCAATAGTACAGAAGTGGGTATGGCACTTGCCTTGCATGCAGCCAATGCAGGTTCAATCCCCAGTTTCCCATATGGTACCCAGAACACTGACAGAAGTGATTTCTGAGTGCAGAGCCAGAAGTAAGCCCTGAGCTCCACCAGGTATGGTGCAAAAAACCAAAAGGAAAAATAAAAGATATCCCAGCAAAGCTTTCTCAAGATTCTAAGACACAAATGTCATAAGGATGAAGAAAGAAAGAGCAATACTTCCAGATTAAATTGCACTGAGCTTATTTACTGCTAGAGATGCAATGTGAGTGCAACAAGTGTGTGTGGGGCGGAGGGTAGGTAAGACAGAAGAGACCAGCACGACAATAACAGCTGGGCATGATCATACTTGACAAGAACTGAGTCTTGATAACATTTCAGTATCAACCTTGCAAGCCACAATGCCCAAAAGGGTTGGGGGGAGAGAGAGAGAGACAGACAGACAGACAGACACACACACACACACACACACACAGAGTAGAAAAGCGCCTGCCATAGGGACAGGCTGGGGTGTAGGGGATGATGGGAGGGAACCTGGGGACACTGGTCCTGGGAAATGTATTGGTGGAGAGACGGGTGCTGGAACACTGTACTACTGTAACCTAATCATGAACGGCTTTGTAAGGGTCTGTCTCACAGCAATTCAATAACAAATAAAATTAAGAAAAAAAGGAAAAGAAAATGCAAGTGGAAAAATAAGAGACAAATTAGACAAAATCTCTGAGATGAGATTTTGGAACAATCCTTGACCACCCTGAATTCAGTCTTAGGTGCTAATGAAAACAGTCTGTAATTTTGCTGCCATTCTTGAGTATCAGGACTTGACGGATATAAATATTCTATTAATAATGAAAATTTGTGCTGGGGGTGAGGGAGGCGATGGACAACGGTGGGATTAAACTATGAGTAAACTCATTTTCTAGACTAAGATGCTTGTTTGTAAAAAATAGGGGAAAAAATGAGGTAAAACACTTCACTGCTAACTAATCATTAACATACAAATAAATGAACCACTAACCAAAAAAAAAAAATTCCTTTGCTGGAAGAGTGAAAATTCTAAGAGCAAAGAATAACTGCTTGAAGTCATATTCCTTCATTTAGCCTATCCCTTTAAATTTCCTTTTCAACTTTTTCTGTTTTGTTTTCTATCCATACCTGGCAGTGCTCAGGGGATCATTCTAAGTGCCAGAGACTGACCTGCATGGTCACCCCCTTGCAAGGCCAGTGCCTTAACCCCCGGATTGTCTCTCTGGCCCCTTATGGGTTAAGGGGCAGCGCCTTCAGAGTACTGCTTCCAGGATCCCGCAGAGCAGGGAGGGACTGAACAAAGCAAGCCCTCACCCCTCTGACCTATCTCCTGGCCTCCTGACCCCTCCAAGCCGACGCTTGCTTTCAAGACGGAAGGGCTCGGAGAGACTCCATTCCTGCCAGCTGAGAGCCCACAGGTGGGAAACCTTAAGTTAAAGAACCTTGAAGACAAAGTTCTGTCTCATTCAACTCATTGGGAACTTCAGCGCTAAATTTAGCCAAAAGAAGTCTAGAACAACACGCCACAAGGTGAGTCATTTCCTGACTGGCATGAACACACTTGAGCATTTAGGACCTATTTATACTTGCTGCTTCAAAAATAAAAACCCAAGAAACCTTAAGCTCCCGCAGCCGAACTGAACAGAAAGACCAAGAACTAAAGTGGCTGGTGAGCAGAGTCACTATCTCTAGAGTGATGCATGCACTCACACTGAAAGGGCACTCTTTCTTCCTACCGACATGATCCTGGGAGACGTGGAAATTACAGTATTTAACTCTTTATACAATGACTCCTGCAAAAGTCCTTGGGGAAAATATTCTGACTCAGCAAGTCAAGATGGAGAATAAGTAATTAAAAAAAAACAAGACTTATTTTCACATCATAAATTTGATCTCGGGGCTGGAGCGATAGCATAGCGGGTAGGGCGTTTGCCTTGCACGCGGCCGACCCAGGTTTAATTTTTCCGCCCCTCTCGGAGAGCCTGGCAAGCTACTGCGAGTTTCTCGCTCCCACAGCAAAGCCTGGCAAGCTACCTGTGGCATATTCAATATGCCAAAAAACAGTAACAAGTCCCACAGTGGAGACGTTACTGGTGTCCGCTCAAGCAAATCGATGAGCAATGAACGGGATGACAGAGACAATGACAGTGACACTGAGATGGGTTTTACAAAAGATTAAAATGAACGCGTGCTTTACTACTGTTAAAGGGACTGGGAAACCTACTTAGGAGCTTCCAAAGCAGAGACTGAGAACAGACTTACCTTTGGGATCCACTTCCCTCCTAGGAAGTTACCACAGGTAGGGCACTTAGGTGGTTTGTGCCTGGTGACGTACGTAAAGGAGCATCCTGGGCTGGTGCACGTCCCATGGCCCCGGCGTGTGTACGTGGTGGTCTGATACAAAGAGCAAACCAGGGTCAACAGCACAGTCTACTCTCTCACACCCTGGTGACCATGCCAACCAAACACAGCTTACAGAAAGAGCCGATGTATGGGCTTAGTATGGGGAAGATTCTAGAATATGAGCTCACCTTTTGTGTTTTTATTTGGGGAGGGAGTAGCAAATCAGATGGTTCTGGGGGGGTACCAGGGCCCCTCCTGGAAATACTGATGGTAGAAGAGGCACTGGGATCAAACCCAGGACCTTACAGGCTCCATCTACACTCCCAGTCTCTAGTGCACTTTTATTGACCACAGAAACGGAATTCAAATGAGGTAAAGACAATCGCCCAAGCTGATAGAGGTAATGCCAGCAGAATTACACAGTAACAGCAGAATTACAGTTACTGTGTAATTCTGCTGGCATTACCAGCGAGTGAGTGAGTGGATGCCACTTCACCAACATCTCACGATCCCCCGGCTATGTAGTCACAGCCGCTGCCAAGGGCCCCGGAGGCACTGTGTGTCTCTGGGCTATACAGTCACTCCACGGGAGTCAGAGTTAGAGCCCAGTTCTCTCCAGTTCTTGGTCCAAGATTTCTTCCAAGTACTCATCTATACAGCTCTGAATATTTCAAAGAATTAACCTCAGTTAAATGTCAGAATTCACGTCCAGAATTGTTTTGTTCAGAAATACAAAAACAGACCATATCAGCCAAAAAAAAAAAAAAGAGAGAGAAAAAAAGAAAGAAAAAAATGAGAAGATGGGTTTAGTAAAACCCAGGTCCTTTGACATTCAACAGTTTGTTTTCAGTGCTAGGGATAAACCAGGTGTAGAGCAGGCGGGTTAAATGCTTTCCCACTAAATCACTGGAGAGCCCCAAACAGTATTTAATTATTTGCATATGAATACGTTTAGCCACTGGCCCTAACCATCTGATTTCCCTTTGAACAGAATGTAATACAATGGGTTACATTTCAGGGGCAAATAGAAATTAGCCATGCTCCATTTCTAGATTAACACTAGAAAGAAAACATGCTCCACCAAATTCATTCTGTCAGTTATGAATGTTTATTGGGCAATTAATTCCAGCTTCTCTAGCCTAGACAAAAAGTAAAAACCTCCCTTGGGGAAACGGCAAGCTGACAGTAGTTTGCCTCGGCCAGAATGCCACAGTAGTGACAGCAAGTCACAGGGGAGAGTGAAGTGGCACCAAGACAAAAGCCGTGACCACTGAAAGGCCTGTGGCAAGCCTTTAAGACCCAAGGCCCCGGTTTTCTCCGCTTCGAGAATCATCTGCTCCTTCTACAGCGTGGATGGCCCCTGAGGAGCAAACCAAGGAAGACAGGAAGGAAGCACATCGCTCAGCACGTTGGAAGATTCTACAGGTCTGAGAAGGGCTTACGATTACTGGGATGTGGGCAGCTCACTGTCGCTCAGACTGGCCTCACAGAGCAGGGCCAGGATTTTACGTTAGGGTAATTCTATAAGTACATCACCCTGTACATGGAAATGGCCCTAAGTAATTGCTTAGGACCTGCCTCACAAGGTTTCATATCTGCACTGCGGGGCATGGCCCTGGTGGTCCCCAGCGCCACATGGCTGAGCAGCGCCCTCTACTCAGCCACAAGCACTGAGCTGTCTGCCCACCGGCTCAGTCTCGTCAGAAGTGGCCCTCAGCCCATTAAGCACTTTAGGGAGGCCCATTAAAAATAAATCTAAATTTTAAAATTACAGAATGAACCTGGAAAAAGAAAAAAGGAGAAATCAATGGTGAGGATGATACTGTCATTTGTTGGTTTCTTTTGTGTGTGTGGGGGGGGAAGGGGTGCTGGGGAGGGGTCAAACCCAGGGCCTCGCACATTCAGTCCAAGTGACCTGTCTACCACCAAGCTACAGTCCCAGCTGTAATGTTTCATTGAATATTATTCATAAAACACTTCTAGAAGAGTTTGAGTGACATTAGGTCATGAAAGAACAGAAATTTCTAGGAAAACAAAGGTTCAGGAGAACTAGGCACTTATATCAGGTTATAGTGACTCTTATTTAAAAACTGTAGATTGGGGGGCCAGAGCGATAGCACAGCGGGTAGGGCGTTTGCCTTGCACGCGGCCGATCCGGGTTCGATCCCCGGCATCCCATATGGTCCCCCAAGCACTGCCAGGAGTAATTCCTGAGTGTAAAACCAGGAGTCACCCCTGAGCATCGCTGGGTGTGACCCAAAAAGCAAAAAACAGAAACAAAAACAAAAAAAAACCCTGTAGATTGGAACTGGAGAGATAGCACAGCAGGTAGGGCGTTTGCCTTGCAGGTGGCCAACCCAGGTTCGATTCCCAACATCCCAACATCCCATATGGTCCCCCAAGCACTACCAGGAGAAATTCCTGAGTACAGAGCCAGGATTAACCCCTGTGCATAGCCAGGTGTGACCCAAAAAGCAAAAAAAAAAAAAAAAACCCAAAACTGCAGCTTATCTAAGGACATATTGTTCCTCCACAACAGGGCTTTAGAAGACATGCTACTGTGGTAAGTTAAAGACAAATATACTTGGCACACTCGGTGAGAGGATTAGTCTCTAAAGAAAAATAATAAAATCCTACACCAACTTCTTCAGAGAACTGAACAAGAGAAAATATTTTCTAACTTACCCTAAGGTAAGTCTACCTGAATGCTAAAACTAGACAGACTATAATGAGAAAGAAAACTGAAGACTAATGATATCCATAAATATAGATCAAAAGCTTCTGAGTGTAAGTTTAGCAAATCAAATCCAACAATCTGTAAGAGGTACATAACATCACTGCCAAGTTTAAGAGTTCAAACCCAAGGATACAGGGTTAGTTTAGCATTTGGGAAATAATGAAATTAACCACATTAAACTAAAAGAAAATTCACTTACTATTTCAATAGACACAGAAAAAGCATTTGCCAAAACCTAACATTCATTCCTGATAAAAGCATTCCACCAGTCAGGAACAGAAGAGAATTTCATGAACTTGATACATGTGTTCATGAAAAACCTGTAGCTAATATGCCGCTGGTGAAAGAATGCTTCCAGACCAGCAAGACAGTACAGGGGTTAAGGCACTTTGCCTTGCATGCAGTCAACCCAGGTTTGATTCCTGGTACATGGTCCCCCAAGCAACACTGGATGGGTGGGAGCAGCAATCCCCTCCCCCAAATGACTGAATGCTTCACCCTAACATGAAGAGTGAAACAAAGATATCTTGCTTTCATTTAAATACTGGCCATCAGGGGCTGGAGCAGGTAAGGTGTTTGCCTTGCATGCGGCCGACCTGGGTTTGATTCCCAGCATCCCATATTTCTGAGTGCAGAGCCAGGAGTTACCCCTGTAATTCGCCAGGTGTGACCCAAAAAGCAAAAAATAATTTAAAAAAATGATAAATAAATAAATAAATACTGGCCATCAAGTCCAGAAAGCACAGCAGCTAGCGTGCCTGCCTTGCAGGATGCCAAGATGGATCTGATACTCAGCACCCTATAAGGCCAGGAGTGATCCCTGAGCACAGAGCCAGGATGTACTTTGGGGTGTGGCACCAAAACAAAAGCAAAACAAAACAAGTAAACCAGGAGTAAGGCTTGAGCACTGCAGGCTTAAAACCAAAACCTAAAACAAAACTGAAAGTCTTAGATTTTAATAAGGCAGTAAAAAAAGAGCATGCCTTAAAAAGAAACCAAACTCCTTTTTACTCATACACAATGTATCAATTATGTAGAAGAGGTAACACTGGCTTCAAAAAGGCTATAGAGTAAGTGAGTTCAACACAGCTATAGGATACAAGTTTGCTAGTTTTGGAGGGTTGGCCCTTACCTCACTTGCTGGGGAGAACAAGTAAATACCTTAAATCCTGTACTATTTATCTAGCCCCAGGTACAGGATAATGTACTAAAGAAAATGAATTGTTTTACTATATACTGGTGTACATAGTACAGAGAGTCTCCACCGGAACCTAGCCACAGCCATGCTCAAGGCCCCTCTCCACACATTCGGACAAGCCTCACGCATGAAGGTACCGGCAGAGGAACCCAGGTGTGTGTATTCCCATCAATGGTCAATATCCAGAGACTTAAAAGCAAGCTCCCAGAAGGGCGCGGCGGCGCAATATCTTATAAACTACCTCTCCCTCTGGGAGAAACTAGCAAGGTACTGAGAGTTTACTGCCCACGTGGGACAGCCTCGCCAGCTTCCCATGGTGTATCCATATGCCAAAGCCAGTAACAAGCTGGATCTCATTCCCCTGACCCTGAAAGAGCCTCCAATGTGGCATTGTTGGGAAGGCCAAGTAGAGAGAGGCTTCTAAAATCTCAGGGATAGGATGAATGGAGAGATTACTGAGACCACTCGAGAAATTCGAAGATCAATGGGATTCCGTGATCGTGATATACTGGTGTGATCAACCAGTAAAAAATATTTCAATACCATTTATAATAGCATAAAGAAATATAACGTATTTAGGGGCACTCAGCCCAGGCTATAGCATGCACTGGGGGAAAAAACAGAATACTAACTTAGAATTAAAAAACCAAGGTTTGTTCTGTATCCTACAGTTTGAATCATAAGAGAATAAGGTCCTTCTCTGAGAAATTTTTCCTAATCTATACAACAGAACTGAATTACATCAGTTTTAATTTTTCTAAATTATATATGCATCTGCATATTTGAGGAAAATCACGGAATCTACTGCTGACAAATGTGCTCAAGGAGAAAACTTTGTATCAAGGGTAGGTTCCAGGGCCCGGGCAATGGTACACCCAGTAGGGTACTTGCCTTGCACATGGCAGACGGTGTTTGATCCTCAGCACCCCATTTGGTCCCCTGTGTCTGCCAAGAGTAATCCCTGAGCCCAGAGCCAGGAATAAGGCCTGAGCACCACCCGGTGTGACCCAAAGATTCAAAACGAACAAAACAAACAAAAAAGGTGAGTCCATGGATCCGAGGAGCTCTAGTCACAGCCATTCACCCCCACCAACAGGTAAGAATCTCCTGAGACCTTTGCCAGTTCTAGTGTCCTAAGACTTGGGAGGCTTTCAGAAAGTAACCTGGAAGATAATTTTCATGAAGCCCTAACCTCCCCCAGTTCCCCCCACACTGACCAGTTTGATGGAGGTGGGGTTCTCCACAACTGAGTAGGCAGGAAGAGGCAACATGATGAACTGTGTGGCTGGCGCCGAGGAGCTGCTCTCACTGGAATCCTGTGGGCACACAGAGGAGAACTCTACTGAGAGGGAAGCACACGCAGGGCCCTAGCCAACAACCAAGAAGATCTGCTCACCCTGGAAGCTTACCAGAAAATACAAGCAAAAGCAAAAGCAAAAACAACAACAGAACACCCTGAAAGCCTGTGATCCCAAACCGTTTACAACAAAGACAGGAGAAAAAAAAAAAAAAACAAAAACCTATCACAGGAAATGTGCTGGTCTTATTCTAAAAATCTAAAAACAAAGGTTCTAAGAAACCTAAGACCCCAAGATCACGTAAGCTAGCAAGAGCCCAGCCTCTCAGCATGCTCTCTGCCCTGACCAAGCCAGGGGCATGGTCATCATCAGTACCTGGACACAGCAGCACTGGGCACCAACGCTGGGCCCAATGCCCAGGAAGGCACCGCTCCTACCTGTGCAGGCAGCAGCACGCTGGCCCTCTGCCTGCACACAACTCATCTCCTTGGGCAGGTCACTCTGGCGGCTGCCTCTCTACGTCCAAAGAGCTGAGTGTCGGCTCTGAAACTGCTCTCTCCCCCAACAGGGGCGGCACACTACGGAGACTCGCTCCACACACCTGGGCTCAGGTTACAGTAACCTGGCACTTAAGAGGACTTTTCTTCTCCCTGCTCCTGTCTACAGGGACATCACTAGAAAATTCACCTGTGCAAGTGTTTGCTGAAATCTCCCCAGTCAAGTCCCAAGGACGCTAGACTCCTTATAGAGTGACTCCAGGGCTGGTTGGCAGATCTTGGCTTTGAGTTATAAAAAACCCAAATACCACCCCTCCCCGCTCCCCACTTTATATACTATTACCCATCACATGTGAAGAAAATGCTGGCTATGCTGGAGAAGAGTTGGGTAAAGTGTCTAAGAAATTGAAGAGGGGCTGGGGCAATAGTACAGCCGGTCGGGCACTTGCCTTGCATGCGGCCAACCTAGGTTCAATCCCTGACACCCCATATAGTCTCCCAAGTATTCCTTGGAAGGATGGAAGGGAAAGGGAGAAAGGGAAGAGAACTTTGTAGCACGTCTGGGGTCAGAGTTATACCCACACTAAATTTCCAGAATCCAAAGCCAGTGTACAGTGCTACTATCTTTTTATTTTTTATTTATTTATTTATTTATTTATTTATTTTTGCTTTTTGGGTCACACCCAGCGATGCTCAGGGGTTACTCCTGGCTTTGTACTCAGGAATTACTCCTGGCAGTACTTGGGGGACCATATGGGATGCCGGGGATCGAACCCAGGTCGGCCGCGTGCAAGGCGAACGCCCTACCCGCTGTGCTATCGCTCCAGCCCCGCTACTATCTTTTTAATTTTAATTCCAAATAAAGCCAATAACATCAGTACTGAAGTCACTTACTTACCCTCATGACTGTCACCACTGACACGCTCTCCCCAGCCTGGGGATGGGGGATAGCCAGGCTTCCAGTGGGGACGTCTGGTGAGTCATTCACTAAGGTCTCTTCAATTACCAGGCTTGTCTGGTAGGGCTGGTGGCTCTCTCCGACCTCCAGGGACGCCTCCTCCAGGACGACATCCTGGCCGAGGATCTCTGAGGTGGTAACCTCCTGCACAGTGCCTGGCTGGGCAAGGCCTCCCACCTCTTCCGAGAGGGCCTCCACAGCCAGGCACTGCTCTGCCACCCCTGCATGGCCAGACACTGCCTCCAAGCCAGTGCTGGACACCAGAGACGATCCTTTGGGGGCCATCTGGCTCTGGGCCACACAGAGCTCTAGCTGAGGGCAGCTCCGGTCCTCCTGCAGGCTGCTCTTGGGGATGATGATGTAATCTGAGCGGGGAAGAATCTTTCGGAAGCCAGGGATGTCGGGAACCACAGCAGTCAGCGCAGAGAGCTTTGAATTCTGGGGGCGAGGAAGCAGCAGGGGGAGACAATCAGACAAACATGACTTTCCTTCTGTGAAAGGGGCCAGAGTGAGTCTTAAGCAAAGGCCTACGCAGGGCCAGCATCTTTAAGAGCAATGTCACCTTCACTGGAATAACAGTAGCTAAAGTGGCTTCCTCACACAATCACACAGGAAATGACAGATTAAATGTGGAAAGGACACTAATCCGGGCACCCAAAACTGAACTGTCCCGGAACTGGGATTTTACAATTGGGAAACTACCTCCAAATAGTTAAGACCTTAAGAGCAAAACTATTAAGGACCATTATTATTCCAATTTCACATCTGAGGGAGGGAAACATCCCCAAATCCTCAGAAAGCAGCAGAGCTGGAACTCCAGACAGGTCCACTGAGAAGCAAGGAGACCCAGAACAGAGCACAGCCATGCAGAGTGAACTGGCACCCCCCCAAAAAAAAAATACGGTGGTTTTCTCATTTTCCAAATTAAACTGAAACTTGCCTCAAAAAGGGAAACAGAAAAGTTCAAAGTGAGATGTTAAGTGAAAACTGAAATTAAATGGTACGAAAAATAATTTCAGAAGTATCTTTGAAAAGGAACACTAAGTCAGTTACAAAAGGATCCTTAAATAAATCAAAAGCAAGATGTCGATGTGATTAGTCACAAAAGCAGCACTCAGAGATGAAAGTTAAAAGTACTCAAGTGAAACATTAAAGAGGACAGACCAAACCCTTTATGATTTATGAGCCTTTACGGAGACAGAATAATAAAGGAATGACATTTCCAAGTCATCCTTTGAAGCAGCCAAGTCAGAAGAATAAACTAAACGGTAGCAAATACATATGGTGGCTGAGACTTAATCAACAAACCTTTTTTTCTGCTGTAAGATGATATTCAATGTAAAACCCCAGAGTAACGCTGAGGCCATGGGCCCTGCCAGTCAGCAGGAGCTCTGGCGACCAAATAGAGCACCAAGTGGGTGCTCAAGGAAAGTCGTTCTTTCTTAGATGGGTCACTGGACAATTAATCTACTAAAGTCTGATATTTACTGGCCAAGACCTCGTTGGTAGGAGCTTTAGCCTATTGATTTTAAGCACTGTGAGTAAATAAACTACCCAAACCAAGACAAGAAATTCTTCCAAAGTCAACTCAATATCAACTCCAGTAGATATTGGAGCGAATCTTTTCATATTCTTAAGTCATGGACAAGAGACAGGGAAAAAGCCAATCTGAGAGATGTGGCAGGCCGGGAGCGCAGGAGGGCACGTGGGAAGCGTGGTGGGGGGAAGCTGGTAATGGTGGTGGGATTGGTGCTAGAACATAAACATGTCTGGAACTCAAGTATCGGTAATTTTACAAATCACAGTTCTTTAACATTTTTCCTTTTTTTCCTTTGGTTTTGGAGCCACACCTGGCTATGCTCAGGGGTTATTCCTGATTCTGCAGTCAGGAATGACTCTTGCTGTTGCTCGGGACCATATGGGATGCCGGGGATCAAACCCACATGCAATGCAACTGCCCCACTCATTGTACTATTGCCCCAGCCCTTTAAAAAAGTGTTTTAAATGTAAAATTAAATTTTTAAAAGTGAAAAAACTCTCAAGAAGAATGTGGACTTAATCAAGGAAGACCCTCTCTCCCTCCTAGGGTGCTGCCCCCCAGCTCCCCACTGAGGCAGCTGGCCCAAGTCTGTCTGTCACTTCATCACCTAAGCAGCCAGGAGCAGGAGCCCTCACTAGGCACCCAGGGCATTCCGAAGGGCCACAGGTGCAAATCACATGAATGGGGGCCAGAATACAGAACTAGAGGGCCAACCGTTAGGATGGAAGAGGGGTCCCCTAGGAAGGAAACAACGTGGGAAGGGGGCCACCGCAGGAAAAGCGTTGAGAACACTATCGGCATCAAACAGCAATTAAGATGGGCTCCTCAAAGGGAAAAGACAGCCTATTCGGAATGTGTGAAAGAGCCACTGTACTTCTGAGCAATCTTGTTTACCAAAAGCCAAATCAGACAATTGTTTCAGTTGAAAAAGGGGTTAAGGCTAAAAGGCTTCACGTGTAATAACAAGGTTACTTTCTCCTGTTGTCTTAGAAACAACCAAGTGGCTGTATTAGGAGCTGTCAGTGCATTTTGTCACTGAGGACACGCTAGAACAAAATGGCTGCCCCAAATCTAAAGGCCTTGTTAGCTCTTGAATCCAAGCATGCCAAGCGGCCTCTCTTCCATCATCTTCACACTTCTGTTTCTAGCGCACACCAGTTGGAACAGAAGAATGTGGCATTATAACACAGCAGCTGTATTAGCCTAATTAGCAACTGTGCAAGCCTAATTGCTGATTATATGACCACTGGTAGGAGTCACATTACATTAATTACATAAATCCAATTTACTACACGAAAACTCATGAAAACTCATTACGTAGGGGAAAATACCCACCTCAGCTACGACACCAAAGGAGAATAAAACTAACTACCCATGAGAATGAGGGGCTCGAACTTATGTTTGTTTGAGAATAAGAACATGTGCTCACTGACTCAGAAACTATCACTGCTGTGGACAAGGTGGGCAAGAAGATCATCAAAAAGAGAAAGAAAATTAATCCAGCTTTGTAAAGAAAATTTTAAAGGGAGGGCAGGGGGTAGGGGATTAGTTTCCCCAAGATCTTGCCATGAAAACCAAACCCCAAGGCCTTGCAGCGATGCAGCCATGGTGGAAAGCAGGAGGGGGAGTGACTCACGGGATCCAAGCCTTCTTTCTCCAGTTTGGCTTTCTCCAAGTAGTAACTCCGCTCCGCCACGCTGAGAAGCCGCCAGCTCTCACTAATCTTCTTATTGATCTCAGACTGGGGGAGGTGGGGGAGCTCCTGCTGCACTTTCAGGTAGATGTCGTAATAGTACAGCAGGTAAGCCGACCTGGGGGGGCAAGGACTCCTTACGGCTCTGCACCACAGCCAGTGAAGACAGACGACAGTAGGGGGGGAGCAGCCAAGCAGTAAATACCACACAGACCTTTCACTCCAAGATCATTATCCACACAAGAGAACACTCGGGAACAACCCAGATGGCGTACGGGAGGAGGAGGCAAGGGACGGTCTAGTTTTCCTCTCCATGGACCACATCTTCTGCACTTATGCAGGGATAAATTTTCAAACCCAAAACGTGCCCCCTTTGTCATTTCTCTCTCAGGGAAAATGTCCTCATGTTGGGCTGGAGCGACATAGAGCGGTAGGGCGTTTGCCTTGCACACAGCCAATCCGGGTCCAGTCCCCAGCATCCCATATGGTCCCCTGAGCACTGCTAGGAGTGATTCCTCAGTGCAGAACTAGGAGTGACCCCAGAGCACTGCTGGGGTGACCCCACAAAAAAGATTCCCCTTGTTATCACTCATACTTTTCATACTCTGAACAGCTGTTGGTCATTCCACTGGTCCAAAGCAATGACCCAAGGCTGAGAGAAAGAAGCAAGCAGACCCAGGAAGTGACCATCCAATGCAGGAAAAAGTCTAGAGTGTCTGCTAAAAGAGATGTAGCACTGTAGCACTGTCATCCCGCTGTTCATCGATTTGCTCAAGTGGGTACCAGTAATGTCTCCATTGTGAGACTCTTTGTTACTGTTTTTGGCATATCGAATACACCACGGGGAGCTTGCCAGGCTCTTGGTAGGTGCTGGGCTCGCCAGAGGGATGGAGGAATCGAACCCGGGTCGGCTGCGTGCAAGGCAAACGCCCATCCGGCTGTGCTATCGCTCCAGTCCAAAAGGGGAGATGAGAACTACAATTCTGGATGCTGTTTACAGAGATCACTGGTACCTTCCCATTTTCCATCTCCCTCCCTATCATAGCCCCAAAGGAGATGCCAACAATTGATAGGGTATTCACTACTCACGATGAACCCTGATACAGTCTTAAAGCCACCACAACAGCTTCTAGCAGCTTCTATTTACAAATTCCTGCTGCTATTGAACCGTGCTGGCTAGGGGCTGGGAGTGGCTTGGTGGTAGATCACTACCTCACCGGCAGAAGACCGGAATCCAAGCTGGGCTGTTGCCCCACCTGCCAAGAGAACAGTCCCAGCAGCCCTGCTGTCTGGGGGCCCCAGCTCCATGACAAAGTTCACCGCCCGCCACATCCCACTGTGTGTGACAGCCACTGCCGCCCCCCCATCCCATCAGCACAGTGACAACAAAGGAAGGGGAGAGATGAGTACGTCGGCTCACCTGGGTTTCTTGGCCTTTTCTCCATGTATTTTGTACTTTTTTTTCTTCTTGGGTGGCCCGGGGGCGGTGTAACAGTAGGCTTCCTCAATTTCCTCCATCACGACAGTTACCTCAGTACCATCATACGATGCATCCATGGCTGGAGGGACGGGAACACAAGCATGCTTTAAGACTGCCCCCAAGGAAGCAGGTGCCTCCTGATCCAGGGATGCCTAATCTCTACCTGCCGCTCACTCATTTCCCACACCCCACAGATCTTAAGAATCCAGTGCTCATCCACCAGGGGGTGGTCCTTCCAAATCAGACTCTCATGAGGGCATTGAGATGGGCACACTTGACACTTGCCCAAAAGATGAGTCCTCTCAAGAGGCAAATTTAGGGTCACCAGTTTATAGGCCATCCTTCCACTCACACTCATTCCTGGAATATACACAATAGACCTTCTCCTCACCAATCACCCCCATGCTGTAAGACTTCCCTATGGTAAAAGGCAAAAATACCTGGCCAAGAGTTGAATAATCTAATCCCCGCCAAGTACCAGTTCTATAGGGGTTACGGTACTTGGCTTACATGCAGCTGACTCTGGCTGGACCCCCAGGGTCCCACAAGCACCACCAGGAGTGACGCTGAGCACCACCGGTGTGGCCCAAACACCCTCCCCCTACATATTCTAGCCTCTCCCTCCTGCTTCATCCATCACCATGAGCAAACTGCTTCAATAAGTCATTCAGTAATTCTTCCAACATGCAGTTCAGACATACATTAAATGCCCATATGCCAAGATTTCTTCTTGGGGGAAGTCGAGGGGAGCATGGTGGTGGGTCCTCCCAAGCAGTGCTCAGGAGGTCTAGCAGACCCACCAGCAATTCTGGGCCAGCAGGCTGGTGGTTCAATGCAAGGGCCTGAGAATGGGGTGCTGTTCACTCTCACGCACAGGGCAGCATCTATGCTCGGGGGATCATGTGGTGTTGGGGATCAAGCTAGATCAGCAGGTGCTAGGCGTATACTATTTCCTTTCCAGTGCTGTTATTTGGTTTTTGGGCCATACCAGGCAGTGTGCAGGGATCACTCCTGGCAGGACTCAGGACAATATGGGGTCCTGCATGCAAGGCAGACACCCGACCCACTATACAATCACTCCAGCCAAGATTTCTTTATACTCTTGTTTGCGGTGACCTTTGATAGGTCCTTTACTGCTTTAAGTCCAATTCTCTCATATATTCAAAGAAATGTTATCAGGCTTCATGAATATCACAGATTTCTGGGAAGTGCTACATAAAATAAAGAGTTCGTTATTCAGGATGACTCATCTGGGGGCCAGAGAGCTAGCAGAGGAGAGAAGGCGCTGTCTTGCAAAAGGATGACCCAGGTTCAATTACCAGGCATCACCGCCAGGTGTGATTCCTGAGTGCAGAGCCAGGAGAAACCCCTCAGCAGCATCAAGAGTGGGCTCCCTCGCCCCCACCCCACCCCTGGCAAAAAAAGGACTCATGTTGCTGAGAAATGTAATGACTGGCCTGAAGCCACCTCATCCAAAAAAGAGGCTTGAAAAACAAGTTTTGTATTTAAAAGTTCTTATTTTTCAAGTCTTTTTTTTTTCCATTATACCATATTGTTCCCTATCTCCATTGGCAACTCTCTAAATCACAGCACTTTTCATCAACCTCTTTGGCATTTGGGGGCCAGAAAGTTGGTACAGAAAGTTGGCACTTGCACACAGCAGACACAGGTTCAATCCCCAGTACCCATATGGACCAGAAGCACCACCTCCAGGTGTGTGTCTACACACATACATACACATACAATACACACACACACACGCACGCACGCACGCACGCACGCACATACAGAATTAGATTCTTTGCAGCCAATTTTTTTACTCAACCCGTGGTGAGAGAAAAGTTCCTAGAAATTTGTAATTTTATGAAAATGAATATAATTGCTACTAAAAACCTGTAAGGCAACATTTTAAGATTCCCGGGAAAGGGCCACACACTGCTGTCTGGGGCTCAAACCACACGTGATAAAGTAGAATAAGGAAATGAGCACCTTGCCACAGCAGGAGATCTGGTTCCAAATCAAGTTAAGTGATCTCAGACAAGTACTTTCCCTGCCCCAAATTTCCCTGCCTCATGAGGATGCAGTGGCTGATGCGGTGGCTCCGAACTTGGTGCGAGACAAGGCTCGTTTCAGATGATTATGAATCCTAGGAAAATTCTTTTACGAACACGCAGACCAAAATCTCACCAACAATTTAAAGCCACACTGCAGGTCAGGCCCGCCTATTCTCTGCCTAGCTTTCTTTCTAGTTCCACGTAACCCTTCATTCCTCTCCCAAAGCAGACCAACCAGAGATGACTGGGAGAAAAGGCAACCCCACCACTGGGCTGGAGAAGCGAGAGGCTACAGCAAAGGATAAAGGAAGCGAGAGTTCGAGCGAAGGCGACGTAGGACTGCGCCACTTTTGCCCTTAGTACCTGACTTCTCAGCCCTTGAGAGTCCTGCGAGAAAATGCAGTGAACTGCGGGAGCGCATCTGTTTAAAGAAGAAGTAGGGGGGTGGGGGGAAGAGGCAACATGGGATTTGGCAGGGACACAAGGAAAGAGGGCCATTAAAAACCACCTTGAAGGAGCGCGGGCAGGGCTAGCTGGGTGGGTGCGTGTCCGCACCCGCTTTGAAGTCCCAGTCGAGACTGGTTCTCGGACCCGAGGCCTCAAAACAGCAATGCAAAAAAAATAAAGCAGCAGCAGCAAACTCACGCCTTACACCGGGGCCTGCAGAGTTCTATGACCTTGAACACGCCACTCTGCTCCAAGACCCGCCGTTCCCAGCCCCCCGGGCCCCCGTGCCGTGCGCCCTGGCCCGGGGCCGGCGCGGGCCCGTCCCCGCCGCCCGCGCCCGCACTCACCCGGCGCGGCGTGCAGGCGGCGCGGCTCACATCCCCCGGGCCGTGGGCGAGGCGACGGGGCGGGCGGGCGCGCGCGCGCTCCGCGAGGCTGGCGGCGGCCGGCGACGGGGCGGGGGCGGCCAGGGCTCGCGCGCGCATCCCGGGCGCCCGAGGAGCCCCGGCCCCGCGGCCCCGCGCGGCGACACACGGCGCGGAGTCGCGACGCGAGGCGGTGGCGGCGGGCGGGCGGGCGCGGGAGCCCCTGCCCCAGCGCCTGCGACGGCGCGGCGCGAAGGCAGCCTGCGCGGTGGCGGCGGCGGCGGAGGCGGCGGCGGCCCCGGATCGCCCGGGAGACCCGTCCCGGCGGCCCCCGCGGCGCACCGGAAGCGGCCGGCGGCGCGTGACGCGGCGGCTCCTGCGCAGGCGCGGCGGCCCCGGTTTCTCTGGGGGGCGGTGCGCCGACGGACTGCTTCCGGCCGGAGACGCGGGGGGCGGGGGCGCCGCGTGGGCCCCCGGCGTGCTGCCGGTTCCGGACAGGGTCATTTCATTCATTATATCATCATCATCATCATCATCATCATCATCATCATCATCATCATCATTATTATTACTATTGGGGTTAGGGGCCACACCCGGCAGCGCTCAGGGCTGACCCCTGACCCTGCGCCCAGGAATCACGCCCTGGCAGTTCTCGGGGAACCACGTGGAGTGCCGGCGGTAGTGCCCGGATCCACTGCCGCATCCCGCAGCCCTCCATCCCCCACCCCCACCCCCACCCGGGAATGTGACCTGCCCCCGCGCCTCCCACCGCCCCACACCGAAATGATCCCGTCCTGGGCTGATTCAGGCCGGATTGAAGGACCCTGTGGAGAGGCTCAGGAATCAGTTATTCGTTTGCCCCCCCACCTCCTCCCGCCCCCACTGATGTGGCCGACTGGCCCGCTTTGGTTTGTGCCCTCACCGATCTTCCTCCGTGACTTGCAAGTGTTTCCCTCTGCTCCGTGTTGTTGTTGTTGTTGTTGTTGTTGTTTGTTGTTGTTTTAACCACTGGTCAGCCCCTGGAGCCGCCTGCCTGCCTCGTCTGATACTGAGCTAGGCAGACAGATGGACAGGGAAGAGGGTGCATGGCCATGAGGCTTCTAGGGAAGAAAGCCACCAGAATTTAGGATGAAGTTCCTGGGAAGTAAAAGTCCAAAGGGCCAACTAGACCCAGAGGAGATTGGACCCCTCCCCATGAAGGAAGTTCCTCCCCCTTAATCTGGTTAATCTTAGTGGTTCAGCCCAGGGAAGATTCAGAACGTTCTGGACCAAGACGTCCCCAGAACATACCCTATAAAAGCCACCTTGAGCAAAGGAAGGGCGCATATGCTGTCTGAGCCCATGTGCTGTTTGAGCCCACGTGGCTGAGCACTGTGGCGCCTGCAGCTTCCTTCTTGAGATGTGTACATTCATGGTTTCATGTTTAAGGCTGGGATGTGTGTAGGGGCTCTCTCTGCCCGGGTTCTCTCTTGAGCATGCTCCACCCTCTCTCACTTTCTCTCCCTCCTTCCCTTCAAAACCTCCAAATAAAATGTTTTATTTCACTGCTTGTCTACTCCTGAAATTCTTTTCTGCCAGGGGAGACAAGAACCCAGTAACTCTGGGTCCCAGGTGGCAGAGGCAGATCAGGAGAAAGTGACGGTCTTTCTCCTCCCGGCTTCACATAGCCACCTTGTGGGGCCCACCGACATCAACACTGTCTTGCCACCTCCATTCTTGGTCCCCCTACAAACTGCTCTGCGCCACAACCAGTTTGATTTTCTTTTTTTCCTGGTCCCCTCTACAATCTGTCACAACAGGTGGGTTTTGTTTGCTTATTGTTTTCTTCCTCCACTGATTAGGTCACTTACCACTTCAAACCTTTCTCTTTCACCTAGATCCAAACTTCTCAGACTTGAGCTCCAAAATGGGTTTAGCTTTGCTTCACTCCCTTCCCATACCCCGTCACTGTTTAGGACAGTGCCTTAGTGCTTTGCCTCCTTAGGTTTGAATTCCTGCCCTGCCCTCCAGCATGTAAAGTAAAATCTGTTCTCAAAGTAGAGCCCCAATAACTGATTCTCATCTAGTAATTGGAACCATCAATCATGGAATTGCATAGTTCAAGCCAGAAATCTGGACCCTGATACTTTTGCACCCCCAGTCCCTCATGGGATGCCATATCCAGGGTTACAGTCAGCCCCAAAGTACCTCACAGCTGGATTCTGGTAGCTACTTCCTAGGTATCCTGTTTTTTCTTCTGATCTTCAGGCAGCAGTCCTTTGACTCCTTAAGGACTTCAGTAGCTTCCTGTTGAACTCAGCTGTATACTATTTGGGCTGCTGTGCTAGCTACTGTTATCTTCAAATGTAGGGCCACCTCTCAGGAAAATGGGCTTTATCTATTAAATTCTCCACCTTTCAACCAAAGGAATCTTTTTAACATGCTAATCTAGGCCCTGGAGATAGCTCAAAGGCCTGGCTTTGCCTGTTGGAGTAGTAGGCTAGAAAGGGTATGCTCCCACCCTCCCCCAAAATAAATAAAATGGAAATCTAATCAAGCCCTGTTTTTTGTTTGTTTTTTCAAAAAACCTTTAATTTTAAAAGTGTCCTTAGGAGGCTGACAAGATAGCACAGGCGGGCACTTGTCTGGCTAGCAGAGCCTGGTTCAATCCTCAGCCTGTCTGGTCCCTGAGTGCTGCTAGGAGTGACCCCCAAGCACAGAACCAGGCATAGCACTTGAGTACCACTGGGTACATACCAGTTCTCTCATGAACACCCTCCTCTCCCTCAAAGAAGCCAGAATCAAGCTAGAATTTGAGCTTCTCTGGACTTTGGCCCTGGTTCTAAGACTTGCTTTTTTTTTCCTGAACATGCCATTTTCTTTTGTACCTAAAAGTCTTTATTCACATTTCCTTCCATCTCAGGATTCATACCTATTATTTTGGGCTCAGAATCAGTACTGTTCCCTTTTTGAAATGTATTCCTCACCCATACCATACCCTAGTTGATCAACTCTACTTCTAGCTCAGTACCCTCACCTCCATTATAGCATTCCATTCATACTGGCTTTTGACTTCTTTTCTCCCCTGGTAGTCTCAAGAGTGGCACTGTGCTCCACTCATCTCTGCATTGCCAGCATCAGTGACAGTGTTGGGCACATAGAGAATACCATAAATAAATAGATAGGTTTGTGGCAATAATAGAAGTCAATTTTTTTTATCCTTTGGAGACCTCTCATGACAAAAATTCTAAGCAGGCAGTTAAGAGAACTGCTACTGTTGAATTCTGTTTTATTCCAGTAGGCTGAAGCAGGGCAGGATGCAATTTTAAAATCTGAATACCAGGGCCTATGAAGATAGCTCAAAGACTAGAGCATTTGACTGACTTGCAAAGGCCCCAAGTTCAATATCTGGCATTGCATGGTTCCCTAGCACCTTCTATTTACACACACATACACATGTTTCCTCATAGAGATTTTCATTCAGCCAATCCGGGTTCAATTCCTCCGTCTCTCTCAGAAAGCCCGACAAGCTACCAAGAGTATCCCGCCCGCACGGCAGAGCCTGGCAAACTCCCCGTGGTATTAGATATACCAAAAACAGTAACAAGTTTCACAATGGAGATGTTACTGGTGCCCGCTTGAGCAAATCGATGAACAATGGGACGACAGTACTACAGTGCAGTGGAGTAGTAATAGGGAGAAGCCCAAATCACTGTATCACTGTCATCCCGTTGCTCATTGATTTGCTCAAGCGGGCACCAGTAACATCTCCATTGTGAGACTTGTTACTGTTTTTGGCATATCAGTATGCTACGGGTAGCTTGCCAGGCTCTGCCGTGCGGGCTAGATACTCTTGGTAGCTTGCTGGGCTCTCCAAGAGGTGCTGGGGAATCAAATCCGGGTCGGCCGTGTGCAAGGCAAACGCCCTACCCGCTGTGCTATCGCTCCAGCCCTAGGAGAAGCCCAAATATCAGATTCCGATTCTAATACCTTCCTGGTTGAGTTCATCCTCTTCACTTAAAAGTGGGGCCAGAGAGATATTAAAATAGGTAGAGTGCTTGCTTTGCATGCAACTAACCCAGGTTCATTCCCTGGCACCCCATATGGTCCTTCAAGCCTGCCAGGAATGATCCCTGAGTGCAGAGCCAAGAGTAAGCCCTGAGCACCACTATGTATATGGCCCAAATACTTAAAAATTTTTTTTTAATGAGAATGGGAGAAAAAGACATTCTGAAGTCACTACTTTTTTTTTTTTTTAATCGAATCACCATGAAATAGACCATCACAAAGCTATTCATGATTGGGTTTCAGTCATACAATGTTTCAACACCTATCCCTCCACAAGTGCACATTTTCCACCGCCAATAACCCTGGCATCCCCTTCAGTTTACTTTTCTACTTAAAAGTCGGAGATTGCTTTCTTAAAACTTAGTACAGAAATTGCAGATGAAAATGGATTAAAAATTTAATTACATATCGTAATAAAACTCTAAAAAGAAAAAAAAGAAATTGCAAATGATTACTATAATACTTCTAAAAATTGTGGTTAATCTGAGTTACCAGAAAATGTACAGAAATGACCCTCATTCAGTAATAAAAACCTATCACCACATAAGTACCTTTTTATCTTTTTGGAAGTTTTGTGGCCACACCTTGCAGTGCTGAGGAGTTATTCCTGGTTCTGCGTTCAGGAATCACTACCGGCGGTCCTCCAGGGATCATATGGGATGCCTGGGGTCAAACCCAGGTCGGTTATGTGCAAGGCAAGTGCCTTAGCTGCTGTACTATCTCTCTGGCCCCAATCTTTTTGTATTTAAAACTAAAAGATAAACCTGAGATGTTAATTGACATTTATGTGAGGATAGGGGTGTAGATCTTTTTTAAAAAAATTAGGCACATAATTTGCAATACTGTCAATGATGGGACTGGAGTGATAGCACAGAGGGTAGGGCATTTGCCTTGCATGCAGCCGACCTGGGTTCGATTCGTCCGTCCCTCTCGGAGAGCCCTGCAAGCTACCGAGAGTATCCTTGCCAGGCATGGCAGAGCCTGGCAAGCTCCCCATGGTGTATTCGATATGCCGAAAACAGTAACAAGTCTCACAGATGTTACTGGTGCCCGCTCGAGCAAATTGATGAACAACAGGAGGACAGTGCTATAATATCTCTGGTTTCCCTCCCACCCCTTCCCACCCCCACCTCCACACCCCTGTTTGCCTTTGTGGTAGACATCTTTCTTCTTGCTCTCTCTCTCTCTCTCTCTCTCTCTCCTTTTGTGCATTATGGTTTGCAACTGGATGGTGGTTTTGGATTATGGACATGACTGTCAGGGCTTCCGGAGATGCAGGGAGGTGAGGGGGGGAGGTAGGCCATCCCAATCCCAAAGAGCCTGGAGATTTCAGTCACAAAACCCTCATACCCGAATTTTCAGCATATTGCATCTCAGTGAGGTCCATCCTGAGACTGTGGAGTCTGGCTGGGGGCATGGAGGCAATTTTGGACTGTGGAAGCAAGTGACTGCTTGTGACTCTGATTGGGTGGGTGCCGCAGTCCAGCTGTGGCAAAAGTTCAGGACCCCTGAGCAAATTTTTTCAGGTGTTGAAGGAGATCTCTGCTTTATTCCATTTTGTGTCTATATTTATATTCATTTTCTAAGTATGCATCTAATTTATGACTTCATTGCAGCAAGAGATTAGGCAAAAAGGCTTCTGTCTTGCTTGTTGTGATTGCACAGAATTAAAACTAAGTTGCTGAAGCATGGCATGCAGGGTTCACAAATACAACTCATAAATTGCGTCAAATTAGCACAAAGGGTTCGTTAGACATTGATTTATATCTAACTATATTTTGAATAATATTTTTCGTTCCATATCGTAGCATGCTTTTTAAGGCTTTCAGGATATCTGGGTCCCTTCGTTCTTTCTTGTTAAACTGTAATCAACTCTCTTTCCCCACCAATGATTCCAGGTTCTAATTTGCCTTATAAGTTCAACCTTTTGTTTTATATTTAACAAACACCACAATGGCCTGCTGCACCTTTTTTTTTTTTTTTTTTTGGGTCATACCTGGTGATGCACAGGGGTTACTCCTGGCTCATGCACTCAGGAATCACTCCCAGTGGTGCTCTGGGGACCATATGAGATGCTGGGAATCGAACCCGGGTTGGCCGCGTGCAAGGCAGACGCCCTACCCGCTGTGCTATCGCTCCAGCCCCTGATGCACCTTATTTTTTGCCAAAGACTCAATGTATTCATATATTTAGTCATTATGGTGGGCACTACATTTTTCCTAATTCGGGGCCCATAGGGAATTTTTCAGTTTCTATTTTTTTCCACTTTCTGACTTCCCAATGCATCGTTAGGTGTTTGTGTAAATGTTAATTCACATTTCTCTCAGCCATTCATAAATTTCCTCATAGATCCATCTAGTTTATATCCTGTTGCATATTTCGTAAGGGCCGAGTCTCCAATCACCATTTTTCTGGAACAGTCCAACATCTCTCCTGTACTGGGCCCACGGATAATTGGCAGTTATAACCAGCACAGTAGCGGTTTTCAGCTTTTCTATGCCCGCGGACTGGCAGCTGTCCATGGCCCAGCAGTTTAAGGCCATTGACCGTAGGCTATCTATAATGTCTCTTCTATTTTAAACTGTGTTTATATATGAATATTATATATAATATTATATATAATATTATTATATTAATGATCTCTCTAAAATGTCAATGGCATGGAGTTGGAGAAATAGTCCAGTGGGCAGAGTGCTTTCCTTGCACATGGCCAACTCAGATTCTATTTCTGGCTTGCCATATGGTGCCCAGAGCACTGCCAGGAGAGATCCCTGAGCTCAAAGCCAGGAGCAAGCCCTGAGCACCACTGTATATAGTCCAAAACCAAAACAATTTTCTTCATAGAGCATGAAGCCTATCTTCTATTACGTATAGCCTTACGTTCTCATTTCCTAGAAGCAATTTTTAAACTGTACAAAAACCTTCCTTTGGGGGTCTTCACTGTCTTTGGTTCCTGATTAGCACCCCCAATTTGTCTTCTCAGTTTTCCACATTTCTGGCATCAAAAGCCTCCAGGACGAACTGCCACAGCCTTAGTGGTTGTGGCCTAGCCCTCACGCTGGATATGGCTAACGTGGGGAACAAGAAACACTGGCAATTCTCCCTGGAAGAGAAAATAAAAGTTGTGGGAGCGGGAAACTCAGGCAAGAAGAAAGGCCACGTAGGGGAAGAATTCGGTTTCACTCCTATTTTGTCTCCGTTCTTAAAAGATCCTGTCAAGGGTCTGGAGCGATAGCACAGCGGGTAGGGCATTTGCCTTGCACTCGGCCAATCCGGGTTCAATTCCCAGCATCCCATATGGTCTCCTGAGCACCACCAGAAGTAATTCCTGAGTGCAAAGCCAGGAGTAACCCCTGTGCATTGCCGGGTATGACACAAAAGGAAAAAAAAGATTTCTAACATCTAATAATAAATATCTTTATATTAAAAAAAAATCCTGTCGGGGCTGGAGCGATAGCACAGCGGGTAGGGCGTTTGCCTTGCACGCGGCCGACCCGGGTTCTAATCCCAGCATCCCATATGGTCCCCTGAGCACCGCCAGGGGTAATTCCTGAGTGAAGAGCCAGGAGTAACCCCTGTGCATCGCCAGGTGTGACCCAAAAACCAAAAAAAAAAAAAAAAATCCTGTCAAATTTGAAGAGACATCTGTGGGATCCCAGCAGTCAAGAATGAGGAATGCACTCTGTGATGACACTACTAAGGCTCTTTTTGCTTGGTTTCAAGAATTGTATGCCTAAAAGTTCTGTGACTGGCTCTGCTATTCAAAAGAAAACACTCAGCTTGGCCAATATGTTTGACTATGACAATTTCCAGGCTAGTGTGGGCTACTTCAACCTACCTAGGGCTCATCATGGAATTGCCTCAGAACCAGTCTGTAGAGGGGCTGGAGGGAAGAGTCCAGGGGGTAGAGCACTTGCCTTGCAATGCGGCCTACTTGGATTCAACCCCCAGCATCCCATATGGTCCCCTGGGCACCGCCAGGAGTAATTCCTAAGGGCAGAGCCAGGAATAAGCCCTGAGTACTGCCAGGTGTGGCCCCCACACAACATAGGGAATCTGTGGAGAGGATAGTGACAAGTTAATAACTGGGCTGGGAATAGATAAGGCTAATGAGTGGCAAGCCTAGGAAATTATAAAGCTGACTAGAACCCAGATGATATCTTTACCACTGATAAGCCGGGGGTGGGGGGGAGCAGAGCAGGAGGGGGGTTCCCAGTTGCTTCTCCAGCACATGCTTACTACTAAAGGAGTCCATTGTGGAGGGGGCAAGGAAGCAAAGCAATTGTTGACAGCACTCCTTTGTTCCAATGCGTCAGGGACTAAAGAAACGAGACCATTGACCGTTGGGTAAGTCAGCCAACCCTCACTGTCTCAGGAATGTCCAGGCCCTGCCTTGTGATTTCTGAGCTGACCAGGGGGCCTGCATGACCCAGGAGCTGTTCAACAAGAGGCTGATGCAAGTGGATGCCGGGATGAAGCAGACAGAAAGCTGGATCCCCCTGCTGACGGGCAACTGCCCCCTCCACAGGCTGCCAGGACCAGGAAGGATTCGAGGGGGGCATCTGCCTGCAAACTCCACTGTGATTCTGCAGCCCCTGAATCTTGGCGTCGTTCACAACAGGACAGTGCTGTACAGGAGCCTCCTCCCAAACCTCCTCAACCCCAACAGCAGTGAGGGCAAAGGAAACGTCAGCATCAAGCTAGCTGCAGCCATGACTGCTGCAGCCCGATAGTAGGCGGGGAAGTGCTGGCCAAAGGCAGGCATTGTCCCTGTGGATATGTCAGATCCTAGCACAGGAGCAAAAGCCCGTGAACTGGATACCACCATTAAAAAGTTGGGGCACTCGGTGGCTTTTAATGGCTGTGTCCTAAAATCAAATCAATTTCCAGGATCTTGTCACTGCTGCTGATGACTTTTTCTTTCTTTTACTTTTTGGGTCATAACTGGCGATGCACAGGAGTTACTCCTGGCTCTGCACTCAGGAATTATTCCTGATGATGCTCAGGGGACCATATGGGATTCTGGGAATCGAACTCAGGTTGGCCGAGTGGAAGGCAAACACCCTACCCGCTGGCTATCACTCTAGCCCCACTGCTGCTTAGGACTTCATCCCTCAGTAGCTAATGGACACAGGAGCCTTCAGGGCATGTGGCTGGCAAAAACACTGATGAAGCTGGATGGAAAGATGCAGGGGAGGAGGCCTCTTTACCCCAGCAGCCAAAAGTCACCATCTCAGAGGCCGTCTCAAGTGTACAGAAGATTGGGTACTTCCTTTACTCATGTGTAGTTGTTCCAGATGCCATTTTTGGACACCTAAATAGTATAAATGAATACTTAATGAAGATAATGGCACAAAACTCTTGTTGATACCAAAATGATAGATTTTCTTCAAAGAAAAAGATATAGGAATTAACTGCTTCTTACACTTTCAAATATGTAGTTTACAAGCATAAATTTTTAAAAAATAGGCATTGGACATAAATTGTCAATAGTATATCACAACATTTGAGTACTCTGAAATAATTAGGGACTTCCCTGAATGGTGTTTTTGTGTTTGTTCTGGGATCCACCCAGGGATGCTGGAGGGAGCTGCTACCAGCTGTGCTTGAGGGTTGCTCCCAGGTGCTTAAAAGACCTTGTAGGGTAGGGATGGGACCAGAATGACTGCATGCAAGGCGAATGCCTTAACCCTGGTACTATCTCTCTGAGCCTTAAATGAAATTTGGAAATGGAATTAAATTCCTATGTTTAATTGATACGCTTATCATCATTTTTTTTTAAGTACAAAAGGAAAACATAAAAGCATAAGGGAACATTTACACTTGAGCAAGGTGATAAACAGGTGTTTTGCAAAACAAAACAAATACAAGGCATGAGTTTTTTAAATTCAAAAACATTTAACAAAAAACAACCCAGGTTGTGCATTATTGCCTGAGGAAAGGGAACCAAGAGGAAAAGGAACTGGAAAGAAACACAGACAACTCAGCATTATCTCTGTTCACCTTTGAGTTTACAAATAAGCTTGCAATGTAGCACTCTCCTGTTCATCAATTTGCTCAATTGGACACCAGTAATGTCTCCATTGTGAGACTTGTTACTGTTTTTGGCATATTGAATATGGCACGGGTAGCTTGCCAGGCTCTGCCATGCGGGCGGGATACTCTCGATAGCTTGCTGGGTTCTCCAAGAGGGACAGAGGAAATCAAACCTGAGTCAGCCGCATGCAAGGCAAATGCCCTACCTGCTGTGCTATCGCTCCAGTTCACAAATAAGCTTAAAATAAGAAAAAAAGGGAAAAGTTACACTTAATGTCCAAATTTATATAACTAGCGGTCATACAGTTTCTGTGCTTGAAATGGCTTTAGGTCACTGGCTGATCTGCCTCCAAGGTCCAAATTACCTTTTCAGGTCACAATTTTCAAATGGCACTTTCATGTTCCTATGTCTATTCAGAGCTCAGGGGATTTTAGGTTGAGCTCATCCTCTTGGCATGTTTTTACAGATTATTGCCACCACTCTATAGGCATCTGCTTATCTTTCCATTAAACCAGTGATTCCCAAACTTGTCTGTACTTCTGTTCATTAGAGGAACTTTATTTTATTATTGATTGATTGGATCTTTCTGTTCACACCCTGCAATGCTCAGAGGTTACTCCAGCCTCTGCACTCAGGAATTACTCCTGGCAGTGCAGAGCATATGGGATTCTGGGGATTGAACCCAGGTCAGTCACATGCAAGGTAAATGCCCTACCCACTGTACTATCACTCCAGCCCCAACTAGAGGAATTCTAACAAATTTCCAGGGCTCAGGAAGAGAGCTCACAGGACAGAATGCATACTTTGCATGTTGGAGACTCAGGTTTGATCCCTGCCACCTCAAGCACTTCTGGGAGGAACCCTTGGACACCACTGGATGACGGGATGGAATTCCTTCTACCACCACCACCCATGTTTTATTTATTTATTTATTTATTTATTTATTTATTTATTTATTTTTTCTGTAGAGGAAACAGAAGATGGCTCATTGGTTCAACATGCTTGCCTGACAAGCACAGGAAAATGAGTTCAAAATCCCGTGCCATCACAGGCACTGAGGTGACAGGACAACCCTGCTCTTTTTGATCCCCAGCATGAGGGATCCCGAATATGATTTATAGTGATCCAGCAAGTGCAAGGCTGCTGGTTAAAACTAGTGCCGCCCACAAGGCAATTATGAGTCTGCTGATAGGAATTTACAACAAGAGACAACCCAAAAGATGTCTCAGTCGGCCAGAAAGCACCTAGATCAGATATAAAGGCCTGAGCATAATCCCTCTCATCATTTGCTAAGGTGGTTTTGGTAACTTAATGGCCTCAGGTCATTGGTTAGGGGAAAAAAAAAAAAGGAATTTCCAGAATATTTCCAGAATTCCCAGAGCCTAGTCCTTATCATGGATCAAACAAATAAGTCTTTGGTAATGCGTCCTATGCATTGATTGTTTTTAAAATTCCCTAGGTGATTTGAATGAGCAGAATAATTTGGCAACTCAAGGATTAATAATAGGAGAAGCACATAAACTTACTGGAGTCAACTTTTTTTTTCCAGCAAGCTCTGTGGTTTCTAAGGTTTAGCTTTCTTCAAAATGACTTGGAAAGTTTGCTCAAACCCACCTTCACAATTTCTGTTTCAGTGGGTCATAGATGAGGCTCAGTAATTTGTATTTTAACAAGTTCCCAGTTGATGTTCATGTGGTCCAGAGACCACACTTTAAGAATTAATGGTCTCTCTGTGACTTTTTGAGTTAATTTTTTTATTGAGGTATTATAGATTATATTTTTTTTTTCTGGAAGAGCCTGCCAAGCTCCCTGTGGCATATTCGATATACCAAATACAGTAACAACAGGTCTCATTTCCCTGACCCTGAAAAGACCCTCCAATCCTTGGGAAAAACGAGTAAGGAGAGGCTGCTAAAATCTCAGGGCTGGGACAAATGGAGACGTTACTGGCACCCGCTCGAGTAAATCGATGAACAACGGGATGACAGTGATATAGACAGTGATAGTTTATAATACTATTGAGGTCTTCTATAATTGCAGAGTTACTACGCTATTCTTTCAAGATCCCTCCACCACTATCCCACAGGTTCCCCTCTTCAGCCCCCTTAGTTCACAGTTCTCTAGAAAATATCAGGGTTTGTTAGTGTTGGGATTGTCAAATCCCTTTCTTTGTTGCTTTATATTCCACATATGTAGCTCAGTGATTGAAAATTAAAGATTTTCAACCACTTGACCAGTAGTTGGAACCTGCTGGTCTAGCTGGATTCTAGCACTTCTCTCTTTCATTGTCATTAAATACTTCCCAACAATATCTATTACAAAAATCATCTGTTCTCAGTCCAATGCTGTTAATAACGGTTGATTTGGTAACCCTGGTACATTCTGTTTTTTTTTTTTTTTAATTAGGGCCACACTGGCGATGCTCAGTAGATATTCCTGACTCTGTACCCAGGAATTACTCCTGGTAGTGCTCAGGGACCATATGGGATGCCTTCTGCAAGGCAAACACCGTACCCACTATACTATTGTTCTGGCTTAACCCTGGCACCTTCTAATTCTCTTGAGTGCCTTTCCTGCAACCCAAGTATTCAGTAGAGGCATATCCCTCTGCATTCAAAGAATTAACAGGAATCATCTAATGTAAGAAGAAGTATTTTGTGCTTACAGCTCAGTCTTAAGGTTGGTGCATTAGAGGAAAAAGCTGAAGCGATTGGAAGACAGGGTTAATCTAAGAGTCATTTAAGCCAGGATCATGGGGGACAGAGCTCAGCGTGCCTCTCAATTTCCAGACAAGGAGAATGACCGGTTGTGGAAAGAGAAGACAATAAATATGAGTGTGCAAGTCATGGGCTGGAGTGATAGCACAGCGGGTAGGGCGTTTGACTTGCACGCGGCCGACCCGGGTTCGATTTCTCCGCCCCTCTTGCAGAGCCCGGCAAGCTACTGAGAGTATCTTGCCCGAACGGCAGAGCCTGACAAGCTACCCGTGCCATATTCAATATGCCAAAAACAGTAACAAGTCTCACAATGGAGACGTTACTGGTGCCCACTGGAGCAAATTGATGAGCAATGGGATGATAGTCCCATATGGTCCCCTGAGCACCGCCAGGGGTAATTCCTGAGTGCAGAGCCAGGAGAAACCCCTGTGTATCACTAGGTGTGACCCAAAAAAGCAATAAATAAATAAATAAATTAATTAATTAATTTAAAAAAAGTATCTATTCCTAAGTCATAAGAATGTAAAAAAATTTAATTTTTAGAAAGTACACAATACTCATTAGTGTTGTAGTACATCCCTTCAGTTTAGTTTTGTGGCTATTATAGCAAACACAGAGCTACTTAGTAAATTTTTCTTTCTGTATCACTTGATTGAGACATGTAGAAAGCAGAGTAACCACAGAAGTTTCTACATCCATACTTAAAAAAACAATTCCCAGGGCCGGAGCGATAGCACAGCGGGTAGGGCGTTTGCCTTGCACGCGGCCGACCTGGGTTCGATCCCCGGCATCCCATATGGTCCCCCAAACACTGCCAGGAGTAATTCTTGAGTGCAAAGCCAGGAGTAACCCCTGAGCATCGCCGGGTGTGACCCAAAAAGAAAAAAAAAAAACAATTCCCAAAAAGTCAACATTTAAATATCTTTTTTAGGGGCCAAGGAGACAGATCAAAGTGCTAGTGAACATGCTTTGCATGTCAAAGGCCTGAATTCAGTCCTGGCACCCCATGGACCCTGAGCACAGAGCTGAGAGCAGCTTCTGAACGCTGCTGAGTGTGGCCCAAACCCTCCCCAGCCCCCAACAACAATTATTCCATTGTAGCACCTTCATTTCCAGCTGGGTGTCTCCGCGTGCACTGAGGCCATTGTTACTTCCCTGCATACCAGCGTCTGCTACTGTGTTTAGCCTGAACGGCTCACTAAGCCATTCTCTTCAAGGAATCCCTCCCTCGAAGACTCCGGCAACTGCGCCCTCTCCTTTCTCTGAAGACCTCTGTACTTACAGCCTCAGTTAACAACTTATTTATTTATCTATTTTTGGCTTTTTTGGTCACACCCGGTGATGCTCAGGGGTTCCTCCTGGCTCTGCGTTCAGGAATCACCCCTGGTGGTGCTCAGGTGGTCATATGGGATACCGGGGATGGAACACGGGTCGGCCTCCTCCAAGGCAAATACCCAACCCCACTGTACTGGGCTCGGGCCTCAACAACTTAAAAATTTGCCTAGATTGCATGGGGGCATATTGTAAGTACTTAAGTAACCATCTGTGTATAAAATTGACACACATGTAATGTGTCAGCCACGTCTTATTTTTAAAGTCTGAGGTGCTCTGATTTATGATAGGGTGTATACGTTCAATGTTCCAATGTTCCAACACCACACCCCCCACCAGAGAATCTTTCCCTTCCACCGTGGTCTCATTAGGGCTGTAATGAGTGTTCCCCCCTCCACCCCACTGTCCTGCCTGGTCAGTTCTGTAGACCAGTTCTCATGTTACATCTTATTTTGAAAGTCATATGATTTATCAATTCAACTAGAAAATAAGCTTACCTTTTATTTGGAGGGCGGGGCACATCTGGTAGTGCTCAGGACGTACTCCTGGCAGGCTCAGGGGGACCATATGGGATGCTGGGGATGGAAGCGGGGTCGGCTGTGTGCAAGGCAAAGGCAATTATTCAAAATAATTTGTGAACTTTTCCCATGAATATTATTATAGTCTCAAATATGGCGACTCAGGCTATAATCTTGGCTCTCTGATAACGAAGAATTCTAGAATAAAGTTAAAAAGCTACGGTGGGATTCTTCACTATCCACTATATACACAAGATTTTAATATAAAAAGCTGTATCAAAGTGCCTTTCATATGAAGGTATTCCATAAATACGTGCTTACACATGCTTTGTAAATAATTGAAATGTTCCTGACCCATTTAATATAGCATATGAACTAGTTCACCGCAGATGGAATTCAATTCCAAAAGAGAGACATTCCGGTTTCCACTAGTTAAACTTAGCGTGATTGGGGCTGGAGCAATAGCATAGCGGATAGGGCGTTTGCCTTGCACGTGGCCGACCCGGGTTCGATTCCCAGCATCCCATATGGTCCCCTGAGCACTGCCAGGAGTAATTCCTGAGTGCATGAGTCAGGAGTAATCCCTGTGCATCGCCGGGTGTGACCCAAAAAAAGCGGGGAAAAAAAGATAAATAAACTTAGCGTGATTGAGTTTTTGTTTGATGCCATTTAAAAATTATTTATTATTATTATTATTTATTATTATTATTCTTTGGGGGGGGACTGGAGTGATAGCACAGTGGGTAGGGCGTTTGCCTTGCATGCAGCCGACCTGGGTTCGATTTCTCCATCCCTCTCGGTGAGCCCGGCAAACTACCGAGAGTATCCCGCCTGCACGGCAGAGCCTGGCAAGCTACCCATGGCATATTCGATAGAATGTGATATGCCAAAAACAGTAACAAGTCTCAAAATGGAGACATTACTGGTGCCCACTCGGGCAAATCAATGAACAACTGGACGACGTGCTACAGTGCTACAGTGCCATTTTAAAAACTACACCGGTTGATGTTGTTCCTTCTTGATCTACTGTCTCCATCTGGGCCTCCTCCCGTGTTCCTGCACCCTCTAATTCATAATTCCTCCCCAGTTGACCAATCTGCTCATAATCCAATGTCTTGGAACTAGGCATCCACTTTGGTTGTTCCAGATGTAGAATTCTAGAAACGCTATCTATTGTCATTATTATCCATCCCTATTTAGTCATCTAGAATTTGTTTTTTAGGGTTATTCTTGGTGGGGTGCACACCTGGTTATGCTCAGGGCTTACACCTGATTTTGCTAGTATTAAAATACTACTAAGAACCTACTTCTTAAATTGTGAATTATGCCTCATATGGAGGTCACAGAACCGAATGTGAGTGTTGTGAAAAATTTGGCAATAGTGAATGAACAATGACCAAAAGTTTATTCAGAGCCAACCACGTAATGAACCTGAGGTGGTTCTGGCAGTGCTCACCAGGTTATGTTTCTTGGGCAGAAAGGGGTGCAAAAAGTCTAAGAGGCCCTGATCCAGGAGCTGGGATCCAGGGCACCTGCCTTGCATGCGGTCAGCCTACGCTTGATTCCCAGCGCCCCCTGTTTCCTCAAGGCCTGTCTGAAGGGATCCCTGAGCACAGACAGGAGTAAGCCCTGGGCACAGCTGGATCTAGCGCCCAAGCAACAAACAAACAAACAAACAGTCCCTGATTTAGAGGCAGGAACCTGCCGTAACAGCCCTTTGTACTACAAGCAGGTCTCAGGGTTCAGTGTTCCAGCTCTGCGCTCAGGGAGCACTGCTGGCAGGCTCCGGGGACCACATGGGATGCCGTGTGGGTCAGCGAGCGGAAGACAACTACGCTACCCACTGTACTATCGTCCTGGACCCTCAACTTTTACTTCACCCCTCTTTCCCTCCTTCCCTCCTTCCCTCCCTCTCTCCCTCCCTCTCCCTCTCCCTCTCCTTCCTTCCTTCCTTCCTTCCTTCCTTCCTTCCTTCCTTCCTTCCTTCCTTCCTTCCTTCCTTCCTTCCTTCCCCTCCCTGCCTCCCTCCCTCCTTCCTTCCCTCCCTCCCTCCCCCTCTCCCCACCTCTCTCCCTCCCCACCTCTCTCCCTCCCCACCTCTCTCCCTCCCTCCTTCCTTCCTTCCTTCCTTCCTTCCTTCCTTCCTTCCTTCCTTCCTTCCTTCCTTCTCTCCTTCCTTCCTCCTTCTTTCCTTCTTCCTTCCGTCCATTCCTCCTGGTCCAGCCCCTAACTCAAGTTTTCTTTCCCATTAAAAAAAGAAACCTGAGTTACAATCACTTGTTATAGGTCAAACACTATTTCAATTCCTATTTCCGGGCCTGAGTGATAGTACAATGGGTATGGTGTTTGCCTTGCACATAGCTGACTCGGGTTCGATCCCCAGCATCCCATATTGTCCCCTGAGCACCGCCAGGAGTGATTCCTAAGTGTAGAGCCAGGAGTAATCCCCTGAGCATTACCAGGTGTGACCCAAAAAACAAAAACCAAAACCAAAGTTGCAGATCCATTTAAGCAGAGTGAGGCTCCTCGTGGTCGTCCTCTTTGAAGTGCAAGGTTGGTGGCACCTTCTGACCACCAGAGGGCAAAGGCAGGCTATGTAATAAGCCAATTTAGCCATCTGAAGAAATGTGTCTGACAAGGCCGATATTGAAGGCGTGAAAATTAGAGACATACAGTGTAGGGCTTGTTCAAACAACTACCTTAGAAATCATTGTGCCTCAAACCCTCTAATCTACACTGGAGAATTTCCCACCCTTTTACATAACCACAGGATGTGTAATTGGTCCTGCTATGCTCTTCAAATGAGCCAGTGTTAGACAAGTAACCAGTGACAAACATGTCTATACTTGCAATCATAATAGAATGAACTTGTTTTCTTTATTTTGTTTTGGGACCACAAACACTCTGGGTTATTTCTGCTCAGGAATTATTCTTGGTGACGAGACAGAGAGAGAGAGAGAGAGAGAGAGAGAGAGAGAGAGAGAGAGAGAGAGAGACAGACAGACAGACAGACAGACAGACAGACAGACAGACAGACACAGAGAGACAGAGAGAGGCAGAGAGAGAATGTTCTATTGTCTTCTAGACTACATTCATGCTTTGCTTGTAGGAGGCAAAGATTTGATCCCTGGAACCACAAAATCCTGTAAGTACCCTCTGGCACAGAGCCAGGAGAAGCCCCCAAGCACTGCCCCACTGCCCACCACCAAATTAAACTTATCTTGAAAACGCTAAAGAACCACTTACAAGTAGCACTGTCACAGCACTGTCGTTCTGTTGTTCATTGATTTGCTTGAGCCAGCACCAGTAACATCTCCATTGTGAGACTTGTTACTGTTTTTGGCATATCGAATACACCACGGGTAGCTTGCCAGGCTCTGCTGTGCGGGCGGGATACTCTTGGTAGCTTGCTGGGCTCTCCGTGAGTGACGGAGGAATCAAACCCCGGTCGGCCATGTGCAAGGCAAATGCCCTACCCTCTGTGCTATCGCTCCAACGGTACTAAATATTCTTACAAATACCAGTAATCATATTTTTAATAAATAAAATATTCATGTGGCGGCTGGGTTGTAACGGGACCTATCAAGTCAATAAACCTATTAGGTCTGTGACCTAGTTTTGGAGAGAGACATTAAACACTGAAAGCAAGAAAGACATTTGGGAGGGGAGATGGCTCAAAGGGCTGTGCGCAAGTGTCACCTGCGGGAGGCGCTGTTGTACCGCATGGTTCCCTGAGCAGCCCCACCCCCATCCGCGCTGCCCGGTACCGCCGGGACGTCCCGAAAGAAGACGTTCGAATTTACTACTTCTAGGTAATGGATTTGATGTGCGAACGGAAGAGGAAAATTCTAGAATTTCCCAGGATTTGAGCTAGAGCAGTTAGGTCCCACCATTAAGATAGGTTAACAAGGGAGAAGGATGAGTTTGGGGCACATGGGATCTGGACAGAGCTTTCCAATAACCACAGCACTGGCAGTTTACATAAAGAATGCTATGCTTCTCCCTGAGTACCTCCAGGAACAAACCCCAGGAGTAGATCTCATTGCTGACAGGCGTAAGACAACTCCACCTCCATCCCCAAATTAAAATATGATAAGCAATCATATTTTCCCATTGAATATGGCCAAGCAAGCGACATAGAAGTTTAGGTTGCTAGGATAAAACCAAGTGGCACACCTTCTTCATCTTGGGAGTGTGGTGGCACACATCATTTCAACTTGAGATGTGTTCTCAGCTTCTTCTCCGGAGCAACCCATGTTCTCTCTTGTGCATCTCTCTTACATTTCCCTAAATGCAGCTATTTTACTTTAAAATAAATAAAATAAAACAGAAAAAAAAAAGAATGCTAGGCTGTTGGTATTCTAGATTAGGCTGAGACCCAGGGTGTGGCTACCATTCGCCATTTGAAGGGATACTAACACAAAATGTTCACGATGGGCCCAGGAATCAACATTTTAGAATCACGTGTCTGTACAAGCGCGTGTGGAACATTTCGCTAAGAGTCAGTCACGCTTGCATCATCAGCGTCTCCCTCCACTGGATCTGAAAATGAAAACTTGAGTAGTGGTGCCACATGAGAAAAGTGGGGAGGCCTGCTGAGAACCCCTTCCTGCCCCTTCTCCCTGAGGTGGAGCACGAAATTCTGAAGTACTCAGGGAAAGGTAGTTCACGGGGTTTTGTGCCCCAGGTGTTGTGTGCAGATAAGGAGACTGCGCCTCATTCCATGGGTGGCTGTCCAGGATGACGAAACCGCAAGAGGCAGACGGCGCTGATGTGAACTGTGCAGCCAGGGTCTGCCTCCACACAGGGTGGGACAGGAGGGGCCACATTCCAGGAGCAGCTTCAAGGTGGGGACAGGGCGGGGAAAGTGCCCTGGTGGCACAGGTCCCTGTGCTTCATGCACGGTCCTCTCACTTAGGGTTATTAGGAGGAGCTGGTCTCAACTTACTGCTGGGGAAAATGTCTCAAAGTTCATTGATCCAAATTCAGAGTAGGGCAAGTAGTAGTAAAGCAGGGGCCGAATTTGGGGTTTGGGAATTTCCCAGGTATAGGGGTCACATGATGAGAAGGGAAAGGGCCCTCTGGCAAACTGGCTGATCTCTTCCCTGGGTCCTCTACACGGCTGATTCGCTCAAAGCAACAAAGTAGAAAGGAGTTTTGTTTCCATGTGTATATAGATTTGGTGATTTGGTGGGGGACCACATCCCCGTGGTGCTCTGGGCTTACTCTGGGCTCTAAGCTCAAGATCACTCCCTGCAGGGGTCCGGGAACCATATGGAAGAAATGCTGGGGATTGAACCTGGACTGGCCACGCAGGCAAGGGAAGTGCCCTACCTGTGTACGATCTCTGCAGCCCTGGTTTCCTTATATTTTATGGCATTCTCTAAAAATAAGTTATAGTTAGGGAAAAATAGTAACACATGTAAGGAGTATTTAAAAATACACACCAGGGGCCGGAGCGATAGCACAGCGGGTAGGGCGTTTGCCTTGCACGCGACCGACCCTGGTTCGATCCCCGGCATCCCATATGGTCCCCCAAGCACTGCCAGGATCAATTCCTGAGTGCAGAGCCAGGAGTAACCCCTGAGCATCGCTGGGTGTGACCCAAAAAGCAAAAAAAAAAAAAAAATACACACCAAATGTAAAGAGTATTTTAAAAACACATTGGTAACTGGTATGTTTCTCTGAATTGCACTTATACTTAAATAATTTAGACACAGAACAATACTTTATTAGTGTTAACGATTTATTATCCCACAAATGAAATGAACTTCTAGATCTCAAGAGAAAGGGTCTTATATAATACATACAATGAATGTATCCTCCCGAATAGGATCTGCTACTAACCATCTCCCCTTCTGTCTCTACACTGCAATGATCAAACACTCACCCTCATTTCATGATTCTGTGGAATACTGATCAAGGCACTTGCTTTAATTAAAAAAGGTATGGGTGGTATAAAACAGGTTCCTAAAAGTTATTAGCCTTGAATAGTTGGAGGCAGAAAAGGGAGTAGACTTTTTAATCGAATAGACAAGACTGAAAATTTGAATTTATTCACTGGTCACCCTGATATCATCTTGATTTGCAAAGGAGGGACCCAGGGAGATGGTTCTAAGGGCTGAAGCACATACTTTGCATGTTGGAGACCCTTGTTCCATCTCTGCACTGAATGATCCCGCAAGAACCAAACACTGAGTAGGGAGTGGTACTGGGCACCAGAGGATGTGGCCTTTAAACCCAAATTTTGGGCGAGGGGCCATGTTTGGCAGTCCTCAGGAGCCCCTTCTGCTGCGGATTAGGAGGCCATTTGTGGTGTGAGGGACTAAACCAGGGTCAACCATATATAAGGCAAGTGCCTGAACCTCCATACTATCTTCTGGCCCGTCAAAACCAAAACCTAACTGGGGGGGGGGGGGTTGGGCCACACCCAGCATTGCTTAGGGCTTACTCCTGGCTCTGGACTCAAGATCAGGCCTAGTGGAATTCAGGGGGACCAAATGTTGTGCTGCAGGGGACCATATGCCATATGTGGTATTGGGAATCAAACCCAGTTTGGCTGTGTTCAAGGCAAGCATACTACCTGCTGTACTATTACTCTTTTATTTTAATAAAATTTTATTTTATTAAATTTTATTTTTATAACATTGTTCACAAGAATTCATTGCATTCAATTGTAGTGTCACTCTTAATTAAAACCAAAAATTTTTAATTGGAAAAAAATCACAAGGGAGACAGAAAAAAGCAGGATGTTATACAGATTGATTTGTTACAATTTTTTGGCAATTATGGCATCAGATCTTACAGTAATTATTCAGTTATTTGACTTGAAAAGCAAGAGATATTTGATTCCAAGTACTTTCCTATTTTAAGTATGATAGATCAGTAGGTGAAAAGAATCTCCATAACTAAATTTACTTGTGCCAGAAAAGTAGATCAATGGGCTGAAATGGAATGCTTTGTATGTATATTGATCCTGGTACTGAATGCTTCCCAGAGCACCACAAGAAATGAGAGAGAGAGAGAGAGAGAGAGAGAGAGAGAGAGAGAGAGAGAGAGAGAGAGACAGAGAGAGACAGAGACAGAGAGAGACAGAGACAGAGAGAGACAGAGAGAGGGACAGACAGACAGAGAGACAGAGATAGAGATAGATTGTATTAAAGTTGAAACTAAACATTCTTTCTAGCTTAGGATGCTTTTCTGTCAACTGAGAGCAGTTAGACACTTGTCACTTTATTTTATAATGATATTGTCCTTACTTAGCTTTTTCAAAGCCATAATTCAAGTCCAAAAATGGTTATCCAAGGTTCCAATGTAGAATTACCAACATGGTATCTTCAGTAAAGGCATTTTGAGTCCTTTATTATTCCAGTTTTCATAATTAAAATTTTGTATAACCAAAATAAAATTATTTCAAAATCTACTGCTTAATAAATGCTCATTTAACTTTCCTACGTGTATTTAAAACTGACCTTAAAATTTCAGTTGCAGGAGCCAGAGCGATAGTACAGGAGTTCCTTCTTGCACATGACCAACCCTGGTTCAACCCCTGGCAGCGAATGGTCCCCAAACTCAGAGCCTGGAGCCCCAAAAACTGAATCTCAAAGTTTCAGTTGTGAAACTTAAAAAAAAAAAAGAGATAAATTACCAGGATAAATATTACCTTTAAAAACAAATCTCTCCACATATACACAAATTCTCTGTTCCTTAAGTTAGAAATTAAAAATTTTAGAAATATAAAATTTACTTTTAATTTACATATTAAAGAATTTTTCTTTAATGAAAAGGTGGTGTTCCAGGGGGCTGAAGAGCTAGTACAGTGGTGGGGCATTTACCTTGCACATGTTCCAAATTCAGTCCCAGATCAGGTGTAAGCCCAGAGCACCACTGGGAATGACCCAAAAACCAAAAAAAAAAAAGTGAAAAAAGTGTGTTGCATTTTGACCTATATAATTTTCAGGATTGCATTTTCATTGTTATCAGCACTCAAATTAGTGATTCGTGATTATCTAAAATCTTTATACCAGCTAAGAAGCCAAATTTATTCTTCTTAGAATAAATTTAGAAAAGCCATCAAGATCCAGTTCCTTAAGTCCAGTGTCAAATAAGTCATCACTAGAACAGATAGTTTTAAATACTAGAGGAGGGGCTGGAGAGAGCACAGCGAGCTAGGCACGTGCCAGGTCCAATCTCAGGCATCCCACATAGTCCCCTGAGTACTGCCAGGAGAGATCCCTGATGCAGAGCCTGGAGTAAGCCCTGAGCATGGCCGGGTGTGGCCCTCAAAACCAAAATAAATAAAAAGCAAGCAAAGAGACAGAAGGCAAATTTAAAAAAAAAACACAATAGAGAAAAAAGAGAAACATTAAAGAACAGAAAAACTAAGCAAAGTCTAAAACATTAGTCAATCATTCTGTCACTATGGAATTATTTCCTGTATAGAACAGAGGCTTCTGTGCCTCCTCATTCATCTTAGTTGCCTGCCTCCTGCTCAGATGTTAGTCCAGGCTCAGTTCAAGTCTTCTGCACAAAACAACTCCTAAGTGCCCAAGTAAAAGAGAGTCTATACCAGCTCCTTGGGGATTAGCACCACGGCCCCAACAGTTGGCTCCAGACTCCTGCATTGGTCCTCAGGACACATCTGAGGTATTGTCTAAAGGAACTCCTGGGGCTGTGTATGGAGAAGCAATATAGTGGGTAAGGCTCTTGCCTTGCATGTGACTGACCCAGGTTTGATCCTCGGCACCCCATATGGCCCCCTGAGCATGCCAGGAGTGATCCCTGACTGCAGAGCAGAGTCAGAAATAAGCCCTGAGCACCACAGGTGTGGGCCCAAACAGAACCAATAAAAGAGTTTATGCTTCATGCCTCGCAACACAGAGAGGAAAACAGAGAGAGGGAGTCATATTACTAAGGACCACAGAGCTTGGGTTTGTCAAGACTGAACTGAAGTTCGAAAGAAATCTACTACACCCCATATCCTCCTTGTATATTAAAAACAGAACTAGCACCCTGACAAGACATTCTCAAATGGAAAATGACTAAGAAAATATTTCTGCAGAGAGTTAAATGTTGTCGTTCTATTAGAATGCACATTTAATAGTGGGTTTTGGTCTTCGGGCCACTCTGGCAGTGCTCAGGGCTTACTCCTTGCTGGCCCTGTGATCACAGATCACTCCTGACAGGGATCAAAGGACCATACAGGATGTCAGGGAGCCTGGGTTGGCTGGCTATGTGCCAGGCAAGCACCTCCACTCTGTACTATCGTTCCAGCCTCACACCCTAAATGTCTTAAAGATTATCATACCCCACACAATTTGGCCTCAATATCTCGGACTATTTAAAAGCTTAGTTGGACTATCTAAACCTTGTTTTCCTTTGGCCTTTCTTAGGCACCTGCCATTTTTATCACCACCAGAAGCACTGACAACGTGTCACAATGTCTAGATGAGACACTCTATTCACTGCGTCCCTCTTTCGTCTGCTTGGTCAAACCGCATTTTCACTTTCTTTCCATCACCTCTCCAGAATGTCATCTTTAGTCTGAGTGCTGGTACACGCCACCAATCTGGTTGTGGCAAGTTTTTTAAAAAGTTCAATTGTGAGAGTATTAGCCACCAAGTATGTACACAGTACATTTCAATTAAATGATGATTCTAAGGTAATCAGGGTGTTGTATACTTGTTAAGAGGCAATATGAAAACAGACTTCAAAGTTTAAAGTGCAAGATATTTCCTACATCAATAAAGTCTATAGAATATCACCTAATGAACAAATGTCCATGTTCTTAAGCAAGAAAATATAAGCACTTTTGTCAGAATCAGGCTTTGGTTTTGGGTTTGATACCCGCACACATTTTCAACAGTTTAAGGACAGGCACAGAGTATAAGGTTCTAGTTTGTTCTTTTCCATCAAAAATGGCTACCAAGGGGGTATGGGGAGTAAAAAGAAAAGGGGAGGCTACCAAAACCAGATGGTCTCGTCCATTTGGTTGTTCACAGACTGGAACACAATTAAGGAATCTACTAATTGCATAAGACTTCAGAATTATTTATATTCACCCAATGACAGGAAAGTCAAGAAAAGGTAAAATTCTTGGAAGGGCCGGGCCTCGTTCTGGCCGCCACCGCCCGGCCGCTGGCGCAGCACTGCACTAGGGGCGGGGAGTCTGATGGGAGACGCGTGCAGCGCGGAGGAGGCAGCGGCCTGGGAGAGGGAGCGGGAGAGGGACTGGGCGCGGGAGGCGGGAGGCGGGGGACAGGGGGAGGCGCCGAAATAATCTTAGAATTAAAATATATTATTAAATTAAAAAAAAAGAAAAGGTAAAATTCTGTGGACGAATTAAAAAAAAAATATATATATATGTATGTATATAGTCTTTAGGCCAGACCCAAGGGTGCTCAGGGCTTACTCCTAGCAGAGCTTGGGAGGATCAAATGTGCTGAGAATCAAACCAGGGTTGCAAGGCAAGTGCTTTGACTCCTGTACTATTTTTCCAGCTCAGAACCAATTTTTTTTTCCTTTGCGAGTGTTTGCAAAATGACAGAGGCGCTTATGTTCATTACTCTCCTATGGTATTAGTCATGACAGTCTCAATCCAGACCTGGCTTGGAGTAGAGACAAGAGGAGTTCAAATAATGAGGTGGGGGCAGAGCTGGCTTAAAGGAACGGAATGTAGGAGCAACTTCCAAGCACTGACCTGGAGAAGCTCTCCGGCCCCAAGCACCACAGGCCCCCAGCAACAACAACAACAAAATGACAAGAAAAAAAAAAACCCTGTTATTGTCTATTTCTATTCACGAAGCTTGATAAAAGGGCAAAGTTGGCTAAAAACCACCCAAGACTCACAGATATAAAAACAGTCAACATTTCTAAAATTCCAAACACATCCTAAAAAAGAAACAAAATTTAGGACACTATTACATTCCATCATGATGTCAGACAGCTTGAAGAAGGAAATCCAACTGACTGCTGAGAAACTGCCTCGTTTGAATGGCAGAGACAGTTCATGTAAACGGATGGCCTGAGCTCTAGCAGCAGAAAGGCAACACTTGCAGTGCACTCTCTCTCTGGCCCCTGTCACCAATCTTTATTGTACATCATGGTGCATACGGTAATCAGCACTGGTTCTGCATTCAGTTAAACGTCTACAAATCAATTATTGATGTTCTTTTGGAAGTATTCTATCACATGTGTGCATTCTTTTTCATCACTTACAAAAATTTTTTCTTGTGTAGTTTGTATTTGAGAGAACTGTTTGCTCCCAGTCTACCCTGTGAAAATGCTCTGAGAAGAAGAAACAATGCTTCACTCCTCCATAAACAAATTCATCCATCATTCCTCTTTGCAATCCATCCTTCAGTTTGCCTCAGCTCATTTAAAATGCTGTCTCCAACTACCCTGGCCCTCATCTAGCAAGCTCCTCCCTAGTAATCTGACAGTCCAGGTTAGAGCAGATCCCAGGGAAAATATGCTGAAGGCCCCCAGGGAGCTTAGTGCTGAGAAATAATCCCCCAAATAGACAGACCACAGAAAAGAGGATTCCCATCATTTGTGCTGACTCTGGAGCTTTTTGCTTACCTACTTACTCTAAACAAAAAGGCATGATTAGACGTGTGGTGGGGTCTGCTCCTAGACACTGCAAAGGCTGCCAGTAGAGAAGCAAGTCAATGTGTCTGCTTCTCCACAACTCCCAACCCTGCCTGCATACACTTGTGTACACACACACACACACACACACACACACACACACACACACACACACACAGAGCTTCAGAAACCTCCCGTCCTGAGAGTATAAGACTATAAGAGCAGGCACAATATCCCTTCCCTGCACCCTTTCCACAAGGAGCCACCATGCGAGAAGCCTCCAGCACTTGACCTCAAGGGAAGGGAGAGTCCAGATGCGAATCACCTAAAGTCCGGAGGATGATTTACAGTTCAGTTCAAGGGCTCTTTATCTATCATGCCAAGAATTCCTCCTATCTGAAAGCAAGCCAGGAGTTCCAATGTTGCCTCCATTTGATTCTAAGATAAACTCTGCTTCATTTATTTATCCACTTCAAAGAAAGGAATGGCCCGTGGGGTGAATCTTCAAGTGTGGAAAATGTCGCACATCATTGAGACATCAATATGTTGGCTGGACATTATTCTTTTTTCCAGTCTACTTCTTGGTCAATCATTGGAAAGATTCAGACCATTAGACACACAAATTTCTTTCTGATTCTGAGACTCTTCTGCAAAAGTCACTGCTTCATAAACGCTGTAGAAGAGAAGGGTTTCTTCCTCTTCTTTTTTGCAATACTCTCCATGGACCAAGGAATCCTTTGTCGAGGCATTGCACTGAGCCAGCAGAACCTGGATGCCAATGGCCTCATAATCTCTGCGAACCTCTTTCAGTGCCGAGATTCCTGCCGTATCGACAAACTGCACTGCACTGCAGTCAATCACTATGGTATGGAGCTCCAAGGGGTCAAGGGAAAGGTGCATAGAAACTTCATCATGGTGGACACTGCGAGTTACCGTTTCCTGTTTCATCTTTCTCTTCGCTAATTTCTTTTGAGCCGCCTTGACCAAGACTGGGTTGAGAGTTTTTGAGTATAAAACAGATTTAAAATGTTCTTTGTTTATGTAGTAGAGAGGGGCTTCAAAGCGAAAGATCTTGATCCCTGGCTTCGTCTGGAGATTCTTATAAGCAGACATGGATTCGAAGATTTCTGACTCCTCCACCCAGCCAAGCAATGAAGCCTTTGGCTTCTGGGTGCGGAGAATGACACAAAACATGGAAAAACAGACCCCTGTGAGCAGGCCTAGTTCCGTGCTCAGCAGTGCAGAGGAGAGCATCGTCACGAACCAGATCACCGTGTCCATTCTGCTCACGCGCCACATCTTGGGCAGATCCCGGAACTTGAGCAGAGCGCCCCGGATGTTCACAATCGTGATCACGCCGAGGACACATTTCTGAAGGGAATAAAACAGAGGAGCTATCACCAGGAGCACCAGCAGCAGGACCAGGGCCGTCACCACACCTGAGAGCTGAGTCTGGCAGCCGGTCGATTCCTTGACCAGGGTCTTGGCCAGAGCCGCGCTGGTTGTGAAGCAGTGGAAGAAGGACGGGATGATGTTGCAGAAGCCTATGGCGAACATTTCCTGATTTGCTCTCACCGTGTAGCCGTGCTTCTTGGCAAACATCTCGGAGAGCGACACCGTAATGGCAAAGCCAATGATAGAAATAGCCACGGCGTCCGCGGCCACGCTGGGAATTAAGCTCCAGTCCGGCGCCTTGGGTGGCATGAATCCTGTGGGAATGTGCCCGGAAATGCTGCTGTTGTATCTCTCGTTGAGTTCACCATAATGAGAGGCCAGCGTGGCACCCACCACGACGATGAGCTCGGTAGGAATCGGGGCCTTGAGCTTTGACTTGAAGTGATCGTTGAGTTCTTTGGTTGGCACAAGAACCAGAAGGCACACAAGGCTGGTGATGAGATCACAGATGTTGGTCTTGTGGATGTTTCGGAAGATATGTATCCACGTCATGATCAATGAACCCACACCACTACTCCGAGGAATTTTGAGCCCAAGGAGATACTTGGCCTGCGATGTGAGGATTGTAAAGGAGGCACCAGTGACAAACCCACTCAGCAGAGCATCTGAGAGGTAGACGGAAATAAAGCCCACTTGAAAGAGGCCCATTACTACCTGGAAGAAAGGATGCACATGTGTTAATACAAAGCAGAGGCATGGCATTCCTCTGCCTGAACGTGTATATCATGATCTTGCTTTTGAACAATATGAGCAGCATGTATTACTGCATATGGTTCATCACAAAATCTGAACAAGAAAAAGCATGCGCAGAGAACAATCTTCACAGTCTACTGATACTCAGATGGGCAGCTTCCCGAAGGTGACAGTATTACTCATAAACCCAGCTGAGACAAAAAAAAAATAGCATTTTTGGGTTATACCCAGCGATGCTTAGGGGTTCTTCCTGGGTCTGCACTCAGGAATTACTCCTGTTGGTGCTCAGGCGACCATATGGGATGCTGGGAATCGAACCCAGGTGGGCCGCATGCAAGACAAATGCCCTACCCACTGTACAGTCGCTTCAACCCTGTTTCTACCTTCTTGGACAATGTTTTCTAACTCTGAATAAGATTCAGAACGCCTTTAAAAAAATTCTCAAGAATCCATGAATACCATAAAAATATGTTCTAAAATTCTTTGAATTATAAAATCATACTTTCTTTAAATTAAAAATTGCTACTACACGGGGCTGGAGCAATAGCACAGTGGGTAGGGCGTTTGCCTTGCATGCAGCCAACCCAGGTTCGATTCCCAGCATCCCATATGGTTCCCTGAGCACTGCCAGGAGTAATTCCTGAGTGCAGAGCCAGGAGTAACCCCTGTGCATTGCTGGATATGACCCCAAAAGCAAAAAAAAAAAAATTGCTACTATAGGGTTCAGAGCAATACTATAGCAGGTAGGGCATGTGCCTTCCATGTGGCTGACTCCAGTTCAATAACCAATATCCCATATGCTCCCCCAAACACTGCCAGGAGTGATTCCTGGTTGTAGAGCCAGGCGTAACCCCTGAGCATCCTGGGTGTGACCCAAAAACCTAAACAAATCTCACATGAAAAACTATTCTCACTCAGTATATAGTATTTATGCCACACTATTTACATATAAGTATTCTAAGGTCCAACTTTTATTTATTTTTCTCTTCCCAGAAATTCCTCATATTCTATCATGCCGTCATGATAGCATTGATATCATTCCATCAATGCTGGCAATACCAACACTCTCTACACACCTCCCCTTCTCTCTCCCCTCATCCTAGTACCAACACAGTGGGCTTCTCCTTCCTTTCCCATCTTAAGCCCCAGTGTCTGCGACAGAATTTTAATGCTGATAGGACTCTGAGAATCCATAAGGGCAGCATATGATAAGAAATGGCAGATTAGCATATTCCCTGGGTGGTGCAACTTCCTGTCCCTTTCTTCCCCACCTCCCCTGCCCTCCTTTTCCTGTAATTTTCTTTTCCCCCACCATATCAGGATTGAATTTAGAACCTCACACATGCAAAGCAAGTGCTCTATCAATGAGTTACATCTCCAGCCCAGAATTTCATTTCTCTTGGCAGTTCCCTCCCCAACAATCCAAGGAAACTGTATTTAGTAGGAGTCATTCGCCTGGGCTGGAGAAATGGTTCAATGGAGAAATGGTTCACATGCCCTTTGCATGCAGGAGGCCTGAGTATGATGCTCAATACCAAGGGATCCTCTAAGAACCATAAGGCATGAAGGCATAACCCCTGAGCACAGAGCTGGGAGTTGCCCCCAAGCATCACAGGCTGTGCCAACCCTCCCCCCATACACCAATCACTATCACCAAAAAATAAAGCCAGTCACCAGATGCTGGGATTATAGCTCAAAAGGGTAGAATAAATGCTTGGTCCAGCCTGGCCCTGGCATTAAATTTAGGTCCTCTAAGCACTTCCAGGAGGCCCCTGAGCACTGAGCTGGGAGCAACCCCCAGCGGCACAAGGTGTGACTCCAAAACAAAGGCAAGAGTCCCCCAGCAGAGAGACCTCTCAGCCTTCATTCCACTGTACTCTGCTTTTACCATTACTGCTCATGTTGCCAGTAGGCAACCACACATAAGCCGAGGCAAACCAAGGATGCTTGACACGCACCATTACGAGGCACTCGGGGTATACTGGGTCTGAAGCCACTTCCTGTTCTAAACTTTTATGGCCAAATAATTAAAATGGAGCTGACTGAAATTCACAGGCTAGGAGAAGTACACTTATCTTACCCATGGAGTCAGACCATGGCTTTGAATTTTGGCTCTACCACTCCTATATCCTGAGCATTCAACAATGGTAACTTTGATTATCAGCTCTGAGAGCCCTACAAGAGCTGATATTATGCATGTTTCTTTGCCAGAAACAATTGCTTGCTTCATTATTCCTTACCTGATAAACTCCAGCCATAAATGTTACCGTGGTGCCAACTGTAATTGCATAGCAATTTTTGTCACATATCTCATCTGATATCTTGTTCATTGTGCTTCCATTTGAAACCATTTCTAACAGAGCAGGAGTCTGGGCAGTGTCATAGCCAGCTTTGTGCAGTTCTCGCTCAACTACCTCACCAATCATAAGGCACAGTATTCCAAAAATGCCCACAGAGATGTGACGGGAGGTACCTAACAGAAAATAAATGATGCTGGCAAAAAAGGATGTGTACAGACCGTAGACAGGTTGTTGGCCAGCCAAGAGGGAATATGCAATGGATTGGGGCACCAATAAAATACCCACAATCAGGCCAGACATGACATCCCCTATGATGTTGTTCTTTAAATTGTATTTTGGAAGCCACTGCAAAACAGGAAAGAAACCCAAAATGGATTTCTTGGCTTTGGAGGCATTGCACTGGCAACTCTTCTGTATTTTCCTGATGACAAACTGACTGCAAGATGTATCTGATTTCTCTTGAGGCTCCAAGTGGATCCTAGGATGAGGTCTATATTGGCCATTGACCTCAGATTGCTGGAAGTCAGTTCTAGAAGTCATTTCAAGCTCCAGATGGATCCTGGATGGAGGACTGTTTTGGTCATTTTCTTCAACCGAGTCCTTGTGGTCACGTCGTTCTTTATTTTCTGAAGACATTTCTGCAGATGGATGCTTCGGCATCCTAGACCAGAGAAAATACCAGGGTCAGCTAGTTAAGTCTTAGTTCCCACACATTTAGCAATCTTACTTAATCAGGACAAAGAAAAGGAATTATGTTTGGGGGCAGGTGTCTTACACTTCTACTGTCCTTACTTCGGCCTTATGTATCTTTATCAGACTCGGTCATAAACAGCCAAGTCAAAATAAATAATGTACTGGATATAGGACTGCCTCCAAATATAAACCATCAGGGATCATACTCCATCTTCTCTCTCTCTCTCTCTCTCTCTCTCTCTCTCTCTCTCTCTCTCTCTCTCTCTCTCTCTCCTAGTTTTCCCTTGAGGAAAGGTATCAGGTGACCTGTCCCTTCCTCTTTATATGCTACAGATTGTCTTCTTTGCAGGATCTTTACTCCTGGGAGTAAAAGATATTCTACAGAACCAACTTAGTCCAAACATTCCTCTTTATATATTTTCCCTCCTACCTGTAACTCCTTAAGCAAGGACTCTGCGGTGGTGTGAGAACCCTTTTAAAATAACCTACTAAGGTGCTGAAGATAAACAGAAAAAAGAAATGTGAGTGAGTAAATAATTAAAAAAAATAAAAATAGAAGGGCTGGAGTGATAAGTAGAGCAAGCAGAGTGTTTGCCTTGCATGCAGACAACACGGATTCAATCCCCGGTACCCTATATGGTCCTCTAAGCCCACCAGGAGGGATCCCCAGTGCAGATCCGAGAGCAACACCTCAGCACCACCAGCTGTGGATCAAAACTAAAATGAAAAAAAACTAAAAGTGGGGCCAGAATAACAGTACAGTGGATAGGAAGTTTTGTATTGCAAACAGCAGTCCAGGGTTCGATCCCTGGTACCCCATACGACTCCCTGCACTCCACCAGACACTAAGGCTCAGGTCCCAGGAATAAGCACTGAGCACTGCTGGGTGTGGCCCCAAAACAAAATAAGTTTTTGGTTTTTTTTTTTTGGCTTTTTGGGTCATACCCGGTGATTCACAGGGGTTACTCCTGGCTTTGCACTCAGGAATTACTCCTGGGGACCATATGGGATGCTGGGATTCAAACCCCAGTTGGCCGAGTGCAAGGCAAACGCTTTACCCGCTATGCTATCGCTCCAGCCCCCCAAAAAGTTTTAAATTGCAGAAAATTTAAAAAGGTTAACTAGGGCAGAAATTTTATGAGTCTTTTATGAGATCTAAGCGGAAACCACTGAAACTTTATAATGTGCCTGTCAAGTTGACAGGTGGGGGTGGAGTGAGGGTTGGGGTAGGGAGGGAGTCTGGGAACACTGGTGGAGGGAAGTTGACACTGGTGGAGGGACTGGTGTTGAATTACCGTAGTTGCCTAAATGCAACTATAAGTAACTTTGTAAATAATGGTTCTTTGATAAACATTAAAAAAAAAAGAAAATATAAGTCTTCTAAAAGCACTCCCTTGTTTGGTAGGAAGGAGGTAGGTGAGAGACGTTGGTAAGATACTGATGATGCAAACCAAGGTCCAGAGCACAGCGTGGGCTGACAGGCTGACTCCCTCCAGACAGGTCCTGGAAGGTTCTCTCTCTCTTTTTTTTTTTTTTTGCTTTTTGGGTCACACCTGGAGATGCTCAGGGGTTACTCCTGGCTCTGCACTCAGAAATTACTCCTGGCGGTGCTTGGGGGACCATATGGGATGCTGAGAATCAAACCCAGGTCGGCTGTGTGCAAGGCAAACACTCTACCCACTGTGCTATCGCTCCAGCCCCAGGTCCTGGACGGTTCTTATCTATTCTACTGTACAAGAGGAGGAAAGAGAAACAGGCACATTCCACTCAGGGGTTGTCTGCATAACAACTGAGGGGTGTTATTCACTTATTTCACTCTTACAGGGTTCTCTCCTCTGTATCTCTCTGTCTCTACTGAAAGACAGAAAGAAAGGCGGGCAGGCAGGAAGATTCTGAAAGGAGCAAAGTATAAATTTTGGAGGTCTGAGCAATTGCCCACTGGGCTGTGCAAACACCTTGCAAGGAGGATCCCCGGCACTGCACAGACCCCTGAAGCCACCAGGAACAACCCTGGAGCTCAGAGCTGGGAGTAGCCCCATTGGGTGTGGTCCAAGAAAACTTAAAAATACAAGTAAAAAAAAAACTGAACAAATACTTCACCCACCTGAGTGTCTGTGTTAGCTGCTGGCTTAGGTTAGGATGCCATCATCACTTCCAGCCTTCTAAGAGAGATCCCGTATGACTCATTGAAAATCCACCTAAGGGGGCTGGAGCGATAGTACAGCAGGTGGAGTGTTTGCCTTGCATGCAGCCAGTCCGGGTTCAATCCCGGACACCCAATATGGCCCCTAGGCCCTACTAGGAGTGATTCCTGAGTCCACTGCCAGGAGCCCTGAGCACTGCCAGGTGTGCCCCGCCCCCCCACAAAATTACATTTAAGACTGGAGAGAGAGTGGTGGGGTTAAGGCACTTGAGGCAACCCAATTAGATCCCCAGCATGCCCTAAGCAGCAGGAGAGGCCCAAACCCAGTCCTCTTCACTTGCAATTCTACATCTAGTACAAAGCACTGAACAAACTCCCCTTCCACTGACTCACCCCACCTTCAGAGACCTACAGGTGCGGGTGAGCGTCACTAGTCCTAACCACAGTTCCTATCAGCTCAGCGGGAGGTTTTTCAGCTCCTAGGGAGAACTTAAAAAAATCCTAGTTAACCATTAACAAATGTAATAGAATAACTCTGAGATAGCAGGCTTTACAATGAGGGGCCTGAGGCCTGAGTGATAGTAAAATGAATAGGGCAACTGCCTTGCACGTGGCTGACCCAAGCTTGATTCCCAGCACCCTCTATAGGGCCCCAAGCCAGGAGTAATCACTGAGTACAGAACCAGGACGGTGCTCTGAGAAGTGCCAGATATGACCCAAAAAACAAAAACAAACACAAAAAAGTCTTCATAAGGGGCATAATAAATGAACAAATATGTGTATAACCGGGGCTGAATAGACATAAAATGGATACAACAGATAAATAGATAAAACATAAATAAAATAGTTACAGAAAAATAGGTCCTTCAGATGTTCTATAAGCTGACTGTCTCAAAGATACCATAATCAGGGCCCATTACCCGTTTAAAAATAGAAAATCCATGAAAGTAACTCACATTAACTTTGTTTAGGATTTTAAGGAATTATCACTGTTATCTCAGTACACAAGACTTATAATAATAGTTACTTTGATGGTTTTGCTAAGTAAAGAGAGAAAACCAGAGTTAGAGGACCCCTTACCTAAGCAAGTCAGACCTGGGCAGAGCACGCAAAGCGCATAATTGCTCAGGTCCTGACCCGGCTCTCAGCACTTCCTGCTCGCAGGTCGATTCGGGTGTATTCCTCACATCCTTCTACTTCGGAACAGCTCTTGTTGTTTCTGAATCAAAAGGATATCTCAGACCTAGATATAGGAAAGAGGCATTATAATAAAAGCAGGCAGAATCATGATCTTGTTCTGTACAGCTGCTATACAGGAGGGGGAAAAGATAAAAATTAATAACAAGACACAACAGAGAAGAACAACTAAGTTGCAATACTAAAGGTTAAAAAATATACTGAAACAGAGCTGGAAAATGCCATTTCCCTCCCACCCAAGGACACACCAGCAATGCTCAGGGTAACTTCTGGCTCTGCACTCAGGAAATCACTCTTGCGGTGTGCAAGGAATTCTGGGAATTGAACCCTACCCGCTGTTTTCTCTGGCCTCTTGAAAAATGCTTTTAATGTGATCATCATTATACTTAACGCAGCCAAAGGATCAATGAAATAAAAACAAAATAACCCCCCAAAATAATATGTAAAAGAATAACCAGAAGTTGTGAGATGTGTTTAAACAATCTAACTTTCACATAATCCAAAAATGGGCAGAAGAGAGTGAGGGAGATTGATCAAAGGGCTGAAGCACATGCTTAGCATGAGGGAGCCCAAGGTTCAATCCCTGGCACCACTCAGAGCAGCCCCTAAAACACTAAGCCAGGAGGAGTCCCTCTAAAAAAATTAACGAGCAGAAGAACTATTTGAAGACACAATTATGATCAAGAAGTTTCCAAAATGAATGGCAAATACCAAAATACACACTCCAGAGCCTCAGAGAACACCAAAAGGACAAATACAAAGCAAAACAAAAGTTTCATACCTACACACACCATATTCAAGTTTCTGAAAACAAAGAAGAAAGATAAAGTCCTAAAGACAGCCCTGGGATAAAACACACAGGGTACACACAAGGACAAAGATAAAATCTGTAACGGCCAAGGGTGTAAGTCAGTGGCAGAAAACTTGACTGTGAGGCCCAGTTTGCAGCAGTGCCACCCCGCCCCACCCCCAACCAAGAAAGATTGATAAAATCTGGGGCCAGGAAAATATCTTGCAGGGCTCATACACATGTGTGGATGCTGGAAGCCTAGGTTTGATCCCTGGCACCATAGTCCCAAGTCCAGAGCCAGGGGGAGTCTCCCACCCAGCAGCTCAAACAAAATAGAACAAGGAACTACAGCCGGGTTCTTACTGGAGACCACACTCACTAGAACATTCTCTATCACAGAAGCACATCGGGGCTGGGGGACAGAGATAGTACGGTGGAAAGACACTTGTCTGTATATGGCTAACCAAGATTGGATCCCCAGCATCTCAAATGGTTTCCTGAGCCCACTGGGAATGATCCTTGAACACAGAGCTAGAAATAAGCCCTGAACACAGTCAAAAGCCACCAGCAGGAACCATAATAAATGATAAAGGGCTTTAAGCAAAGAATCTGCAAAACCGGGTCTCTATGAACACAGCAAGAGCAAAGCCAGTCCTAGGTAACCCCCTCCCTCCCTTCCTAAAAAAATAATTAATTTTAAAAAAGAAAGAAACAGAACTATGAGAGCCAGATACAGCTCGGTGGTAAAACATACTTTTACATGTACAAGGGTGCTGACTACTTAGATTCCCAATACTGTTAAAAATCATTGATTACTCAAGCCTGGCTGAGGTGGCCTGGGTGATCCCAGCACTGTAGGGTTGAAGCAGGCCTTGCTCAACTGTCCAGCTGGCCAAGAGTTGCAAGGGCAGCCCCCTTTCCCTGGAGCACCACTTGGGAGGGCCACCCCCCAAACCCCAATCATTAATTAAAGAGGGAAGTTGTAAATAAGCCAACTGTATAAATTTATTTATTTGTTTATTTATTTTTGCTTTTTTTTTTTTTTTGGTTTTTGGGTCACACCTGGCGATGCACAGGGGTTACTCCTGGCTCTGCACTCAGGAATTATTCCTGGCGGTGCTCAGGGGACCATATGGGATGCTGGGATTTGAACCCGGGTCGGCCGCATGCAAGGCAAACGCCCTACCCACTGTGCTATCACTCCAGCCCCTATTTTTGCTTTTTGGGTCACACCCAGCAATGCACAGGGGTTACTCCTGGCTCTGCACTCAGGAATTACCCCTGGCAGTGCTCAGGGGACCATATGGGATGCTGGGAATCGAACCCGGGTTGGCCACGTGCAAGGCAAACATCCTACCCGCTATGCTATTGCTTTAGCCCCCCAACTGTATACAGTTAAATCATAAAAAAGTTAACTAAAAAAGCCCCAACTAAAAACAGATGGAATATGAACAGGTAGTGAGATATTTAATCCAAATATATAGATAATTATATTATGTATGAATGCTCTAGAAATGCCTGTTAAAAGGCAGAGTGTGAGACTTCAAAATAAGACACAATAATAAGTGGCCTACAAGAGACCCCCCACTAGGGGCTGGAGAAACAGTCGAGTGGGCAGGGCCACTGTCGAGAGGGGTTTGATCTCGAGCCCCCCCCAGCACCACAAGGAGTGACTTCTGAGTGAGCCTGGAGCAAGTCCTGAGCACCACTCGGTGAGGCCCCAAAGCAAAATGAAACAAAAAATAAACCCACTTTAAAAATAAATATATTGGGGGCTGCAGTGATAGCACAGCGGGTAGGACATTTGCCTTGCACGCTGCCGACCCAGGTTCGACCCAGGTTCGATTCCCAGCATCCCATATAGTCCCCTGAGCACTGCCAGGGGTAATTCCTGAGTGCAGAGCCAGGAGTTAACCACTGTGCATCACTGGGTGTGACCCAAAAAAGCAATATATATATATATATATATATATATATATATATCCTCTGCCCCTCTTGGAGAGCCCGGCAAGCTACTGAGAGTATCTCACCTGTATGGCAGAGCCTGGCAAGCTACCTGTGGCATATTCGATATGCCAAAAACAGTAACAACAAGTCTCACAATGGAGACATTAATGTTGCAAGGCAAATGCCCTACTCGCCGTGCTATCACTCTAGCCCCCCATTTAAAGTTTTTTTAATCCAAATTATAGATATGACCTACAAGAAAATAAAGCTCCTTGAAAGCAAGATCCACTGTGGTTCATCTTTGTATTCCCTAGATAAATATGTTCCAAATGAGGACACATGGACTGTTGAATGTCCAAACAGCGACCATGGGGTTATCCTATGTCCAGGTACATATCTTCCAAACAGTATAGGAGTTAAGGTACTTGCTTCATACTGCCAACCATAGTTTGTCCTTGGCACCACTGACTTGGTTCAAACATGCCCCCTCCAATAATAAAGGAATAAAATATTTATTTTATTTAGGAGAGTTTTTTGGGGGTCATAGTCTGCAGTGCTTGGGGGCAACTCCTGGATCTGTACTCAGGGGTCACTTGTGGGAAAAAAAAGTTATTTTAATAATAAAAAAAGACTCTGAGGGAAAGACAATAGAACATCTGATAAATACATTTTATGCAAGCATATACAGTGGCATTTATATACACAAAAAGGGGGAAATATTTCTATATGTTCTTCTTTAATGGGGAGCCTCCAGCTGCAATCTAGAGAGTACATTTTATCCAGACACCTGTCTGCACAGGAACTCTGGCACTATTTCCCAGGTGAGTTACTGAGATTCCAAGAGCAGCGAACCAGAGAGAGTCAGTCATGACATTGAGCCTGTGAGTGACTGGGCCATTTCTAGCTAAAATTTTGTAGCTCTACATAAAATAACATCTAATTTTTAAAATTTTATTTATTTTTTGGCTTTTTGGGTCACACCTGCCGATGCACAGGGGTTACTCCTGGCTCTGCACTCAGGAATTACCCCTGGCGGTGCTCAGGGGACCATATGGGATGCTGAGAATCAAACCCGGGTCGGCTACATGCAAGGCAAATGCCCTACCTGCTGTGCTATTGCTCCAGCCCCAACAACGTCTAATTTTAGTAGCACATAATGGATAGTATAATGAATTGAACCTGGGTCTTCTACATGCAAAACAAGCATTGAGCCCTTTCAGCTATTTCTCCAGCCCTACCACAGATAATTTCAATCATTTATCTTTCTCAGTTCCATATTTGCAGGGTAGGGAGGGTGGGCCATACCCAGTAGTGCTTGGGAGCTACTCCCAGATCTGTGCTCAGGGCCGCTGCAGGTAGGGCCCAGGGATGGAAGCGCCAGGGTTGTGCGTGACCTTTGCTACAGCTCTGGCCCTATCCTGTGATTTTAATAATGGGCATAAAATCTCTTTTCCATCTCTGAAACTAAGATGCCCTTCCAGAGGGCAATCGTTTGAGGAGGGGACAGTAAACTCTGCTTCTGAGCCGCAATGATTCCATATTTCTATTTTGCTCTGATGCTTTATATGTGCCCCACACCCTTTGCTGCGTAAATGATCGAGAACTTGTCTGTTTCTGTGACCTATGTCAATGATTAGCAGGGGAAAGATCTGTAAGAGCTGGACTAGGTTTAGAAAGGCTTTGGTGGAGGGGCAGGGGGGCTGGAGCGATAGTACAGAGGGTAGGGCGTTTGCAAGGCAAACACCTGACCCGGGTTTGATTCCCAGCATCCCATATGATCCCCTGAGCACCACCAGGAGTAATTCCTGAGTGCATGAGCCAGGAGTAACCCCTGTGCATCGCTGGGTGTGACCCAAAAAGCAAAAAAAAAAAAAAAAAAAAAAAAAAGAAAAGAAAAAAAAGGCTTTGGGGAAGGAACAATCTCACCTGGGCTCTAAAGTCTGGCTCAGAGTTGAAAGAATGAAGAAGGACTTGGGAAATGGATTCAGGGGAACAGAACTCAAACAGCAAGAGTTCTGAGGTTAGGGGTGGGGGAATAATCAGAAATGGAAACTATTTGCTGCCCCTCCCCTCCTCTTTGTTGTTGCAATGGCTGCCCCTCCCTGCCACCCCCCCCCCCGCCACGTACACACACCTGTGCCTGGAGCTGGGGCACTCACCAGGGGTTGCCTCCCCAGTATTAGAGAGGCTGCAGGGCTCACAGCCTCAGACAGATGCTCACCACGCTCACACACGGGCTCTCCAGTCTTTAGTTGGTCACACACAGAGCTGTGATGCAGGCTTTTGACACTCAACAACATTTGTGAAGCCAGCAGGATCTCGTGGACACAGATTCAAGATGGGTTCTGAGTTTCCGAAAGCCTGCCAAGGCTGGATCGTTCAAGTCTGCCAAGGCTGGTCACCTCACAACTGCTGAGGTGATCTAGAGATTGGTCTTCGTCAAATCATCAGCACCTATTAGGCACCGACTGGAAGCCAACCATTGCTAGACACGACGTGGCAGAGAAACTGAGGGCCATCCACCCACCTGCCCTTCCTTCCTTCCTTCCTTCCTTCCTTCCTCCCTCCCTCCCTCCCTCCCTCTCTTCCATCTTTTTATTTTTTATGTGTGGTGAAATAAAATAGTTTTCGTTGAAAGAAATTGAGAGATGTGAGGGGATACGAGATGAGAAAGAGAGACAGCTAGAGCAAGAGAGAGATGTTTGAGAAAGAAGTTTACAAGCTTTTTAAACTTTACAAGTTTGCAAAGAGTTTACAAGCTTCTCCGGAGCAGGAAAAGTGGAAGGTCATGTTCAAGAGACAATGAACACAGACCTGAAAGAAAAGTGGGGTCCATTTCTTCTTCCTACTTCCTACTCCCATATGCATTGATCAAGCAAGTCCTCTCTCCCGACCTGGAATGTATCTGTCCTCTTCCCCACTGTCCAAAACATCTGGTCAACAGCTTCTCACTACCCTTCTCCCAATCGGCGCTCACCTGACTTACTCTAGAGTTCGCAGTACCTGCACCCTGCCGATCTCCCCACCCCCACCTCCACTCTTGGCCTTCTTGATCCTGGAAACAGGAACCCCTTAGGAGATCTTGGGACCTGCTCAACTTTTCTGCTTGGAATCATCCTCCTCCAAATCTTCACAGGCCACTTTTTGTTTCTGTAGATCCTACCCAGAGGTACTCAGGGAACCGCACGGCACCAGGGCCTGAAGCCAGGCCTCCTGCGTGCACAGCAGGTGTCCTCCAAACCTTGAGCCGTTTTCCCCAGACCTCCATAGGCATCTTGTCATCTGCCAGGTCTTATCCTGCACACACGACCTCCTTACAGAGTCCTTCCTCGACTGCCCCAATGGAATACCTTCACACCTGTGCGACAGTTAACCCATACCGGGTTTGTTTTTCTTTTCTTTTTTTTTTTTTTTTGAGTCACACCCGGCGATGCACAGGGGTTACTCCTGGCTCTGCACTCAGGAATCACCCCTGGCGGTGCTCAGGGGACCATATGGGATGCTGGGATTCGAACCCGGTCGGCCGCGTGCAAGGCATACGCCCTACCCACTGTGCTCCAGCCCCCAGGTTTGTTTTTCTTATGTCAAATGTCACCTGTGACGTTGGAAGCTGTGTCTATACAAATTAAAAAATAAGTAAATATTAGGGCAGGGGGCCACTGAGACAATGGTGAAGCAAAGCAGACACTCGGGAGAGTATGGTGCTGGAACGCTGCATATGCATGAAACTATTGTACCAAGGAATCTCTGAACCGAGCAGCCCGCTGCAGAGATGCCTTCGGACTTGACGCCAGGCTGACTTCACCAGGGTGCCTCAGACGGGGGCAGGTGTTGTCCCTCCACCTGCCCCTTAAGATCCCCGGCGGCCGCCAGCCTCCAGACTCAATGAGCAGTGCAGGCGTGCAGGTTCAGTGACGGCAAACTCCAGGCCTCGAGGGATAGGGGATGGGCCAGTCCTTCTCATCCCTCCTCCCCCACCCCCCTCAAGGGACCCTGGAGTTCACGCCCACAAACTGTCTCTGGATGCTACTTAAGCTCCTTAAGGGCCATGATCCAGAGACACACAAAAGATCTCCAGACCAAGCAGCTTGCTGCAGAGATTTCTCCTGACCCTAATTATCTAAAATTTTAGAATTCTAGGGGGCTGGAGCAATAGCACAGTGGGTAGGGCATTTGCCTTGCACCCAGGTTCGATTTCCAGCATCCCATATGGTCCCCTGAGCACAGTCAGGGGTAATTCCTGGGTGCAGAGCCAGGAATAACCCCTGTGCATCTCCAGGTGTGACCCAAAAAGAAAAAAATTAAATTAAGATTTTAGAATTCTAGTAGTGGGTGGCCACTCTTGCAGCCGCACATCTCATGCTATTCATAACAAGCAATACAAAAGAGAGTATGGGGGAGAGTGTCTGCCACAGAGGCAGGGGAAGGGCTGGGGGTGGGGGAATACTAGGGACATTGGTGGTGGAAGATTTGCAATGGTGGAGGGATGGGTGCTCAATCATTGTATGACTGAAACTCAAACAGGAAAGCTTTGAAACTATCTCACTGTGATTCAAAACAAAACAAAGCAAAACAAACAAAAAAAAAACAGTATTGTGAATATGGTGCCTAAAAGAAATTAACACAATTAAAAAAAAACACAAAAAACATTCACAGCTGATCCCCAGCAAATGCGGTTTCCTGAGCACCATCAGGGATGATCCCCGAGCACAGAGCTAAGAGTAGCCCCTGAGCACCACTGGGTGTGGCCCCAAACCCCAAGATATAACTATCATCGATATTTTACTTATTTGTGTGATGTACCCAATACCAATGACAATGCCTAGCATAGTAAAGCCAGCAAATTCTCGCTAAAAAGAATCAAAGAAACCAGTTTTGACTGACGATCAGTGGGTTAAGAGAGGGCTCTGGTAGAGAAACACACTGAGTATGTACCAGGTTTAAGATGTTCTTAGAGTGGATGACAGGCTGGAGGCTGTAGAGATACTGCAAAACACAAAAAAGGAGAAAAAAATACAAGCAAGTGGAAGGCCTCAGTATGGCTAGAGACCCAGGTAAGGCACCCAGAAGTTTCCTGAGCTGAAGCTGCAGGAGACAATACTTCGACCAGTTCTTCAGTTCCTTCCTAACTGTTCCCCAATGCTGTAGAGGAGGCAAGCCCAAGGCAGGGCAGGGATTCCCCAGAGATGGACACTGATGAGGAAACAGGAGGTGGACTTCACAAAAGGAAGAATGAATGGCAGAGAGGAATATGGAGCTGGAAACTGAAAGAGGCAATTAAAAAAAACCTGGTTTCAGGTTTCGAGGCCTGGAATCTCACTCAGGTGTCCAATTCAGATGTCCAGGAAGCAATCAGAAGTAAAGGTGGTGAACACAGGAAAGAATTCAAAATTGAAAAAATAATTAAAGGGCCATGAAAGGGATAGAGGCTATTTGCCCAAACATGCTGTTTCATTCTTTTCAGACTCCAACACTGCCTTTATGAATATATGATCAAGCTCCTCAACTAGGTTAAGTTATTCAAGATGTCATGGTTCTTTTTAAATAACACCTAGCATACAATTATTATTATTATTATTTTTTTGATTTTTGGGTCACACCTGGCAATGCACAGGGGTTACTCCTGGCTCTGCCCTCAGGAATTACTCCTGGTGGTGCTCAGAGGACCATATGGGATGCTGGGATTAGAACCCGGGTTGGCTGCGTGCAAGGCAAACGCCCTACCCACTGTGCTATCACTCCAGCCCCGCATACAATTATTTTTAAAAATTATTTATTTTGGTTTGGGGGCCATGCTCGGCAGTTCTTAAGGCTTATTCTTGGCTCTGCACTTAGGGATCATTCTGGGCAGGATTCAGGGGACCCTGTGGTATGCAGGGACTGAACCTGGTTGGCAGCATGCAATGCAAGTACCTACCCACTGCAGTATCTCTCTCTGGTCCCCAAAATTATACCTAAGAAAAATAAGTCATTTTTGATAGCTAGATTATTTTTTGTTTGTTTTTTGCTTTCGGTTTTTAGCTCACGCTAGGCTGTGCTCAGGGATCGCTCCTGGCAGTGCTCAGGGGACTATATACAGTGCTGGGAATTGAACTGGGGTCTGTTGTATACAAGGTAAGCACTTTACCTACTGTACTATCTCTCTAGCCAGATAGACTGGTTTTTAAGAAGCCAGGGAGCCAGCTCCCAGGGAAATGGTGCACACCAGGCCCCAAGTTCGATCCCAAGCACCAATCGGGTATAGTCTTAGAGGCCCTGGGACACCCAAGCTCTGTGTCACTGGCCTGAGCACTGTATTCTTAGACCTATACTATCACACACACTGAGCATTTCCAGGAATGGTCCCAGAACCAAGCACTGCTGGGGCCAAAAGTTATTTAGACAAAGTATTGTTTTAAAAATGTAACCCGGGGGCTGGAGCGATAACACAGCGGGTAGGGCGTTTGCCTTGCAACGTGGCCGACCCGGGTTCAAATCCCAGCATGCCATATGGTCCCCTGAGTACCGCCAGGAGTAACCCCTGTGCATTGCCAGATGTGACCCAAAAAGCAAAAAAAAAAAAAAAATGTAACCTGGCTTTTGATTCATTGAAAGATAAATGATGTATTTATCTATTTACATATTCCAGTAGGTACATGAAATGATGCAACCATGGTATAAAAATTTAGAGAGAGACCAAAAATAGGGCCCAAGAGATTACACAGAAGGTAAGGTGCTTGCTTTGCAAGCCTAGTTTGCTAGTCTGGTCTCAGGCACCGCCAGGGACAACTCCTGAGCAGAGCCAGGAATAGCCCCTGAACATCACAGGGTGTTCAGTCCATCCCCACTGTGGAGAGAGACAGTGAGAGAGTGAGAGAGTGAGAGAGAGAGAGAGAGAGAGAGAGAGAGAGAGAGAACTATAATAGTGATTAACAGAGCTGGGGATGAGTTTCATGGTTACAGAGCTTGTTTCAAGGTTTGGAAATAGTAGTAATAATATAGATGGCATAGATAACACTATGAATATGCTAATTGCCACTGACTTATATACTTAAAATGGTAAAATGACCAATTTATGTTGTATATATCTATATCTTAACACACACATATATAACACACATAACACACTTAACACACACATATATATAAAACACATGTAACACACACATATATATATAACCAGGAAGAGGAGACATAATATTTATACTATACATGGAATGGTAAAATATCACTTGAAGGTGGGCTAAAATCTAAAGCAAATCCCATTAGTAACCAAATGTATGGCTAAGAAAGGAGAAAGAATAAATAGAAAAAAATAGAAAATATTAAATCCAAAAGAAGACAGAATGGGGAAATAAATAGCAACTATATAAACTAAAGCTAAAGTTTTTAGAAAACCTGAAATCTTAACACTAACCTAATATTAATGTGAACAAGTCATCTACCAAAAATAGTATCTTCCTTAATGTGGAAAAATCTTGGTTAAACTAGGCTGGAAAGGGTGTGGACTATGTAGGCTGGAAATAATTCTCCAGTCCATATACTTCCTATAAGAAGCAGAATTCAGACTGAACTTAAAGCCTGTCTGATTTGAAGCTATTTTAAAATCTTGAGACAGCCTGAAAAAAAGAAAAACAGCATACTTCTTTCTTTCACCAATATACTCACAATTCATCCATTTACACTTTAACAATTCACCCTTTGTTAATACTTTGCTACACATTCACTTCTGCCCTCTATATACACAGGTTCCTTGGGGTTTTATTTGTTACTAAACTATTTGAAAGCTGTAGATGTACTGACACCTACAGAACCAAGGTCTTTAAAAACCACTGGGCTATGTTGCCCCTTCTTCAAAAGAATCACGCACAACTTCATAGCAAACCATCTGGATACAATCATCAAAAATCTGCAATGATTCTCCCAATTTAATTCAAATATAGTCTTTTCCCCCCTTTATAACAGCCTAACAATTTCCTTCTTTCACTTATTTTTATGTGCCAGTGTTTTAATCACCAATTCATGGAAATAGGAAGTGTCCTTTTCTCTCTGGGGCCTTTGCTCAATTTTGTTCCTTCAGCCTGGAAAGTCTCTCCCTTTCAGCACCTCCCATCATGGTTCTGTCCTAATGCCACAGGACAGTAGGCTCTGTATCTCCAATACACTACATATAAATATTTAGGACTTAACATTCACATGGACTGGAGCAACAGCACATCGGGTAGGGTGTTTACCTTGCATGCAGCCAACCTGGGTTCGATTCCTCTGTCCCTCTCAGAGAACCCGGCAAGCTACCGAGAGTATCCTGCCCGCACAGCAGAGCCTGGCAAGCTACCCATTGTGTATTCAATATGCCAAAAACAGTAACAAAAGTCTCACAATGGAGACATTCCTGGTGCCCGCTCTCGGAAATCAATGAAGAAGGGGGAGGACAGTGCTATCACAGTGCTACATTTACATGGTTATCAATCAAGATACAATCCAGAGAATACAGAAACAAGCTATTCTCAGTTTTGCTTAACCTAACGCCTCACACTTATGCACATGTCTGTATATCTAAGTTTAATAAAAAAAAGGTGAGATGTTAAGCAAATATAAGACAAAAAAAACCTCCTTATTTTATACCTACCACAAATTATTAACTGTTGGGGCTGAAGTGATAGTACAGCAGGTAGGGCATTTGCCTTGTATGTGGCCAATCTGGGTTCAATCTCCACCATCCCATATGGTTCCCCAAGCACTGCCAGGAGTAATTCCTGAGTGCAGAGCCAGGAGTAACCCCTGAGCATCAATGGGTGTGACCCCAAAAGCAAATATAATAATAATTATTATTAACTGTTTATTCACTATCATTATCACTATCATCCTGTTGATCCTTGATTTGCTCGAGTGGGCCCAGTAATGTCTCCATTCGTCCTAGCCCTGAGATTTTAGCAGCCTCTCTTTACTTATCCATCCCAATGGTGATGCATTAGAGGCTCTTTCAGGGTCAGGAGAATGAGACCCATCATTGTTACTGTATTTGGCATATGAATACGCCACAGGGAGCTTGCCAGGCTCTCCCTTGTGGGACAGGAAAACTCTCGGTAGTTTACCAGGTTCTCTGAGAGGGAGAATTAGGCTATAAGAGGTCGTGCAGCTGCAAAGCAGCCTTGCACTTCCAGGAGCTTGGTTTTATAGTCTCTGGATGTTGGCCGTTGATGGGATTACATGGGGGCAGTTCCTGGGTGTGACTGCCTAGCTACTGGAAAATGGGGGATCTGGATGGAAGAGGCCCAGTCTTGATCCAAGTAGGCTTGGAGATCTCAGTCCCAGATCCCACACACCTGGGTTCCTCTGCTGGTTCCTTCATGCGTGAGGCTCATCTGAACATGTGGAGAGGGGCCTTGAACATGGCTGGGTTCCGGAAGTCTTTGGCTGTTGGGGCTCTGCTTGGGGTGGGGAGGGAAACTCAACCCCCCCACCCAGAGGGGCTCTGGTGAAGACAGCCAGTCCGGGGGGGAAGGGGGCAAGAGATTCTGCAGCAGCTTGGTTTTATAGTCTTATGTTAGCTTTATAAAAAGGGGAATAGGCAGATGGTGCCAAGAGTGGCAAACAAAAGAAAAAGGAATAAAGATTAGGCAAGTACTAGAAAGGTATTAAAGCTCAATTAACACCAGAGACTTCCTAGTGGTCAAATATTCAATTTGTTTAAATATTCAGGAAAAAAAATACTTTCTTGGGGCCAGAGAGAGGTCAGCAGGTAGGGTGCTTGACTTCCTATGTGGTCAACCCGATTTCAACCCCTGGCACCCTTTATGGTTCCCAGAGCCTCACCGGGAATGATCCGTGAGCTCAGCACTTAGTAGTTTATTAACAAATTATTAACCTATATATGGAATCTGAATGCCTAAGATCAGTAGTATAAACACTATGACACTGTTTCTAGAAAAATAGAAGACAAAGTAACAAAACTCCTGAGCAAAATAATATAAGCGCAAAACCAAATTACCAAACAGTTTCTTGCACAGCAATTCACTGCTTTCAATTTTTTCATATACATCTCTTCTTTGCCTTTTCAATAAATCTGAAGGCCACCTCTGAATTCCCATTATTCAGTAAGAAAAAGAAAACAAAATTTAATCACTTGCTCAACTGTTTAATCACTTGCAAGGACCAAATTCTACAACCTCATACAGAGTACCTCACAATGCCCAAGCATGTGTCCTAAGAGGTCTTAAAACTAGTTCAAAGAAACACCTGTGGTCAAGTTCTCTATTCATTTCTGAGTAGTTTCTATGTTTCTACAAAGTAACAGACTGAAGCAGATTTGGAAGAAGGATGAACAATGAAGCCATTTTTATCTATTAGTATTACACAGAGACACCTGGTAGCAATTTCCTTTTCTAATGGGAGCAACAATGAAACTTCTCTCTGCAGCTTTGGTCCAGGGTCAGGATCCAACAGGAATCCTATTCTCTATGTTCAGAGCTTTTGCCTTCACTTCTTAGGGTTATTGTTTGCTTGTTTTTGCCTTAATGCGCTTAACTGGGTTCCTCCTAGACACAACACACAAATCTAGATCTTTCCATCTTTCCAAGACTGGCCTGTCATCCTGAAATCTTACTCTAGGAGGCAGTATATTGATACAATGAGAAGCAAACATTACAGAGACCTGTTGAGATGATGAAATTTATCAAGAAAAACCACGGATATGATCCAAAGCTGTACTCTGGTTGCTATGATGGCAGTGAATGAAAGGCCACACTTGGCAAGTCACTGGGTGTTCGGGGAATCGGAGCTCTGTTCAGATCCCAATCCTGCAACTGCATGAAAAACTGCGTTTTCCTTAACATCAGTTTCTCATCCACCTGGGAATTCCACTATCTCTCGGGCTTCTTGAAAGCTAACAAGGAATGCAGGCACCTAGCACTGGTTCATAAAATGATAGTTACTGAATAGAGATTCCTGGAGGAATAGCCGGGCACCTTTTTAAGCAGTAGGCAGAGCTGGGGAATGGTTCAGGCTGAGCACACATGCCTGAGACCAGACTTATTGGCTCGGCGCAATCTTGTGGAACACATTAGTTCCAGATTCCGCATGGTTTGTGGGTGGGGACAAAAAGCAGGGCGTGTATTTCCTGAATGCTTCCTTTTGACATGATCTCCAGTTTGTGCCGAGAAGGGCCCAGTGTGCTGGGAGTGAGTTTGGGAGAAGCGGGGACAGGTCCCAACTCTGCAGATGAGCGGCTGCGAACTTTGAGGCCAGGCTCAGTGTCTTCATGCAGTGGGTGAAACTTTCAACCTGACCACGGCTCGTGAGAAAGTACAGGATACAGGACCAAGCCGGAGTGGGGTGGTCGGAGTGACAGGACAGCGGGGAGGGGCGGGGGGACACGCTGCCGACCCGGGTTCGGCCCCCAGCATTCCATAGGATTCCCCCCGCGCCGCCAGGAGTGATTCCTGAGTGCAGAGCGAGGAGCCATGCCCCAGCATCGTCCAGGCCTCAGTTTCCCCGCGTGACCCGGCAGCTGGGGCTGGGTAGAACGCGCTGCAGCCTCCCCACGGCCCCGACACTCGGACAGTCGGACGGAGAAGGCGCTGCGGACAGCGGGAGCGGCACGGCGGGGCCGGGGCACAGGCAGGGTGTGTGAGGCGGACGGTGGGCAGCTCGCCGGTGGAGCAGCAGCAGCGGTGCCCAGCGTGGGCGGCGGGGTTCAGACCCGGGCCCCCGTCTCCGCCAGGAGCAAACCCCGCTGCACGCCCACCTCCCGCGCCCGCAGCCCCCCGCGCCAGCCGACAGGCCCGGCCGCGGCCCGCACCGCCCCCTCGGCTCTCGGCGCCCCCTCTGCTCTTCTCACCTCAGGGGTCTGGGTCACCCCAACAACGACGAGGCCCCGCGGTCCGCCGTGCGCGCGGGCAGGGCGGCGACGGCTCGGCGGCGCGGCGGCCAAGCGCTTCCCTTTAAGCGCCGCGTCCCCTTCCCCGCCCATAGCTCGGAGGCGGGGCCGGGCCGCGCCCGCCGGGAGGCCGGACCAGTCACGTGCCCCACAGCGCGAGCGACGCGGCCACTGGCCAATAGCAGCCCCGACTGGCAGCGGCTCCGCCCCGACTCTTCCTCGCGATTGGCTGTCTGGCTGATGCAGCCTCGAGGCGGGGTTTTTTAGGTGCCCCCAGACCAGTGCCTCTGGGCTCTTAATCAGTCAATCAGCAGCTGTTATTGGAAAGTGATGGAGAGCTTCGTGTCTCAGTCAGAACCCGGGAACACCTGCAGGAAAAAGGGTCAAGAGAGACTTGAAGCTCTGCTTAAGAGCTCTGCTCTTGCTAAGGGTTTCCGTCCTTGTTCCAACTCCTTGGGACCCCGCACACCCTTATTTCTGGGAGAGAACGTGGAAATCCTGAATGGGGGCCCATTGTTTTGAAAGTTAGAGGTCCTGCCTCGCTATAACTTATTCAAAGGTTGACTAAGCCAGGAAAATGTTTTTAAGATGTAACTAAAAATGTAAAAATAAAAAATAGCACACGACCGAGAGAGAGAGAGAGAGAGAGAGAGAGAGAGAGAGAGAGAGAGAGAGAGAGAGAGAGAGAGAGAGAGAGAGAGAGAGAGAGAGAGAGAGAGAGAGAGAGAGAGAGAGAGAGAGAGAGAGAGAAGCAATATAAGCACATGCTTTGGAAGCTGAAGGCCTGGGTTCAAACCTAGCCACCACATGGTCTCCTGGACAGGTGTACCTCGAACCAAAGATACATAGGTAAACATGAAACATAATTACAATTCCTAGGAACCAGAGAGATAGTTCAGCGAGTAAGACACTTGCTTTGCACGAGACTGATCTGGGTTCAATCCTCAACATCCCATACGGTCTGTTGAACACCTCTAGGAGTGATTCCCGAAAGCAGAGCCAGGAGTAACCCCGAGTATTTCCAGGTGTGGCCCAATTTTTTTAAATTAAAAAACTAACTTTTCTTGAAGTTTCAGATACAATGACATACTTACTTAGATCCTCAAGGGCCTGGCAATGCTGGGCTCTCCACTTCCTTCCTCCCTTCCCTCTGTCTCCCTGCTTTACTCCCTTCTTTGCCTGCCAAGCTATTTTTCCTTCTGGACATGAACTCTGATTCCCACTAGCTGGTTTCTTATCTCTTTGGTCTCTAAAGATAAGTCTCACCTTATCTTTAAGGCCACCCCATCTAATTGGCTTCAAGTCCTAGCACCTTAGCTTGCTCTCTCAGGTTAATGATCTAGTCCATTAAACTAAGAGTATATCCTTGAGTTCATCCTGCTACTCTGTAGCCTTGGGGCCACGGGATGGAAGCGATAAAAGACCCAGAAAAAAAAAAGCAAAATAGCCTATGTCTCCCTTCCCTTTCCATCAAACCTCTTACAGTCATTGAAGGGACTCCCTTTCTCATCTCGAGAGGAACCTCAAGCATCTGTCATCCACCAGATCCAAAGCTTCCAAGCAGGGAAGCCAGGTCAGGAATAAGAACAGCAGCCCTGGCTAAAGATATAGTCCAGCAGGTAAGGTGCTTACACTCAGCCAACCCAAGTTCAATCCCCAGCACCCCATACAGTCTCTGGAGCACCACCAGGAGTGAATTCCTGAATGCTGCATTCCTGCATTCCTGACTGCAGAGTCAGGAATAACCTGTGAGCACTGCCAGGTGTGGCCCTTAAACAAACAAAAAAACAAACAATTTCCCTTAGGATTGAAGACTCATTATGGCCGAAATGATGACAATGTTTTTATTTTTCAAAGGGTAGTTGCTAGCTGGCACCATACTAGCCATTTTCTAGATGTTTATTTATTGATGCTCAAAACCCTTTATATTCATTACTTAATCCTCACAGCAGGTTTTGACAATGTACCATATTCTGATTCTGTCTTGATAGGTGAGGAAATGACACTCAGAGATGCTGGGTGACGGTGACTTGCCCAACATCTCTTAGATGGTAAGTAGCAACCCCATGAAATTTTTGTTTTGGGGGCCACCCAACCTTGGGGCCTCCACAAGCAACGCATGCTCTCCTTTGAGCCATCTTTCTGGCCCAATCCTTTGATGTTAATATAATTCCAACTGACTCCAAAACCCTTACACTGTCCTTAACCACTATATTCTCTATGTTAATCAAATGTAAGAATCTCTCCCCTACCACACCCCTTACCCCACCTAACCCCAGACTCCTTTGCAGGGAACAAAACTTAATCAAGAATCAGAAAGGTTTCACTGTGTGATGGCTTTTATTTTCTCTCTATTGTAGGAATGTTGATGGGGATAGGAAGGTTTTGAGGCCAGATCCAGTAGTACTAAGGGGTTACTACTGGTTTAGTGCTCCAGGGTCCAGGCTGTGCTAAGAGGACCGTCTGTGTGCAGGGACTAAATTGCTATCAGCTACAGTCAAGGCTGTACTCTCCCTTGGGTGGGGGTCCCCTCATTTTCTTTCTCTTCATCCTTGTTTTAATCTCCATTAAGGTTGTGGCTCAGAATTCTATTACCTAAGAAAGGACAAGTAGTATACTCTGAGGTGAGTGAAAAAACCCAGGAACATACCACTCCCACACAGGCTAGGCCAAGGTGAGGCGAGGAACTCCAAGGTCAGCCATGAAGCTCAAGATACCCGCATTCTCCCTGTTCAGGTCACGGTTCCACACGTGTGCCTGGGACCATGAAGTTGAATTGGCTCTGCCACCCCACCCCAGCTTCCCAACACTCCTGGGAGAAGCGAAAGCGATGCCCATGTCCCAGCTCCTGCAGAGCACAGCTGCAAATCATCTGCTTTTCCTTGACAACTGCAGGCCAGCAGCCCTGCAGTCAGTACCCAATAATCAGGAGAGGCAAGTCTCCCAACATTTCTGAGTGTCATTTCCTCACCTGTAAAGGGAGAAAAGAAATAAACATCTAGAAAATGGCAACTTTCACCCTTCTACTGATTTTGCAGGCAATGAAGAGCAAAGTACTTTATACTCCCCACCCTTTTCCTTTGAACCCTCTCCAGTACTCTGGTAGTAACAACCCTTTCAAAAATAAGAACACCACATCCAAAAGAACAAAAGGAACCGGTGTTGGCGAGGATGTGGGGAGAAAGGGATTCTCCTTCACTGCTGGTGGGGATGCCGACTGGCTCAGCCCTCTCGGAAAACAATATGGACGATTCTCAAAAGATTAGAAATTGAGCTCCTATTTGACCCAGCAATACCACTTCTGGGAATATATCCTGGAGATGCAAAAAAGTATAGTAAAAATGACATCTGCATTCATATATTCATTGCAGCACTGTTCACAGTAGCCAGAATCTGGAAAAAACCTGAATGCCCGAGCATAGATGACTGTTTAAAGAAACTTCAGTACATCTACACAGTGGAATACTATGCAGATGTTAGAAACCATGAAGTCATGAATTTGCATATAAGTGGATCAACATGGAGAGTATCATGCTAAATGAAAGGAGTCAGAGAGGGACAGACAAAGAACTGCACTTATTTGTGGAATATAAAGTAGCAGAATGAGGGACTTACACCCAAGAATAGTAGAGATAAGGACCAGGAGGATTGCTCCACAGCTTGGAAGCTGGCCTTACATGCTGGGGGAAAAGGCAGTCCAGATAGAGAAGGGAACACCAAGTATAGGGTGCTTGGAGGGCCCGCTCAGGATGGGTGCTGAAAGCAGACTATAGACTGAATGATGGCCATTCAATACCTCTATTGCAAACCACAAGACCCAAAAGGAGTGAGAGAGCAAAAGGGAATACCCTGCCACAGAGGCGGGGTGGGATGGGGAGAATGGGTGGGGATGGTGGGAGGGATACTGGGATCATTGGTGGTGGAGAATGGGCACTGGTGGAGGGATGGGTACTCGATTATCGTATGACTGAAACGTAAACATGAAAATTTGTAAGTCTATAATCGTATCTCATAGTGATTCATTTAAAAATTAAAAATATTTTTAAAAATGCATAAGTTAAAAAAAAATAAAAACATCCTCATTGCAGCCATGATGAGTCTTCAGTCCTTCCCTCCTATGCCTTGACATCCCCCCTCCTACTGCTCCCAGAGTTCATCACAGGTGACTGGTTGCCAGAAGGTTCTCTAGTAGAGCCTTCACTCTATTCCAAAACACTTCACCAAGGAGTATGAACAGGGAGTGCCTGCAGGCCAGCAAACAAGTGATAGTAGGGTGAGAAGCCACTTCATGCTTCAACCATCAGCACGTGCTGCCCACCCATTCTTCCCAGGAAGCACAGACCCCACTCAAGCAGGCCCCCACCTGCGTCCTGATTCTGGATAGGCTTTTCCTCATTTGCTATTTAGGATTAATTTTCACTACTCTTGGTATTTTACCTTCAAAAAAATACCCTATTCTTCCTGGAGACAGGGAACATGTACAATTCATGAGACTAAATTGAAAAGATCACATTCACAATAAAATAGCAAATCTTGGGGGCCAGAGTGATAGGACGCCAAGGAGGGTGTCTGCCTTGCATGGGCTGACCTGGGTTCAATCCCCAGCATCCCATATTGTCCCCTCAGCTCTACCAGGAGTAATTCCTGAGTGCAGAACCAGAAGAAACACCTGAGCATTGCTGGGTGTGATTCAAAAAGCCACCACTACCAACAAAAGAGCAAATCTCGGGGACTAGAGAGATAGTACACAGGTAGAACACTTGCCTTGCTTGTGGCTGACCCCAGCTCAATCCCTGGTCCCACATATGATCCTCCAAGCACCACGAGGAGTAATTTCTGAGTGTAAAACCAGAGGAACCCCTCAGATTTGCTAGATGTGACCCCCAAACTAAGATAAATAAATAGATACCCAATCTTGGACCAGTGAGACAGCTCAGAGGGGCATGCCTGGTATACACAGGATCAAGGTTTGACCCCCCCAGACCTGCATGATCTCCTGAGCATCACTGGGGAGGCCCCTATACTAAAAGCCACCAGAATGTTAAAACATGGGCGGGTGAGGGGAAACAGTATAGTTTCTTTAGGGAGAAGCTAAACAAGAAACTCTCCATTTTGATTCATAGGAGAACTTCTTGTGGGGGGAACATTTAAATTCTGACGATATTCAGGTGCTGCCCCCAGATATTGTGCTTGGATCCGTATAGCGAGGGCTCAGGCACAGTTGGGCTCTGCTGACCATCCTGCACACCCAGTGGTGACACACCACTGGCAGTCGAGGATACAGCATTACTCTTTTAAACAAAAGGGGCACACCACATTCACTATTCTGTAATAGGTCTAGAGAGAGGCCGCAGAGATACTACAGTGGGTGGGGCATTTGCCTTGCACGCAGCTGACCTGGTTGGAGCCCCAGCATCTCATATGATCGCCCCCCCCACCCCCCTCAAGCACCACCAAGAGTAATTCCTGAGTGCAGAGCCAGAAATAACCCCTGAAGATCACTGGGTGTGGCCCCAAAACAAAAACAAAAGGATAAAACTAAAAAAAAAAAAAAACAACGTATTTGGACTAGAGAGGTAGTACAGCAGGTGGGATGCTTGCCTTGCACGTGACTGCTGTGGGTTTGATCCCTAGCACTCCATAAGGTCCCCTGGGCCTGATAGGAGTGATCCCTGAGCATAGAGTCACGAGTGAGCCCTGAGCACAGAGTCACGAGTGAGCCCTGAGCACAGAGTCACGAGTGAGCCCTGAGCATTTCTGATTGTTGCCCAAAACAAAACAAAAAAAGTTAATATTATGGGTTGAACTGGGAAGGGGAACCAAGATCAGTGGGAGTGGTAAACTTGGTAAGCACAGGGTAGAGAGGTGGACAGATGGCTTCAGAAATGTTGCTCTCATCAGCTGGGCACCATGTGGTCTCAAGCAACCTCACAAGCTCATGCTACTTCCAGACATACCCTCATACCTAGTGCCTTTCTACTGCAATGCTCCCACAGCTTATATATAGGACTATATTTTGGAGGAATTGAGGTGCCACATATGGCAGTGCTCAGGGATTAGCCCTAGCTCAGAGTTACTCCTGGTGGTGCTCAGGACAGCATGAAGTTCTAGGATTGAACCAGTAGCTCCTATATTTCATGCGTAGGAGCCATTTGAGTTCCTTCTGATTCTAGGATCTAGTTTGTGAGACTGAGTGAATGTGTGTGTGTGTGTGTGTGTGTGTGTGTTTGAGGGGCCTGAACATACCCACAAAATCTCTTATGTGTGAGTGTGTGGTGATAGGGATCAAAGCTAGAGCCAGGCACACCTGAGCATCTAGTTTTTCCTGAATTTTCAGGGTTCCACAAAGTTCCTGTTTAAGAGTTATAGATTCTCACAAGAAGCCAAGCTTTGGACAAATGCATTTAAGGACAAATTTTTATCTGTTTTTAAAAAATCCATTGACATTTAGACTCTCAAGGTGAAGCAAAGAGACTGTCACAATAACAGAGCTCCCAAGTATAGCCAATAGCAAACCCAAGTAGCAAATAGTCACTGAGTCTGAATAATTAAGAACTGAGGTTTACTCGAGGTCAACAGTGAAAGCAAATGAAATATGGGCGAGTGCCAAGATAAGTATTAAATGAGGGTGGAGACCAACGGCTCCCTGGCTCTGAGGGTTGATGGGAGCAGGAGAAGTGACTTCCCTTCTGTGTTTTGTAGATGCCTTGGGGACTGCCGGCCAGGAGAGGAAGGGGCTTCATGCAGGAAGTGGAAACTAAATAAATACCAAATACCTGGGATATGCTTTTCTTTCTTTTTTCTTTCTACTTTTCTAGTGAGGTAAGATCATTTTTTTTCTTTTTTTCTCTTCAACAATGTAGGAGCACGGCTATTTGTTCAGACATTGATTAAGCTGAACTGAATTGGGCATGAACGCCACAGTAAGATCGTTTTTATTGACTTTGATTTGCTTACAGAATTATTCAGGGGAGGGGCTGGAGCGATAGCACAGTGGGTAGGGCGTTCGCCTTGCACGCGGCCGACCCAGGTTCGATTCCCAGCATCCCATATGGTCCCCTGAGCACCGCCAAGGGTAATTCCTGAGAGCAGAGCCAGGTGTGACCCAAAAAGAAAAAAAAAGAATTATTCAGGGGAGAGAAAGAGAGGAAATACATATATAGCTTTTACTGAATGAAATTTTCTTAGAAAGATGTTGAAGGGAGAGAAAGAGGAAATAATGTGTTAAGGAGAGAACTAGGGCTTTTCCATAGTGGGAAAAAGAAAGGGCACATACACACAAGCAGTGCTCTGGGGAGAATGCTGGCTTGAAGAGAAAGCCTGTGTCTGTGATATGTCCTAAAAGGAACATGCATACGTTGCAGGAGTCAGCCAATGTGGTTTTCACATGCTCTCTGCTTGCTCCTCTGCCTATTCCCTTTCTCCCGCTCTCTCACACGCATCACCACCACCCCTCCACCCCACACAGGAGGACAGTAGTTTTCTTACTCACTTGCTGAGTCCCTGATTCCCCTTCCTATTTAGACACTAATGTTTTGTTTTAAATTTCATATATGTATTAATTGTTATAAACCCCAACATAAGACATCAACATGTTTTCATGTACCTAGAGGGGAAATGGACTGGCGCAATAGCACAGCAGGTAGGGCGTTTGTCTTGCACGTGGCCGACCCGGGTTCGATTCCTCCGCCCCTCTCAGAGAACCCGGCAAGCTACCGAAAGTATCCCGCCCGCATAGCAGAGTCTGGCAAGCTACCTGTGGCGTATTCTATATGCCAAAAACAGTAACAACGAGTCTCACAATGGAGACGTTGCTGGTGCTCGCTCGAGCAAATCTATGAGCAACGGGACGACAGTGTTACAGAGGGGAAATATTTCCTAGCTTAGTGGAAAATTGTGCAATGGCTCCTGGAAGACCTTCCTTTGAAGACATTTCACAAGCGAAACATTTTGTTTACAAGTCTGGACCTTCTTTCTTCAGTTTGCTGTAATCTACATTCGCTTGTGAAAAACTTGTTATTGATCATTTGGACCCAGTTTGTTCCAAGGCTCTGGGGTATGTTTCTGTCCCAACTGACACCTGGATTGAACAACACCAGGCAGGAGACATCCAGTGCTGCGCCAGTGCCTCCAGCTCTGACAAAGGCCAAGAGGGAAATCAAGCTTGGCTGCTTCTCAGCCTGGCTGAAGACTGGAGGCCGCAGATGGGGATGGAGTCAGGGAAGATCTGCAAGATCTGGGCTAAGTACTCTCTCTAGACATGAACGTTTAAATTTTCTTTACCATGTCCATAGTGTGTATCATCTCTCCAAGACAGAAAGTTCACTATTTCAAGGAAATTCAGTTAGTTTCTAATAGTTAGTAATGATGATTGGGTAAGTGCTTTCCAACTGAACAGGACAGAATTTCTGTTTGTGGAGGAAAGAAGAATCAAATGGGGGCAATTTCATAAGCCCAACTTAATATACACTGGGAGCATAACTGTGCTCTTTGCAACATGTTACCTCATTTAACGTGCTAATTCTGGGACTGTGGTTTGTGTTAATTAAACCCCATTCAAGTGCGAGCCATTGGTGCTATGTGCTGGTGTCTAAATATTAATCTCCACCACACCATTGTAATATAATTGGAACTTTTCAGAGAAATTCAGAGAAAAGGAATGTCAAGGATAAATTAAATAATTGAAATATCAGAACTGGTCTAACTCCTGCGCTTTACGTTTTTTGTGTTTGTTTGTTTTTGGGTCACACCCGGTGATGCACAGGGGTTACTCCTGGCTCATGCACTCAGGAATCACTCTTGGTGGTGCTCGGGAGACTATATGGGATGCTGGGAATCGAACCTGGGTCAGCCGTGTGCAAGACGAATGCCCTACCAGCTGTGCTATTGCCCCAGCACCCCTGAACTTCACTTCTTAAGCACTCCGGGTTTGCTTTCTTATAATAATCTATGTCTGCTAGTCCTGTGGACCTATCCTCACTGAACAAACCAGGACACTCTACCAGTTGACCAGCCCCCTCTCAGTTGAAATTCCCGGATTCTAGAGTCTATTTGTTCCAGGTCTTGTGACTTCTGACCATCTTATCTCCTGAAGTAGGTGATTGATAAAGTAGGAAGCAAGGGAGAAGAGTAAACCTGAGGATACTCTACTCCCTCGAGAGAAGAGTATACTATCTTGAGAAGAGTATACTGCCTTCCTACTCAGTCCACCTACTCAATCCTTCCCAGTCAATTCTCCCTTGACACAAGCAGATACTGCTTTCCTGGTCAATCCACCTGAGTCACCTGTAGAATGTCTGAAAGGGCAAAGAAAACCCTATCCACCTATGCAGTGTGGATGCTAGTGTTGTACCACCCCACAGGGCAGCTGTTAAACTGTGCCCAAAGTCCACTTGATGTACACGGTGAGGGAAATGGTCTCCACCACCTGAGTTCTCAGGGAGCCATGGAATGGAATGGAGCAACAAATTGCTCTTTGCAGGAAAAGGAAAGTACTAGTCCCCACCTGGTTTCTCAGACTTCCTAGTATTACCACCATTTGCAGAAAAGAATTTCAGGAGGAGATGAACCGTGAAGTAAACCAGTTTTATTGAGCAAAATATGAGGGGCAGAGAAGGAAGAAAGAGAAAGATACATGTTCGAGAGAACATACCTTCTCCCAAGGGGTAAGAGTCAAGGGTTTAAGTTGCTATCTCAGGTGGAGTTGTAGGAGACGCCCAAGATGGAGAATGTGCACTGCTTGAATCTTCGCTTTTTGGGTTACACCCGGTGATGCACAGGAGTTACTCCTGGCTCGTGCACTCAGGGATTACTCCTGGCAGTGCTCGGGGGACCATATGGGATGCTGGGAATCGAACCCAGGTTGGCTGCATGCAAGGCAAATGCCCTACCCTCTCTGCTATTGCTCCAGCCCTGACACTGCTTGGATTTTCAAAGTTGGTTTTGTAGTGGGGCTTTTCCCAAACTGCCACTGCCTTTCCCAACCCCCCTGGTCAGAGTCTGTTGCTAGGTCATTGCTAAGGGAAGACCCTAGGATTTCCCCTTCGGTGTTTGGGCCACACCCAGAGATGCTTAGGTCTTACTCCTATCTCTACATGGTATTACTCCTGGCTCTGCATTCGGGGATCATACATCAGGGATCATCCTGGCAGGACTCAGGGGACTGGCCCTATGGGATGCTGGAATCAAACCCAGGTTGATTGCATGGAAGGCAAGGACCCTACCCATTGTACTCCAGTCTAGAACCTAGGATTAATTTATTTTTGTTTGGCTTTTGTGGTCATACCCAAATGCTCAGAGGTTACTCCTGACTCTACACTCAGTAATTACTCTTGTTGGTGCTCAGGGGACTATATGGGATGCTGGGGATCGAACCCAGGTTGGTCACATGCAAGGCAAATGCCCTTCCTGCTGTACTATGGCTCCAGTCCAGAACCTAGGATTCTTGATGGTCTTTTTCACAGTCTTAAAATGACCTATTTTTCCTTCTTGGAGCTTCTCCTTTTAAGAGGGGACCACCCTCCTCTGGGTGGTATCTCAGGTTCTAAATCTGTGTGGTGCCTCATTTTCTGCAACACCAAAGAGTTCAGTGTTTGCATCTCAAGGGAGTCTGGCTTTCCTGGTTCTGGTAGCTTTGGGGCTGGGATTACACAGCTTCTTCTTCTTTTTTTTTCTTTTCTTTTTATTTTTTACACAGTTTCTTTAAATCACACCTTGGTTTTGTTTTCTCCAGAAAAACTCATTACCAGGTTGCTCTATCTTCATATTCTTCCCTAAAGGCATTCTGAAATATTCTGGTATTTTTCCCTGGAAGGTACTTCACAAAGAACTTTTCCTGTGGGGCAGAGGCATACTTGGTGATGTTTGAAAGCATGTAGGACACCAGGAATTTGAAGTCATCACTATTTTTTCAGGTGGGAACTCTAAGCCCTGAGCTATTCCTAAAAAATCACTTTCACACAAAATGCCTCTCCTGAGTCTACTTATTCCCTGGTCATCCTTTCCCTACCTCCATACCTCATCCTCCTTCCCTCCCTCCCTCCCTCCCTCCCTCCCTCCCTCCCTCCCTCCCTCCCTTCCTTCCTTCCTTCCTTCCTTCCTTCCTTCCTTCCTTCCTTCCTTCCTTCCTTCCTTCCTTCCTTCCTTCCTTCCTTCCTTCCTTCCTCCTTTCTTCCTCTACTTTACCTTCAAACTCATAGTCTTTTTTTTAATCTTATTTTTTTAATAAGAATTTTATTTTATTGAATCACCATGTGGAAAATTACAATGCTTTCAGGCTTAAGTCTTAGTCATACAATGCTGAAACAACCATCCCTTCACCAGTGCCCATATCCCACCACCAAAAAAAGACCACAGTACACCTCCCATCCCGCCCCCCCTCACCCCCCCTTGTAACTGATAAATTTCACTTTACTATCTATTTACTTTGGTTACATTCAATATTTCAACACAAACCTCACCATTATTGTTAGGAGTACCCCACTAGGGTCAGACCTGTTGTGAATAGAAATGAGGTTGCGTGGCCGCTGCTGTGGCCACGCGGTTTTGGATTTCTGCACTTTAACAACTAAGTCCAGGGAGATTTCTTCCGGATATTGGATCATTGCAAGCTTGTAAACCCCATCTGTGGTCGTCATAATATGGCGGTCCCCACACCCTTCATCCCCAGAAAGGAAGAGGCAAGAGAGAGAAATACCTTTCCCCTCCTGCGCGGGCATGGGGTCACGGCTCAGTTCTCAGGCTGGAGACATTCTGCAAGGAGCTGCCCATGTCGAAAGTGGTTTAGCTGGGTCTGGATTCACGATCGTGCAGCTGCGGAGAGATCACACACGCGTGCAGCCCCCGGGATCACATCTCGGCGGCAGGAGGGGCCGGTGCCTCCCACCTTCCCCCAAACTCATAGTCTTAATATAACCTGTGGATCCAGAAATTGCCCTCCTGGGTATACACCCAAGAGAATGAAAAACATGTTTACATAAGGACTTGTACATGAATACCAAAGTGAAAACAATACACATGCCCATTAACTAATAAACGGATGAACAAAATGTGGCAAAAGTGTAAAACAATATTAAATGACTTTACAAAGGAATGTACATGCTGAAGTATCAATGAATCTTGAAGGCATGGTAAGGAAAAACCATCAGAAATAATATGCCACATATATGTTTTCACCTACATGAGAAGTCCAGGATAGGAAGACCCATACAAAGAGAAAGTTGATAAGAGGTTGCTAGGAAATGACAAAGTAAATTCGTTGTTGTACAAATAATGAATATACTGAAAGCCACTTAATTGCACATTTTAAACTGGTCGGTTTTTGAAGGCAGGGAGATAACCTCCACATAGTTTGTGTGAGGGAGATCCAGGTTTGATCCTAGAATCTCAAGCACTTCCAGGAGAGATCCCTGAGCACAGAACTGGAATTAATCCTTGAGAACTTTTAGAAGCAGCTCCCCCCTAAAAAAAAATATCCAAAAATTATTGTCACTGTCACTGTCATCCCATTGTTCATTGATTTCCTTGAGCGGGCACTAGTAACGTCTCCATTGTGAGACTTGTTGTTACTGTTTTTGGCATATTGAATATGCCATGAGTAGCTTGTCAGGCTCTGCCGTGTGGGCAAGGTACTCTTGGTAGCTTGCTGGGTTCTCTGAGAGGGACGGAGGAATCAAACCCGGGTCGGCCGTTTGCAAGGCGAATGCCCTACCTGCCGAGCTATTGCTCCAGCCCATCAAGTCACTAATTATAATAAAACAAAATTATAAATTTTGTGCTACTTGAACAATATCTCAATAAAATATGATTTGAATCACTGGGATTTGTCACCTAACTTTTCCGCGAATGTTCCAATTCCTTACCTGTGAAATGTGGATCTTTGGGTGCAGAGCATTATAAGAAGTATCTCCAGGTATTCTTCCAGGAGGCTCCTAGGACAAGGCTATGGTCAGAGCTGCAGGGGTCCCCTTCCAGGCCAGTGCTTAGCCCTCAGGACCCCACCGGGTCACAGACACTGGTGTGTGAAAGATACCATCTGGTCTTCTTATTTTTGTGGACAGGGAAACCCTGAGAGAGGACATTTTATTTTCTTTTTTAAAAATTTTGTTTATGGAATGACCATGAGATGCACAGTTACAAAGTCGTTCATGATTTCGTTTTAGTCATACAACATTCCATCACTCATTGCTTCACCAAGGCAGACCAGGATTTGATCCCCAGCACCATATACGGTCCCTTGAGCCTCTCGAGCAACACCAGGAGTGATCCCTAAGCACAGAGCTAGAGGTGACCCTGAGTATTACTAGGTGTGTCCCCCCCACCCAATATACATTATATATATGGGTATATATATATGTATGTATATACATACATACATATGTATGTAGTCAATGGTAATATTTGGGACTGTGCTTAGTTTTAACTTCATTCTATGTCTTTCAATGTTTTCTAAATTTTGATCAAGATCATAGGGTCCAGGGATGGCTCCGTGGCCAAGTGCCTGACTTACAAGCATGAGACCATGACAAGCATGAGACCAGCACCAATTCTGAAGCCCTGCTTGTTTGGAATCCAATTATCACAACTAGGTGTCAGTGCTACCACAAAGCAGCACAGCGAGATAAAGAAGCTTTCTTCAAAAAACAAAAAAGAAAGGAAAAGAAAAGAAAGAACCTCAGGGCCGGAGTGATAGGACAGTGGGTAGGGCTCTTATTTTGCATGTAGCTGGCCTGGGTTCAACCCCCGGCATCCCATTTGGTCCCCATGCACTGCCAGGAGTAAGTCCTGAGTACAGAGCCACGAGTAATCCCTGAGCATCACCGGGTGTGCCTCCCCCATGCCCCCGCCATAAAAAGAACATTTAGGATTAGTGTTCACGTAGGATCTTCACAAAACTTAATCACCCAGTTTAGGAGGCTGGAATTTTTCCACAGTCCCAAGCTGGAGGACCAAAAAAGCCCTAATTCAATGTGAGTCCAAAGGTGAAAAGCAGGGGCCATGGTGCAAGTGCAAAAGTGCAAGTTCTGATTTGAGTCCGATCCAAGAAAGCTGACATCTAAGAACAGAAGGCAGATGCCCCAGCTGAGGCCGAGGACATACTCTCTCTCCCTTCACCTTTGAGCCCTCTGGGTCTGGGCAATGCCCCACCTGCTCTGGGGAGGGTTATTTACTCACTCATCGGGTTCAGATGCCCAGATATTCAAATCTCTTCTGGAGGCACCTTCACAGACACACCCAGAAACGGTGTTTACCCAGAGCTGGTTCTCCTTTAGCTGAGGTCAGCTGACACACAAACAGCCAGCTGGGCCAGGATGTGGCTCAACAGATCAGGAAGCGGGTCTGAATGCAGGGAGCCCCTGTTGGACCCCTGCCACTTCCTGGTCCTCAGATCATCTCCAGGCACCGAGATCATCACCCCTGAGCACCAAGCTGGGGTTAGCCCCTGAACATGACTGATTGTGAGCCAAAAATTGTTTGAAAATTAAACGTAAATTTGCACAGAGGGACAGAGAGATGGGACAGAGGTTAAGGCACTCGCCATGAACACAACCAACCCTGGTTAGGTCCCTCACACCCAGGGCAATGGAATTTCTGAGAAGTAATAAATCCAATAACACTGAAGCTGAAATTATTAAGGTCTAACTCTGATAAGATCTTCCTGGACCCTGAAAAGGCTGGGCCACACAGAGAAATAAACTTCAGCAGAGACAGAGACCATAATTAAGAACTGAAGGAGATTCACTTTTTCTTTTCTTTTTGGGTCACACCCGGCGATGCACAGGGGTTACTCCTGGCTCTGCACTCAGGAATTACTCCTGGCAGTGCTCAGGGGGCCATATGGGATGCTGGGAATCAAACCCGGGTTGTCCGCATGCAAGGCAAATGCCCTAACCGCTGTGCTATTGCTCCAGCCCCAAGGACTGAAGGAGATTTGTGACACCTGAACAACCCCCACCTCTGCCAGAGAAACTCCAGACCAAGGCAACCCACCTTGGCAATCACCCTAGCAACGAGCTCTTTCTAGCTCTTACCTAGCTAGAAAGCTCCACATGGGGGGAGGTTGGAGAAATCCTAAAAAAGCCACCTTGAACAAAGGAAGGGCCCGCAGATGCTGCCTGAGCCCATGTGCTGCTTGTGCCCACGTGGCTAGGCACACGTGGTGCCCCAGCACATTCGTCATCCACGTCTTCCCTCTCGAGATGTGCACTGAGGCTCTTTCCACCTTCGGAGAAGCCTGCCTTCTCCCTTGCGCGTGTTACTCTCACTTTCTCTCCCTCCTTCTCCTTCCTAAAAACCCTCCAAATAAAATCTATTTTTACTTCTCTGCTCATCTACTCCTGAAATTCCTTTCTGCGAGGAAGACAAGAACCTACAAACCCGAGTAAGGCCTAGGACTGACTCACTTTTCCTGCAAAGAGCAAATCCTCACTCCATCCTGAGTCCTAACCTTACCAGGTCCTGGAGTGGCAGAGGCAGATCGGGAGAAAGTGACCGTCCCTCTCTTCTCTCTGCCTCACAGAAGCCACCTATGGGGTCCCACCAACTTCAATAATGCTCCCTGAGTACAGAGCCAGAAGCAATACCTGAGCACTGCTGGATGTGGCTCCCAAGAAAACAACAACAATAATTTTTAAAAATGCATAAAGGTACTGAGCACCAAGTTTGCAACAGGTAGCACTGAAGCCCAAAGAGGCAATAAGCCAAATGAGCTTCTTCTTCTTTTTTTTTTTTTTTGCTTTTTGGGGTCACACCTGGCTATGCACAGGGGTTACTCCTGGCTCTGCACTCAGGAATCACCCCTGGCAGTGCTCAGGGGACCATATGGGATCCTGGGAATCGAACCTGGGTTGGCCGCATGCAAGGCAAATGCCCTACTCGCCGTGCTATTGCTCTAGCCCTTCAAAGAGCTTCTTGAAGGAGCTCACAGTGGAGAACTGAAGACAAACAACAGGCAAGAGTAAAAGACATCAGGACATTCACAGCAGAATTAAGGGCCAGTAGTAATAAAAGGCCAGTGTAGGACAGAAACAGGAAGTGCAGTGGGAAGGCTGGTGCTGTTTAGAATAGGACCAGCGGGAGGACCAGCTGAGACTGAGAGGTACAGAAGGTGTCATGTGCAAGGGTGGGACAGTCCTCAGTAGAGGAGTGTGGAGAGGTCCAGATAGCTCCATGACAGGCCAGGCTGTCACCTGAGTGGATACAATGCCCTCGAACTCACTGTCAAGGACATAATCTACTGCCCGGACCAGCCTCTGGTGGACGGGCCTAAGACAGGGACGTTGTGAAGATTAAGACCGAAATCAAAGAGAAAAAGACACGGAGTGAGGGGCCAACAGCCTCGTGGACTGACAGTCCCCACTGTCCTCCATGCATAGTATTTATTGCTTAGGACCAGCAATCATCAGAAGGAAAAGAAAAAGGTTCTTTGGCCAAATGTCTAGCTATCCTTTTACATCTTTATCCTTACACATCCGAGGGCCTTAGTTTATCAGGACACACAACTTTGTAATGGGCTTTCTTCAGGGCAGATTCTTCTGGGAGAGGGTGCAGAGACAGTAGCGTTTCTCCTCTGGGTTGAGAGGTCCTATAAACTACCCATCCTGTAGGTCTTCCTCATCTATCTACCCGGTCCCCAACTTCTACTTTTCATTAAAGATCATTTGCGTAGTACAAAGTGCCAGGCAAAGCGTCAGCCCGCATTCCGCAGAGCTTACCAACTGGAGGTGCAGGCTGGAGCAGCTGGGTTCCTTGAAGCAGCGTGCTGAGCCAACCCCTCCGTATTGGAGGGGCACTTCAGAGAAGCTTCTAGCTATTTTCAGATACACTGGCTCTGATAGCATCTAGACTGTTGTGTGCAATTCTGATTGACAACCTGAGAGGTACTGATTGCAGCCAGGAAAAAAAAATCAGTAAGCCTCAAAAGAAAGAGCCAGGAGGGCTGAAGGGAAGTAGGTTCAAACCTTCACAGAAAGGACAGACAATTAACATCTAATTGATAACTAGAGGGTATCTCTGAATAACAAATCATGGGTAAATTGAACTGTCACCTCTGTGTATTTTCTACAATGAACACCTTTTTTTTTGGTAATGAATGAACAACTCTAGACAGGATTATTTTCATGAGGAGCTTCTAAATTTTAGGGCGAAAGGGGCACACCCAGGGGTGCTCTGTACTCAGGGATCACTCCTGGCAGGGCCCTGGGGACATTATGGGGTATCTTGAAATCAGATCAGCTTGACCAGCCCCTGCAAGGCAAGTCCCCCCCCCCCCACACACAGTATTGTCTCTCTAGTTCCAGGCTCTCTAACTTTTGAAGTTATATTTTCTAAATTCAAAATTTGACTCGCATGGGGTGAGGGCTGGGGTGGGAGCGGAGCGACAGCACAGCAAGTAGAGCACTGGCCTTGCACGCTGCCCACTAGGCCTCCATCCCCGGCATCTCCTATGGTCCCTGTGCACCAACAGGAGTGATTCCCGAGTGCCCAAACTGGGCCTTTCCCCTGAGAATCACTGGTGTGGCCAAACAAACAATCAAACAAACAAACAGAAAATAGAAAGACTGACCAGAGATGCAGGGGCCCACGGGTGTCAGACACACAGCATTAGGGATGGAAGAGGGTCCAGTGAAGGCGGGGGAAACAAAGGCCGTAAAAGGGAGAGTTCTGGGTTGGAAAAGGCTCATTGGAGCCCCTTGGGCGGTGCCCGGTAATCTCTGCTTTAGAAGAGCAGGATATAAAGAGAGCCCAGCAGCATCTGGAACATTCTGATCCTCCTAATCCTAGTTCTTGGAAATAATAAAGATTTAATCTCCACAGCATGCTCTGAGTCTGCTCGGAGGCTCGCCCAGATCGCTGTCCACAGGGGACCCCACCGCCTGGGGTCCTCGGACTCAGCTGAGCCCTGGGAAGGCTGTCCTCCGACCCGGGGCCCACCACAGAGCCAGTGGCCGTCCCAGCCATGGGCGAGGTGACGCCGGAGGCGGTGGAGAAGTTCCTGGACTCGAACGTGGGTTTTGCCAAAGAGTACTACAATCTACACTACCGCGCGAAGGTCATCTCAGACCTCCTCGGGGCCAAGGAGGCCGCGGTGGATTTCAGTCACTACCATGCCCTGAGCAGCGTGGAGGAAAGCGAGCTCATGTTTGACCTCCTGAGGGACTTTCAGGAGAACTTACAGACCGAGAAGAGCATCTTCAACGTCATGAAGAAGCTGTGCTTCCTGCTGCAGGCGGACCGCATGAGCCTGTTCATGTACCGCGCCCGCAACGGCGTCCCGGAGCTGGCCACGCGGCTCTTCAATGTCCACAGGGACGCGCTTCTGGAGGACTGCCTGGTGGCGCCCGACGGTGAGATCGTGTTTCCCCTGGACATGGGCGTGGTGGGCCACGTCGCACACTCTAAAAGGATGGCCAATGTCACCAACACGGAAGAGGTACCCACAGCGGGGAGGTTCTGGGGGGCGGGTGCAGATACGGGTGAGGAACCTTCTGGCCCCGGCACAGCCATTGATGACTCTGCGTTTCTCTCATCAGTGTCAGCATTGACTAATACCAAAGTTTGGGAAATTCTTTCAAACTTAATGGAAATCTAAAGAGTGCAAAGACAACAAACATTTATTTATTTATTTATTTATTTATTTATTTATTTATTTATTTATTTATTTATTTATATCAGATTCACAAATGGGTAGCATCTTGACCACATTTGCACTCTCGGCATCTCTCTGACCCATTTGAGAGACAAGCATCACACCTTAGGTACTTGCTGCATGTATATTTCGTTTCTTTTTTTTGGAGAAGGGTCACACGCAGCAATGCTCAGGGGTCGCTCCTGGCTCTGCACTCAGGAATCACTCCTAGTGTTCAGGGGACCATATGGGATGCCTGGGATTAAACCCAGGTCCAGCACCACACATATACTTCTTATATGTGGATAGGTCTCTTTCTCACATCTCCACAGTACAATGATGACTTTCAGAAAATGTCACATTATGGATCCAGAGAGATAGCACTGTGGGTTCCATCCCCAGCATCCCAGAGGATCCTGTAAGCTCCTCCAGGAGTGATCCTTGAGCACAGCCAGGAGTAAGCCCTGGTCATGGCTGAGTAAAGCCTCCGTTCGCCCTATGTCACATTGATACAATGCTACACTTGCTAATGAAGGTTAGTAAATACATTTAACAAACAGCCCACATCCAATTTTGGTCAGTTGTCTCATTTAGAACCCACGGAGCACTCCAGTTTGTCTTGTTTCTCCATGATGTTGGCAGGCGGGGGTAGGGGGGGGCGGGCATTGGTGACCTCCAAGAAGTGCCAGGAGATCCCAGAGGCTACTTCTAGTGATGCTTGGTCAATGCTAGGGCCAACTGACAGACCATCACAGCCACACCAGGCCTCTGGCTGCCTCCAAGGCCATATCCAGGGTGCTCAGAGAGGTGGCATATGAGGCTGACAGTTTTTAAGGGCTCAAGCCAAATGTTTTACAGAAGTTTTCCTCCACTTGAGCTTGTCCGATGGCTCTTTATGATTAGATTCAGGGTCAGCATTTCTGACAGGAATATCCCATAAGTGATGTTTCATTTTTCTTCTATCAAGAAACGTGTGATAGCGATCTGTCTTATTACTGGAAATGTTGGGTAAGCACTTGGCACATGCTTCAAAGAGTCCAGGGTTCTGTGGGATTCCACAGGCAGCTCTAACAATGATGTCTTTGATTGCCTTGGGAAAATCACCTAATCACTTCTCCCACTATCCTTCCTGACCAACTCCTACTCCCCCGCCAGATCTCAGCTCAAAGGTTGTTTCCTTGGGACACGCTCCCTGCTCCCCTGTTATATTCTCCTTCCTAAAAGAAGAGAGACCTGAAGACCTGAAAGCCAGGGACTATGCCTGCCTTGTTCTCTATGTTCTCCCAGACCCAGGATGCAGCAAATATCTGTCACAAAGCAGATGCTTAGTAAACACCGGGCATCAAAGACTTCTAGTCAAGTAATTATGCAATCATTTCCTTACCACCTGTCTGCACCTGACAGAAGATGTTCCCTGTGTCAGGTCCCGTGTGGCTCTCCCATCTCTGCAGAACATCCAGGGGCCAGAATTCCATCATTTCCGGACGTCTTATAAGTTTGTGTTCAGCCTACCCCCATCCTTATTTCAGATTAAGGATGATCACGATAAAAGAAGAGAAGGGAGGGGACTTGAGAGATGGCCTCTACTTCCAACTCCCTTATTCTGTGAGTGAGGAGCCTGGTCTTAAGAGAACTTGGGAAGGTGCTTGCCCAGAGTCTTCAGGACTTACAGAGCCAGCACTTTACACCCACCTAACACAATGATGCAGGCCATTGTCTTTTCCCCTTGGGTTCTTGGCTCTGAGCCAGAGGCACAGGCATGAACCTCTGTTGTACAGGGCTTTCTCGGGAACCTGTGAGGCTGAATCTTCACCATATCCTGACATCCAGAGGAAGGTGGAATGGGGGGATCAACCCAGGGCCTTTCTGAGACGTGTCCAAATGGGTTCAGTCTGTTTTCACATCAATTTAAACTCTCTTTAGGCTTTCCTTGTAGTCAGCGTGGATTGTCACATGATGATATTTCACGATACAATTCTGATATTACCTATGTAAGGCATGTGAAGCCCAGAAAGGTTGCAAGCTTTTTTGGAACCTGTGGGTAGCACAGAGCAAAGTGTATTAGAGGGCATTTGACCTGTCCCCTGGCTCTCTACCACTCTGCTAATTCCACACATCCCCTTGAAAATGAGAGCATCAGATTGGTACCACTTACCAGATTATTTCAAATCATATAGTACAATATTAAGATGTTAAACTTTGTGGGTAGATCTGGGTATGAACCATGCCTGTCACTTTCTAAAACTATGGTGATGACCGAGCTAAGACTATGGCCAGGATATTTAGACTGCTGGGCTCATTTCCTGATTTTGAAATGGGGTCAAAATACCTACCTTGCAGTGTTGTGGAATTTTCATTTTGTTTGAAGGCCAGCTCCTGGCTCTGTGTTCATGGGGTCCTTCTGGCAGTGATTGGGGGAACATATCACTGCCAGAGACCCAACCCAGACCTCCACATGCAAAGCACATGCTCAGACCTTTCAGCCATCTCCCCAGTCTAGTTGTAGAATTTAACGAGAGGAGTCATCTACTAACATTTTTGTTGCAAGGACCTATTCACTGTTGTAAGGACCCATTCTAAGGAATGCCCATTACTCGGAATCTGTGAAATTTGGCAAATCTGGTCTTGTCCTCTGGAGTTTTCAATTTAGGTTTTCTTTCTGGGAAAAATAAAGAATAGAGATTTGACACTCTGGAGAGTCTGTGGACCCTGGTGTTAGTGACTGAGGAGTTAGAAAGAATCTCTGAAAAGATCCTAGACGAATCACTTTCCTGTGCCCTTGTCCTTGGAGGCCATTGCCATTTCCCATTTGGTTCCAGTGTTTGCTCTGGAAGTGATGTCTGTGCTTTCCTGAGAGTTCTTGCTCAGGCCGAGTCAGTCCTGGTCAGCAGGCTGTGGACATGGTATCTTAATGTGTTTTCTTTTCCTGTTCGTCCTTGGAAATATTACTCTACTGGGGGCTGACAACAATGGGCGGTTGGATGGTATAGAAGGAAGAAGATGGTACAATCTCGGGTCAGGGGTCAACCCCAAACTGCCAAGAAGCGGTTGTCTTTTTTTTTTTCTTTTTGGGTCACATCCGGCAATGCACAGGGGTTACTCCTGGCTCATGCACTCAGGAATTACTCTTGGCGGTGCTGGGGATCGAACCCAGGTTGGCTGCTTGCAAGGCAAATGCCCTACCTGCTGTGCTATTGCTCTGGCCCCTCGATTGTCATCTTCATGACCCTCAAAAGATCCTGAGAAATTATGACTGGAGACATTGGCCAGGATAATATGATTTCCCCACATCTTAGCAAATTGCTTCTCATGCTGGGATTGCCTCAGGAATGCATGCCATTGGGATGACCAGATAAAATATTGGACACAAGACTTAACACTGAATTTTAGGCTTATATTACTTTGGCATAAGCATCTCCCATGCAATCTTTATGAAAGCTTTGCACTAAAAATACTTATTTATCAAAATTCCAAATTTAACTAGGCATCCTGCATTTATTTACTAATTCTGGCATCTGGTGTTTTTGTGTGTATGTTTGTTTGTAAGTCATACCCAGTGGTGCTCAGGACTTACCCCTGGCTCTGTAATCAGGGGTCACTCCTGGTGGGGCTTGGGGAACTATTTTGGGAGCTGGAGATCAAAACTGGGTCTGCTGCATGCAGGGAAAGCATCCTACCTACTGTGTTCTCTCTCCATCTCCTAGTCTGGCAACTGTTTCAGTATTTGTGTATTCATTCTTGGGTGTATTGTGTGTGTTCATTTTTATAGGTTTTTTTGGTCTGGAGACCTCCTCCCCATATGATACATTGCTGAGGGGGTGCTCCCAGCAGTGCTGTCTGTGGTCACATCTGGGCCTCACTCATGCAAAGCATGTACCCTTTGACATCTTTGAACCATCTCCCCCACTGCTGTGTTCATATTTTATTTTGGGTGGGGCAGCGGATGGCACAGTCTGCAGAGTGATGCTCAGGACTTACTCCTGGCTCTGAACTCCAGGATTGGCCCTGGTGATGGTTAGAGGGTCATATGGAGTACCACGGATTGAGTCAAGTAGGCCAGGTGCAAGCGACTCACCCACCGTACTATACCTCCAGCCCCTGCATATTCATTCTTAACTTTTTCCTATGGCATAAGTCCATGAGGCCCTTTCTTATACATAACTGGTCCTCAGAGCCTAGTGTCTTGCTTACAACAGTGTGGATATTCCTTAGCATTTATGGAGTGAATGAAATAAGAGGTGGTCTTTCTTCTTCAATCCACATGGTACTTGTTGGGGAACAGTTTTTCCCTAAGGTGCCCGGACACGTTGCATACTGGGTCTGGGCAGACATGGGGCAAAGGATGATGGGCACGTGGAGAAACAGCCTCTAGGGGCAGATGATGGCTGTTCATTTTATTGCCAAATACACACACCTTTTATAGAGGGTCTCTGCTTACAAGAAGGTCCAATCACATAAAGTTTAGCGCTGTTGGCCTATCACCTTTCCTACTCCGCTTTGCCCCGGTCCAATCCCAATCAATGCTAGAAGGTGCATTTAGGATGACCTGCTAAGCATATGTGACAGTTTCTGTGTCTTTGGTGCATGTGACTAGGAGGTTGAGTGAGGCTCAAGGCCGAACACCCAGTGCCGACACCCTGTTCTTGCCAACTTTTGCCAAGATATTCCCTTCTGCAGTGCCTCACTTCAGGACCACTTTGCAAGCTTGGGTCTTATCTGCTCCAGTACCTGTTGTCATGCTCCACAGATACTATGAATTTCAATATAGAATATGTTAGTGCTTTCCACCCCAGTTCCTAAGACACTTAGCATTTTCTGGGTGGCAGGTGTTTTTTCTTCTAATAATGTGACGACTCCTGTGGGCTCCAGAATAACTCTTGGTGGTCATCAGAAATATCAAGCTATGATCAGAAACTTGAAATTTCATTCCCCAACTGTCCCTCTCCCAAGAGGAGAGAGACCAAAAAATAAGGTTAATAGTCAATCGTGACACCATCTTCTAAAACTTTCTAGAACTACAGAGTTCAGTAAGATTCCAGGTTAGTGAATCTTGCCTGTATTTTTAGGACTCTGGTACATCTCTGTGCCAAGCAGGCAATGAACCCCAACTCATGGGGACAGCAGCATCTGTACTTGGGGTCCTTCCAGATAGTGTCCCATGCCTGTCTTCATCTGGCTGCTCACTTTATAGATGTAAGATTTTATTTTACATCTTACAGCCTACTTCTCCCTCTGGGAGAACCAGCAGGCTACAGAGTTTCCTGCCCACACGGGAAAGCCTCACAAACTCCCTGTGGTGTATTCATATGCCCAAACCAGTAACAATGCTGGGTCTCATTCCCCTGACCCTGAAAGAGCCTCCAATGCGGCACCGTTGGGAAGGACGAGTAAAGAGAGGCTTCTAAAATCTCAGGGCTAGGAAGAATGGAGATGTTACTGAGACCACTCAAAAAATTTGACGATCAATGGGATGATGATGATGATGATGATGACTATATATTGAATGAGGAAACATAAGGAAGTGAATCCACTCTGGATTCTGAGCTACTTAACAAATTACTGACCCCGCAAAGGGGTTACTGGGAACTAAAGCTCAGAGTTGGATGGTCAGAAGCACAGGTGATAGCCTGGGGCTTGGTACTGTGACGTGACTTTTCCCAAGCTGCTCACCCGATGTCTGGACTTTATTTATTTATTTGGGCTTTGGGCCACACGCAGCAGTACTCAGGGCTTACTCCTGGCTTGCACTCAGGAGTCACTCTTGGCAAGCATAGGGTTCGGGGACTGAATCCAGGTCAGCTGCCTGCAAGGTAAGGCACCTTACCCTCTCCAGTCCTGATGTTTGGACTTCACAACAAACAGTTTGAGCTAGCATATCAGTTTGAGGGTCTGTGACTCAGAATAGTTTCTATGCTGACAGTATAGAAAGTAGAGGTAGTGCTGTGTCAGCTACTAAGTCCTCTAGGATTTGTGAGGAACCCAATGGGAAAGAGGGCTTTGCTTGCATTAAATAATGTCACTCCCGAGGCAAGGTGGGTGACAGGCAATTATGGTGAAAAAGACTGATTTCAGAAAGTGAAAGTCATCCTGTCCCCCCTCTGCCCACTGACACCCTCCTTCCTCTACCCCACTCCAAGACCAATTCTATTCTCAGGGATTTTCCAGTGTCCTTAGAGAATGACACCGAAAATCCTTCATATCTAATGTCTCTTTTGAGAGTTTGCTTAATCCGATAATGCTGATTTAAGTAGAGCTCTACTGGCTTCTCCTAATTCCTTTACCCTTCACCTGCCTGAGAGAGGTCACTGCCAACATCACTGTGGCCTATTTAATTAATCCTACTCCAAGGGAAGCCATAGAGGTGGATTTCATATTCTGCATTTTTGAATCATGGGAGAATTCTGCACATTCAGTTCTAGATTCGTTTCCATTCTCAGGTCAGCAGGAACTACGTCCGGTCTGGCTTATGCCCCAAGTAATACTGGTTTTTGGGAAACTCCATAGTGCTGTCAGGAAGCAGAAAGGTAGATTTATTTAAGTGTCAGACAACAACTCAGGGTCTCTCTCCTCTGCCTGATCACATGAGCCACCTGATCCTCTCCTCCCAGGCAGTTTTAGGCATTTATATGTTTTCTGAAGGGTGCACATTTGAGTCCCACAGGTCTGAACCAAACTGCATGTCCTGTATTACTATTATTAATTTATCTGTGGGTAGACCTGGGTCTTACTCTCCCTGAGTCCCTGGCACTTAGCATAAGGGCTAACATATAATACTGCTTCCCTTAAGATCTATGGTTTAACACGTAGTACAATATTCAAGAAATGGAAACAACTCAAATGCACCGTTACTGATGAATAGATCAAGAAGTTGTGATCTACATACACAATGGAACACTATGCATTTCCAAGAAAGAACAAAATCATGCAATTTGCTGCAACATGGATGAAAGTAAAGAATATCATGCTGAGTGAAGTCAGTTAGTAGGAAAGGAATAGACACAGAATCATCTCTCATATGTGGGGCCTAAAGATACACAGAACAGTAACAACAAAGGCATAAAGGTGATCCAAGAAGATAGTTGACCCCATAACTGAGCTTGTATGGAGTGTTTGAAAGGGAGGAACAATGGGGTTCTTGGAGGAAGGAGTGTGGTATTGGAATTCCATACATGGAAAACCAACCTTAAGAACATTTAAAATCACAGACTCAATCAATACATATAAAATAAAATAAAATATCCGTGCTTTTTGACAGCCATGGCTTGGCTGTGTTGTGCTAGAACCGGATGGCTAAAACACCTGGACAGAACTCATTCTGCTGTTCAATCGCCTGGGCCCTGTCCAGCCCTTTCTAACCTTCCAGGCTCCCTGCGAGGTGCCTCTGGATGCAGTTTCTGAGGTTCTGGAGTCATTAACGAGTTACATTAACCTTCTTGAGAGTTTTTTTCCCTGTATAAGGTGGGCTTCTCCCTAGTCCCCATCCCATAGGGTTCTGGAAGAATTTAAGTGTGGAGTACCCACTAGCAGTTGCAGTTATTATATCAAGGTCTTTTTTGCACTCACGTTTCTTTTGGGGTCTTGTCATCACATCTATGAAGCTTTCTCTGACTCTCTCTTCCCAGACGAAGCCAGCACTCCTGTGCCCTGGCTCTGGGTCCATGGGCCTGTGCAGACCTTTCTCCTTCCAGATCCTTGGCAGAGTCTATCTCAGAGTTCCTTCTGCTGGCTTCTGGGGGATTCTAGGGAATAAATCTCTGATGGTCTTGATCCTGCTGAAGGGGAGTGGGTTGAAAGAATCAGTCTGTTGTCAACCAAAGGATAGCACCCCCTTATTTCCCCCTACCCTGGACATCTGATGCTCTAGGCTGTTGCATTCTCTTTGCTTCTCTTTCCACCATGTCTGTCTCACTATCCTTCAGGATGAGCATTTCTGTGACTTCGTGGACACCCTCACAGAGTACCACACCAAAAACATCCTGGCTTCCCCCATCATGAATGGCAAGGATGTGGTGGCTGTCCTCATGGCTGTGAACAAAGTGGATGGGCCGCACTTCACCAAGAGTGATGAGGAGGTAAGGATGTAAGGGTGGACATGCAGATGTTTTTCTCCCAGTTCATGAAATCTTCTGTGTCTGGCTTTTTTGGCCTGTCCTCAGTCTCTCCACATGTACCACAGGGTTTAGTCTGATGCTCTCAGAGAGAGGTCGGGCAGGATGGTGGTTAAGAAGCTAGGAGTAAAAGGATGATTTTTCGGGCTGGAGCGATAGCACAGCGGGGAGGGCGTTTGCCTTGCACGCGGCCGACCCGGGTTCTAATCCCAGCATCCCATATGGTCCCCTGAGCACCGCCAGGAGTGATTCCTGAGTGAAGAGCCAGGAGTAACCCCTGTGCATCGCCGGGTATGACCCAAAGACCAAAAAAAAAAAAAAAAAAAAAAGGATGATTTTTCTGCCAACATCTACGTGTTGAACTTGGAGAGTTTACTTTCTTTATCTGACCTCCGTTTTTCCCTTTGGGAAATCAATGGGGATGCTTATGTGTGTCTTTGTGTGTGTGTATGTGTGTGTGTGTGTGTGTGTGTGTGTGTGTGAGAGACACCTGGCAATGCTCAGCGGTAACTCCTGACTCTACAGTTAGAAATTACTCTAGGCAATATTGCTCTGGACCATATGGGGTCCCGGGGATCAAACCCAGACTGGCTGTATACAAGAGCAAGCCCCCTACGTGCTGTACTCTCTCCAGATTCAGGAAATGAGGATGATTTTATTTTATTGATTTTGGTTTAGGGGCCACACCTGATGCTGCTCAGAGGCTACTCCCAGCTCTGTGCTCAGGGGTTGCAGTGCCAGCGATCATATCTGGGCCTACTACATGCAATGCACATACGTCAGCCTATTGAGCTCTCTCTCTCTCTCTCTCTCTCTCTCTCTCTCTCTCTCTCTCTCTCTCTCTTTCTCTCTTGCCCTAAAATTGGAGTGATTTTAAAGTATCCACTTCATGGTGTACTTGTGATATTTAGGTAGACAAGATACATAAAGGCTTGCAAACTCAGTGAACCTTAGTACCCTCCTATCAGCATTGATATTTTGTATCTGTGAGTATTCCACTCTGATAACGCAGCATTTTATCAATCAGTATTCTGCAGTCCACCTGCTTCCAGTGAAGCATTTCTTTTTCTTTCTGAGAATAAGTAAGCACTTTGTTTTGTTTTGTTTTGTTTTGGGGCCATATCCAGCTGTGCTCAGCACTTAGAGATTATTGCTGGCAACCTCAGGGAACCATATGGGGTGTTGGGAACCTAACCCAGGTCACTTACATGCATCTTACCTGCTTTACTATCTCCCTGAGAACACATGTATTTATACATGTGATAGTGTGAAACATAAATGTTGACATAGATTCGCAGGTAGTTCCCACCCCATTTGCTTGTTGTTGAGACGACCAGGTTCACACCACACACACACACACACACACACACACACACACACACACTGGGTTAGGTGGCCACATGCTCAGCCACAGTGCTCTCCAGGGCTCACACAGCCGAGTTATGGTGCTGTGCACAGGCTCACAGAGGGTATTCTCTTTAGCGGCACGTACATGCACCTTGTATGCAAGAGACCTTGTGTCCTGCTGCTGCTCCCATGTTTCCAGACCACAGCGTCGTGAGGGATGATGTACCTGGCATGTGGGCTGCATGGAGGATGGAGCTCCTATGGCAGACACTGATTCTACTCCGCCATCCCCGGGCCCCACAAGTAACTTTTTCCTCTCGCTACTTTTACAACTCAACTGGTGAATCTGGAGGTTTGGTGAATAGTCTCTCAATGGTGTGTTCCAAAAATCTATTCCAAATCATTTTTCCTTTCCTACTAATATTTTCATGATGTTTGATGATTGAGATCCACAAGATCAGCCCAACTTTGAGCCAATCAGGTTTGTCATGTGTCATGATGCAGACAGTTGGCTGCCCCCCGGCAGCTGCTCAGGGCCCTGGAGGAGTCAGACTACTTGGGGTGCAGCAGCAGCTGGCCAGATGGCTGGGCCACGTTCTGCTGAAGGTTTTAAAGCACTCAGGCTCTGGGCCAGAGAAAGGTTCCTATTTACCTCTGGGTGTTCCTACCCTCATTGCTAGAAAACAAACAAACAACTCAGACATTTAGTGATGGAACAAGTGACTAGAGAAAGAGCTCCTTCTCATCTATTGTCTCTCTGGTGATCTGCTTTTCAGATTCTTCTCAAATACCTCAATTTTGCAAATCTGATCATGAAGGTGTATCACCTGAGTTACTTACACAACTGTGAGACTCGACGTGGCCAGGTAAGGGTCTTGACTCACAGACTGAACATGCCCTTTCACTGAATCAAGGATGGGACCGGACTGTGAGTGGTCATAGAAGCATCCAGAAGTCAGAGTTTCTGCCTTGCCTCCCTAGTGTTATGGCAGCGGGGCTTGTAAAGATCAGCTCAGAGGCATTTTAGGAACCAATTTTCAAGTCAGGTGGCTGGTTTGAATCCTTGCTAAGGAATTTATTAGCTCTAAGACCCTAGGCAAGTAATTTTACTTTCCAATTTTTAATGTCTCCTCCTGAAAATAATTATGGTTTTAAGTTATTAGTAGTGTAGCGCAGTGGGTAGGGCGTTCACCTTGCACGCGGCCGACCCAGGTTTGATTCCTCCACCCCTCTCAGAGAGCCCAGCAAGCTACCAAGAGTATCTCACCCGCACGGCAGAGGCTGGCAAGCTACCCGTGGCGTAATAGATATGCCAAAAACAGTAACAAGTCTCACAATGGAGACGTTACTGGTGCCCGCTCAAGCAAATCGATGAGCAATGGGATGACAGTGACAGTGACATTATTATTCCAAATTATAATTCCTAAATTATTATCCAAAGACTATTATCAATAGCAAAAGAGATAATGTGGGTATAAAATTTGTGCTCAATGTTTGTTGCTGTTGTTCTTATCAACAACCTGTGAGCTCAAAGAAGTGCAAAGAATTGGGCCCAATATAACCTGCACGATTCTCTGAACCTCAAGTTGCTTTTTGTTCTTGTGGTGGCACACCTGCTGATGCTTAGGAGTTACTCCTGGCTCTGAATTCAGTAATTACTCACGGCAATGCGTGGGGGACCATATGGGATGGCAAGGATTAAACCCTGCTTAGCCGTGTTTCAGGCAAATGCCCTACCCTCTCTGTACTACTCTCCAGCCCCTAAACTTCATTTCCTCCACATACATATAAAATAGGGATAATGGTCCTTCCTCCCCTGGGCTTTTATTAGGGTTTAATAAAATAAACGCTAGAGAATCTTTCGTTTTGTTTTGTTTTTGCAGTCACACCGAGCCATGCTCAGGGGCTACTCTGTACTCAGGAATCACTCCTGGTGGTGTTTGGGAAACCCTATAGAATGCTGGGGATCAAACTCAGGTCGGCTGCGTGCAAGGGAGACACCTTACCCATTGTACTATCACTCTGGCCCCTAGAGAAGCTTTAAGAGTCGCTATTGGTATCTACTTTGGTGAGATTCTGTTCTGGTCTCAATCCCTTCGCCGTGTATTTGTATTTTTTCAGATACTGCTATGGTCTGGAAGCAAAGTCTTCGAAGAGCTCACAGACATCGAGAGACAGTTCCACAAAGCTTTATACACAGTCCGAGCCTTCCTCAACTGTGACAGATACTCAGTGGGGCTCTTAGACATGACTAAGCAGAAGGTGAGAGCTGGAGGGTTGGGTGATTCAAAGAACAAAGGTAGGGCATTTGCTTAGCATGCAGGGCAACCCGGATTCTATCCTCAGCATTCCAAATGGTCCCCCAGGCCCCTCGGGGAGTGCATCAAGTCTTTCCCTCACATGGGCCTTCATTTCTATTGACTCTGGAAGATGCAGGCTGTTTTTATCCACCTGTACCCTATATTGCTAGCAGGTAGGACATTTGCCTTACACGAAGCCAACCCGGGTTCGATTTGTCCGTCCCTCTCGGAGAGCCCTGACAAGCTACCGAGAGTATCCTACCCACACGGCAGAGCCTGGCAAGCTCCCTGAGTTGTATTCTATATGCCAAAAACAGTAACAACAAGTCTCATAATGGAGACGTTACTGGTGCCTGCTCGAGCAAATTGATGAACAATGGATGACAGTGCTACAGTGCTACCCTAGACTGACTTTTCCCTTTACTATAGGTGCTCCTTCCTTTCATATGAAACACCTGTGAAGACCCAACCACCACATTCTGTCCCTTCTCTCCCAGCCTTTTCCCAGCGTGTAGTGATTGGAGTCTGGGCTCAGTTCATCATCTATTTAAATTTAATGTGTTCTGAAAAGGTTGACCTGTGCTGCCTTGTGCCCTCTGCTACTTTTGAACCAAGTCACATTTAAGTGGGGATATGCAAATTAGGCATCCCTGATCCTAAAAGATGGAACAACCCCGGCACTCAAAGGGGTTGTTGGCTGCCTATCAGCACACTAGGAGCCAGATTGGCAGATCTTTAAGCTCCTACTGGCATTGTTCACATTATGAGAAAAGTCAACTAAAGCCAGTGTTCTTCGGGGTTCAGTCCTGACTTGTTCCTTGCCCAGTGACTTCACTCAACAACCCAAACCCTGAAGAGAAAGGAGGTGCCTTGTTCACCACCTGATCTAGCAGCAGCAACATACTCTGGGCTCGGGTGGACCCCAGTTCTTGTTTTCGCCCAGAATTGAATTTCTTTCTGTTGTTAGTCATCAAGAAAAAGATCCCCATTGAACCAGGGTGATGAGATGGAATCTGATTTCAGTGGATTTCTTTCTTCCTATCTTCGGGTGATATGAGAATAGGCAAAACCTCCAGGACAAACAGGTTGCAACGAGAGAGGCAAAGAGCAGAGCCTTGGTGTCTTACCACCGTGACCTGGAATCAGCAGCTCAGGGGCAAACACTGGAGGTTAGGCTGGTGCCCCCAGTCCAGGCAGCTTGGAGCCCAGTAAGGGGCTTGGCTCTTCTGGGCCACCGAGGCAGAGGTTCAGCATCTTCATGGTCCTTTTGGCTATTTTTTTTACTTCTCTTTTTGCTACCAGTCTTGTGCTGTCATCATCATCCTTTCTTTTTAGATCCCCGATGGGTTCTATCTGACTGTATTTGAGACCATTGTTTTCTTTTTTTTTTTTCTTTTTGGGTCACACCTGGCGATGCACAGGGGTTACTCCTGGTTCTGCACTTAGGAATCACCCCTGGCCGTGCTCAGGGGACCATATGGGATGCTGGGATTTGAACCCGGGTCGGCCGCGTGCAAGGCAAACGCCCCACCCGCTGTGCTATCTCTCCAGCCCCACCATTGTTTTCTTAATTGTTTTTTGTTACAGGTTAGGTGACATGGTGACAATAGTGTTAAGTTCATGGTATTGACATGAAAGTCACACAACCACCAGCAAAGTCTCATGACCCTCCTCCATACTCTTACCTGGGGGAATTTATTTTTTCTGATTATAAAAAGCAATAAATTGTATTGCATAAAAATTATTAAATACATTCTTTTCTTTCTTTCTTTGGTGCTGGGGATCAAGGCCAGTGCTCTATCCCTGAGCCCTGTCCCTAGTGCAGTAAATAAATCTCATCTCCTTACAGTTGTCTAAAGAAGGGCTTCTTGGGCTGGAGAAATAGTCCAGCAGGTAGGGTGCTTGCCTTGCTTCCTCAGCACCCAGTATGGTCCCTCGAGCACTGTCAGGAGTGATTCTTGAGTTCAGAGCCAGGAGTAACCCCTGAGCACTGCCAGGTGTGGTCTACAAACCACTCCCTGCCAAAAATAAAGCAACATTTCTGAAATGTTTTCCACTTATACTCCCTTTACCCAAGACAATTCCCCCTATATTAATAGAATCACTGTTATAAATTTAGCACTGTCGTCCCATTGTTCATCAATTTGCTTGAGTGGGCACCAGTAACGTCTCCATTGTGAACTTGTTACTATTTTTGGCATATCGCATACACCACAAGTAGCTTGCCAGGCTCTGTGGTGCGGGCGGGATACTCTCTTGGTAGCTTGCTGGGCTCTCCGAGAGGGATGGAGGTATCGAAACTGGGTTGGCTGTGTATAAGGCAAATGCTCTTATATACACAGTTAAAAATTTATTCATGATTGGGTTTCAGTCATACAATGTTCTAATACCTGTCCCTCCACCAGTGTACACTTTCCATCACCTGTGACCAGCTCCCCCTCTCACCTCTTTTAGACTTTGTGGTTTTCAATACAGGTTATCACTAATATCACCTTCCTGAAGCACTCAGTTCTTGTTTAGAGTGATCCTCTCTGATTATTATTGTCACAGCAGTCCCTTCTCTCTCCTAACTGCCTTCTTTCCCTCCACCCGCCACCCCCACTTGTGGTGTGCTTCCTCCCATGGACCAGTGCCCCTAGCCCTTGTTTCTACTGTTTTTTGGGTGTTTGTCTCATACCATGTTTCTTATATCCCACAAATGAGTGCAACTATGTTTGTCCCTTTCCATATTTTGTGCAACCCCAAGTATAGAGGTATATAAAAAAGGTATACAAGTCATACATTCACTAATAGGAAATAATAAAGACATTTACTTTAAAACAATCTATTTTTCGGGGGGGCACACCCCACTCAGCGATGCTCAGGGGTAACTCCTGGCTCTGCACTCAGGAATTACTCCTAGTGCTTGGGGACCCTTTGGAATGTGAGGGAGGAAACCCGGCTTGGCCACGAGCACGCTACCTAATGGACTATCACTCTGGTCCCTATAAAAGCAAGGATTTCTTGCCACCCTCACATTCAGTTACAGGACCCACGCATGGACTTATGAGTCACAGTTTAAGAAGCTAGGGTTCAGGGGCCAGAAAGATAGCTCAAGGTTAAGGTGCTTGCCTTGCACATGGCTGACCGTGGCTTGATAGCCGGCACCACATACAGACCCCTCAGAACTGCCAGAAGTGACCCGGGAGCACCACTGGTGAGACCAAAATTCTCACCTTCAGTGTAAGAGAAAGGAAGGAAGAAAAGAAGAGGCTGGAGAGATAGTCCCATGGGGTGGGTTCATGCTTTGCAAGCAGGAGAGAGACCTGGGTTCGATCCCTGACTCTGTATATTTCCCCAGCACAACTAGAATCAACTCTAGGCCACAGACCCAGGAGTTACCCGTGACTATTGCTGGGGGTGACCCAAACCAAACCACACATACCACACCCCCCCACACACAAAGAAGCTTGAGGCTAAAGAAATCCCTTTTCAGAGCATTTTCTGTGTTGTGTTAAACATAGGGATCACATCATTATGGGTCAGGACAGGTGTATGCCTCGTGGCCACATTTTCCAGTCACCGGTGTATCGTGGGCATTTTACGTAATTTTTATATTTATTTCCCAGTTTCCTTTCCTGTCTTGTTGCTGCTGCTGGAGCAAGGACCAGGGTTGCACACTTTAATTGGGGGGCTCACACTCTTGGTTGGGGCATGTAGGACTTTGCACACTGTTGTGGCACCAGGGATCACAAATGGCAATACCACCCAGAGCACACTCAGCGCGTGGGGTGGTGTCTGAGGATTGAACTCACAACCTCACACTTACAAGACAGGGGCTCTACTCCTGAACTATCCTGAACCCCTCATAGGCCTTTTTTTTTTTCTTTTTTGGGTCACACCTGGCGATTCATAGGGTTACTCCTGACTTTGCACTCAGGAATCACCCCTGGCGGTGCTCAGGGGACCATATGGGATGCTGGAATCAAAACTTGGTCGGCCTAGTGCAAGGCAAACGCCCTACCCGTTGTGCTATCGCTCCAGCCCTCATAGGCCTTTTGAAAAAAAATACATTTTTAATTTTCATAAAGTTGTTCACAATAATGGATTACATTCAGTATTTCAACACCAGTTCCACCACCATCACACTTTCCCACCACCATTATTTTGAATTTCCTACCACTTCTCAAACCTGCCAAACAGGCAGATGTAGATAAGTTATTTGTATTGCCCATTATGAATAACATACTCGCAGCCGCACGCTCCTAGAAATCTAAAATTTTAGATAATTAGGGTCTGGAGAAATCTCTGCAGGGAGCTGCTTGGTTCCTAGATTCGTTTGTATGTCTCTGGTTCATGGCCGTAGGCAGCTCCTGGGCGTGACATTGAGGGTCCCATGGGGGCGGGGAGATGGGAAGGGCCGGCCCATCCCCTATCCCATGAGGCCTGGAATTTGCTGTCACCAATCCCGAGTACCTGGGCTTTTCATTGGGTTCTGGAAGGTGGTGGCTGTCGGGATTCCTGGCGGGGGCTGGGGGGGCTTTAAACACTAAATCAGTCCATGCACATTTGTCACAATACTTAGCACAAGCAGTATAGTAAGTCCCCTCTCATAAGACACTTAGGTCTCACCTTAATTATAAATGCTACAGCAAAGGAAATTGCTTGAGTTAACCCTTGATCATGTGTTTATTGTTTCCCAAGGTCAAAGTCTTAATTTAGAGACAGGAATTTCCCTCTCAGGTTCTGGAATTTGAGGAGCCTGTGGGTGCTTCAAGCGGGTCCTATTATTTGGATTAATGATTAGACAGAGTTGGGTGTTCTATGTCTTGAAACACTGGCTTGATTGACATCCTCTAACCCTAATGGACCGTGCAGCCCTTCCCAGCTTAGGTTTCTGTGAACTCTTCCCACCTTCAAAACCTCAGTGGCAGATGACTCACGTAGGTTGCTCATGTTTTCTCAATCTTTTCTTGATCCATTTCCAAGTCCAGTAACCATGACTTTTTCTCACTCCTAGGAGTTTTTTGATGTGTGGCCAGTCTTGATGGGTGAGGTGCCACCGTATTCGGGTCCCAGGACTCCAGATGGAAGGGTAGGTCTATCTCTAATCTCTTGAATTTGAACAACTGTCTGATGGAATGGGAACCAAGGCCCTGATGGGCCCTGTAGAAAGTGTTTCTTTATCACTTAGATATATATCTTCTTGGGCTGAGCTTTTTTCCCAAGAGGCTATGGTAATTTCTTATAATTGCCAACCTCTGTAATTTGCAAGGTGTTTTTAATATCTAGCTGAAGTTTCATAGTAATTGTGTGGGTCTAACCAAGAAGGAATAAGTGTTCTTTTTACACCAGTCTTTAAATTTTTAAAAAATTTAGTAGTTATAAATTATAAAATAATTACAAAGTTATTCATGACCTTTTCAGAGATACAGTGTCTTAGCACCAATTCATCCATCAGAGTCCACTTCCCTCTACCAATGCCTCCCCACCCCATTTCCCTCCCACCCACCCACAAGTTTCTATGAGAGGCACTCCAATTTTTTTTATATAACTTTTTGTTGGGCTGGAGCGGTAGCACAGCGGTAGGGCATTTGCTTTTCACGCGGCCGGCCCGTGTTTGATTCCTCCGCTCCTCTAGGACAGCCCGGCAAGCTACCGAGAGTATCGCCCCCACATGGCAGAGCTGGCAAGCTGCCCGTGGCGTATTGGATATGCCAAAAATAGTAACAATACGTCTCACAATGAGAGACATTACTGGTGCCCGCTTACGCGAACTTTTTGTTTTGTTTGCTTGTTTGGGGTCAAACCCAGGAGTGTTCAGAGTGTACTCTTAGCTCTGTGCTCAGGGATCTCTCCTTGCAGGCTTGTGGGACCATTTGAGATGCCAGGGATCAAACCCAGGTCAGCCACATGCAAGGCAAACGCCCTCCCCACTGTACTATCACCCCAGCCTCTTTTACAACTTTGTGGTAGTTACCCATAGGGTTTCATGTTTAACACTTAATCACCGTTCAGCCCCCTCTCTTCCTCCTCCATGTCCTCCATAGTTGTAATGTTCCCTTCCCTTTCCTATCTCATACCCCACCCTTCTTGGGAGACTTGAAAGGAGATGATACGGCACAGGGGAACTTGAGGTGTTATTAGTCATGTTGCATTAAGCCTTCAGTGTGTACTTGAGTTGATCTCTAGGTGTTTCATAGTATGATTCCCGCTGAAGACCAGTTCTCATGTTCTTTGTTTCTGTTGCCTTTGGGCATTCATTATTACCCCGTTTTATTTCTTTATATCCTGTATATGAGAGAGATCATTCTGTGTTGGTCTCTCTTCCTCTAACCTCACTCAGTATGATACTGGCCAGATCCATCCATAAAGTAGCAAAGTGCATGATTTTATCTTTTCTTATGGCTGAGTAATATCCAATTGTAGAGTCATCTATTCTTGGACACTTGGGTTGTTTCCAGATTTTGGCTATTACGGATAGTGTTGCAAGGAACAGGCACTGTAGCACGGTCGTCCCGTTGTTCATTGATTTGCTCAAGTGGGCACCAGTAATGTCTCCACTGTGACTTGTTGTTACTGTTTTTGGCATATCGAATATGCCACGGGGAGCTTGCCAGGCTCTGCTGTGCGGGCAGGATACTCTTGGTAGCTTGCTGGGTTCTCTGAGAGGGATGAAGGAATCGAACCCGGGTCGGCCGTGTACAAGGCAAATACTCTACCCGTTGTGCTATCACTCCAGTACGCAAGGAACATAGGTGTACAAATATGTTTTCTCCATTGTGTTTTAGGGTCCCTGGGACAAATGCAAGAAGTGGAATTGCTGGGTCAAATGGGCATTCAATTCCTAGAGGAGGGTTGTTTGTTGGTTTGTTTTTGGGTCACACATGATGGTGCTAAGGGATTGCTCTTGGTTGTGTGCTCAGACATCATTCCAGGCATGCTCTGGGGACCATATGAGATGTTGAGGATCCAACCTGGGTTGGCAGCATGCATGATTCCCCTAAGAGCTTTACTTTATCTCTGGTCCCTCAATTCCTAGGTTTTTTGCAGAATGTTCATATTGTTTTCCAGAAAGACTGAACCAGTTGACATTCCCCCCAGCAGTGACATTTCCCTTTTCTCCCTGCATTCATTCTAGCATTAGTTATTCTTGTTCTTTTTGATGTGTACAAGTCTGTAATGTGAGGTGATAGCTCCTTGTTTTGATTTTCATTTCCCTAATGATTAGTGATATAGAGCATTTTTTCATATGCCTTTTGGCCATGTGTATGTCTTCTTTGAGGAAGTTCATCTCCTCTCCCCATCCTTTGATGGGGTAAGATTTGTTTTGGATGGTTCTATCAATGTTTTATATATCTTAAATATTAACCTTTATCGGGTGAGTGATAGACAATCTTTTTTTTTTGAAAGATACTTGTAATTGAATTGAATGATAAAGGTTATACCTTTACAAAGTTGTTCATGATTAGGTTTTAGTTATACAGTTCCAACACACAACTCTCCACCAGTGCACATTTCCTAGCAACAGTGTCCCCAATTTCCCTCCCATAATCCCCCCAACACACAAGTCTGCCTTTATGGCAGGCACTTCTCTCTCTTTCTCTCTCTCCCCTTTTGGGCACTGTGGCTTGCAATACAGATACTGAAAGATTATCATGTATAAACCCTTTACCTACTTTTAACACTCAGCTCTTGTCCAGTATGATCATTTCCAACTATTAATATTACATATATATATATGCTTATATCCCATGAATGAATGAAGTCATTTTATATCTATCCTTCTCCTTCTGACTCATTTCACTCAGCATGATAATATCCATGTCCATTCATTTATAGGCAAATTTTATAACTTCATTTTTCCTAATGACTGCATAGTGTTCCATTGTGTAGATGTGCCATAGTTTCTTTCTCCATTTGTCTGTTCTTGGGAACCCAAGTTGTTTCAAAATTCTGGCTATATTGAATAGTGCTGCAATGGAATATGAGTGTGCAGATGGTGTTTCTGCTGTGTGTTTTTGGGCCCCCAGGGTATATTCCCAGAAGTGGTATTTCTGGATCAAATGGGAGCTCACTTTCTAGTGTTTTGAGGAATATCCATGTTGTTTTCCAAAAAAGGCATTCCAATCAACAATGAATTAGAGTCCCTTTGTCCTATATCAGTGCCAGAACTAGTTGTTCTTGTTCTTTTGGGTGTGTACCAGTCTCTGTGGTGTGAGATAGTATCTCATTGTTGTTTTGAGTTGCATCTCCCTAGAGATTAGTGGTGAAGAGCAATTTTTTTCATGTGCCTTTGGCCATTAAAATTTCTTCTTAGAAAGTTTCTGTTAATTTCTTCTCCCCATTTTTGATGGGGTTATTTTTTTTCTTGTGAAGTTCAACCAGTGCCTTGTATATCTTTGATATTAACTTGTTAAAGAGGCTTTTCTTGTTCCACTTCATATTTCTTGCTCCCTTATCAAAGATTCAATTATCATATATTTGAGGGTGTGTGTCAGGATACTCAACTCAATTTCATTGGTTTGTGGGTCTGTCTTTATTCCAATACCATGCTGTTTTAATTACTACAACTTTGTAGTATAGTTTAAAGATGTAGCGGTGAAGGTGATACCTCACACCTTCTTTTTTCCAAGGATTACTTTAGCTATTTGTGAGGATTTAATCTTTCTATATAAATTTCAGGAATGTTTGATTAATTTCTTTGAAAAATGTCATGGGTATCCTCATAGTAACCACATTGAATCTGTATAATGCTTTGTGGAGTATTGCCATTTTTGACAATGTTAGTTCTTCCAATCCATAAGCCAGGGATGTGTCTCTATTTCCTTAGCAAACAGTCTTTTATCCCATATGTCTGTGCTGAATTGCTGCTGACCCAATTGCACGACTTCCTTGGAAAAAACACACTCTTCAAGGATTATTGTATCATCTGAGCCAGCATGGTCTCAGGCCTTGAAGAATGTGAGACAGTCTGGGTGTAAGAGATCGGAAGATAAAGCGCTAGGGCTGGGTTGGCTGCTGGACGAAATAACTCCCACGAGTCCCTGATTTCCCCATCGTGGAAGTGCTATCCCAGCTTATCTCCAGAGTCCAGTACACGTCTGGGGCCAAGCTGTGGAGAAAACAGCAGGGGGCTGTGGACATAGCAGATCAGGACTGTTCCAAAGTGCATCTCGGCGGGGCTGGGGGTGAAGGCCTGGGTCCAGAACTCAGTCCCACTCTCCAGTTTTATGGGCTGGGATAACCTCTCTGAGCCTCCTAATCCTCCTGGGTAATGCCCGGGGGATCAGCTGGCCTTGTTAGCTTGTGGCCATGGTGGTGAGTCATGTTCCAACACGCAGCAGGCTCTCAAAAAAAAAAAAAATCACAGCCATCCAGGCTGAGACTTACTTCCCAGCGGGCACTTTCCCTGGATTATTTCATCGGCTATTGTCAGAGAGTTCATGAGTGTATCATTGTCCTAATTTGTTATTTCGGGAAATCAAGATGCAGAGGGGTCAAGTCACTTGCCAACATTCAAACTCAGGATGCTTTTCTCTGATGTAATCATTGCAATCATGTGTTCAAATATTTTTCTTTGTTTTCTAATTCATCTGCCCTATTCACATCAGATGTACATATTTGGGGGGACAAGGGCTGGAGATGATGGTATAGCAGGTATAGCAGGCTGTCTTGCACCAAGTGAGCTGGAGGCTCAATCCCTGGCACCACTTATGGTCCCCTGGGCACCACCAGGCGTGATCCCTCAGCACCGAGTCCAAGTAAGCCTTGAGCACTGCTGGGTGTGGCCTCCAAACAAACAAACAAACAAACAAACAAACAAAAAACCAAAAAAACAAAACAAAAACCAAAAATAGTGCTTCTATACTACTCAGCTATGAAAAAGAATGAAATCTTGCTTTTCCTGCAACTTGAATGGCATCACAGGGATTCCTGCTAAGTGAAAGGTACAGGAAGGATGCTCTTATTTATATGCAGAATGTAAGCAAACAGAGAGGTTCTGGAGCGACAGTGCAGAGGGTAGTGTGCTCATCTGCCACACAGCTGACCCAGCCTGATTTCTGGCACTTCATACGGTCCCCTGAGTCCACCGGGAGTGACCCTAGAGCATAGCCACAAAGAGGCCCTGAGCACTGCTGGGTATGGCCCCCAAACAAACAAACAAAAAAAAACAGGAAAAAGAAAAGAAAGATATTAAAAAGTTCATAAAAAATAAATATAAGATAGAACGTCTTGACCCCACACCAGGCTGTCTTCACTGAGGCAACTCAGAGGGGGGTGGGTTGAGTTTCCCTCCCCACCCCAGAAGAACCCTGGCAGTCAAAAACCTCCAGAAGCCAAGTGCAGCCATGCTCCTGGCTACCCTCCACAAGCTCGGACGAGGCTCACCCATGAGGGAACCTGCGGAAAAACCCAGGTATGCAGGACCTGTGACTGAAATCTCCAAGCTCACTCAGAGCGGGAATGGGTCTCTTCTCTCCATCTCCCAAGTTTAATGGTAGGTTTGCAGTCACACCCACAAACTGCCCCTGGTGCTATATGATCTCAGCAATGGCCAAGATGCAGAGACTCTGAAATAAAGCTCCTGGAAGAGAGTGACATAAACCTTACCCACAAGTGAATCTGCTGTATAATCATATTCTAAATTTCAGAATTCCTGGAGTAACCTCTCACACTCTTTTTTTTTTTTTGCTAGCTAGTACTTTTATTTATTTTTTATTTTTTATTAATTTTTTTATTTTATTGAATCACTATGAGATCGTTACAAACTTTCATGTTTGGGTTACAATCTCACAATGATCAAACACCCATCCCTCCACCAGTGCACATTCCCCACCACTGATATCCCGGATATACCCCCCTTTCCCACCCTCTCCCTGCCTTCATGGCAGACAATATTCCCCATACTGTCTCTCTACTTTTGGGCATTATAGCTTGCAACACAGACACTGAGAGTTCATCATGTTTGGTCCATTATCTACTTTTGGCATGCATCTCCCGTCCCAACTGATTCCTCCAGCCATCATTTTCTTAGTGATCCCTTCTCTATTCCATCTGCCTTCTTCCCTCCACTCATGAAACAGTCTTCCAGCTATGGGGCAATCCTCTTGGCCCTTGTATCTACTGTCCTTGGGTACACGCTCATAGTCTACACCACTGATGCACCAAGAGTAGCACACATTTTTTTGGGTCTAACATACATGCTTATAATCTCTTTCACAAGGGCTTAATGGCTTCAGGATGAAATACAACAATCTTCACACACTTTCCTCATGGTGGTGGGAGGGTGCACTGGTGGTGGGATTGGTGTCTGAATATTAAACGTAATGAATTATTGTGAACAACTTTATAAAAATAAAATAAAATAATTAAATAAAAAATAAATAAAAATGAATTTTTTTTTTTTGGTTTTTGGGTCACACCCAGCGATGCACAAGGGTTACTCCTGGCTCTTCACTCAGGAATTACCCCTGGCGGTGCTCAGGGGACCATATGGGATGCTGGGATTAGAACCCGGGTTGGCCGCGTGCAAGGCAAACGCACTACCCGCTGTGCTATTGCTCCAGCCCCCCCCCCCAAAAATGAATATTTTAACTTGTTTTTTCTCTTTTTTTGGGGGGGGTCATGCCCGTCAATGCACAAGGCTTACTCCTGGCTCATGCACTCAGGAATTACTCCTGGCAGTGCTCGGGGGACAATATGGGATGCTGGGAATCGAACCCGGGTTGGCCTCGTGCAAGGCAAATGCCCTACTCGCTGTGCTATTGCTCCAGCTCCTAAAAATGAATATTTTAAAGTGGTTTTCTAGGACTGGAAGCATAACTCAATGGACTTCCAAAATGCAAAAGAGCCCCTAGACTCCCATGGTCTGCAGGGCAACTCCTGAGCACAGAGCTGGGAGCAAACCCCTGAACACTGCGTAAAACCAAACTGAAAAAAAGTGGCATTTTCCTTTCCTGATGATTTGGCAGTGACTGTACTTATGAGAGTCTTTCAAAGATCCCTGTGTTCAGCTAGAGGTAACAACGTGCCCATTGATGGCTCACTTCACTTCCCAAACCTGGTGGGTTCCTCCATGAATATGGCCTTGAAGGCAAGTTGGCTGAGCTACAGTGTGTGGAAAAGTCCCATGTACCAAAAGCACACCGACCTTTTTGTTCCTTTCTGTGAAAGGAAACTATTTCCCTTGAGGGTTTAAAAAAAAACGTTCATTCCCAAACTTTCTACAGGAGTCTTGTTCCATTTATTTATTTACTTATTTTAAAAATTGTGTGTGGGGGATTTGGGGCGCCAACCAGTGGTGTCCAAGGCTGACTCTTGGCCCTGTGTTCAGAGATCACTCCTGGTGGTGCTCAGGGGGACCCTATGGGACACAGGGGTCGGTACTATCTCTCCAGATCCATCTACAGGAGATTTGTGCTGAGAGCTCACTGGGAGTGCAGTGAAGCCAAGGACGAAGATGCTACAAAGGTCTGAAGTAGGTCTCCTTGCCCTTCCAGGAGGAAACGAAGCTCTAGCCCAGTCCCGGGACACTTGTAGTTGTTACCTAAATGTAGAAACCTTTCTAGAACTTCCCACATGGTATAACTTAAATGGTTTAAAATTAAATTTTAAACAGCAGTATCCCATTGTGTCTATATACCACAACTTCGCAGTCCATTCATCTGGAGTTGGGCATCTTAGTTGTTTTGCTCAAGGTGACTCCTGAGGCACAAATCCAGGAGGCGTCTCTGAGCACCAACAGGTGTGTCTCTTTCACCCAAAATAAAGCAAAGCAAAGCACAAGTCCAGAAGCAGATGAGAATTTCCCTCCCACCGATAAGAGTATTTCACAGAGGAGATCCAGCCTGCCTGGAGGAGGTGGGCCAGGCTCTCTCCCCAGAGTTGCTGTGATTCCCATATTTCTGCCTCTACACTGTCTTCCATTGCCACACAGGAGCTGGTGATATTTTGTGACTTATTTTTCCAAAACTTCATCTTTTGTGATGCAGAAACATTTTTTTTTAATCCTATTTTATATTTTGGTTTTGGGGATCATACCCAATGGTGCCCGGAGAGTCTCTTGCCCCCGAGCCTGGCTGTCTTTACCGGGGCACCTTGGAGGGGGTGGGTTGAATTTCCTTCCCCACCCTGAGCAGAGCCCCGAAGCCGAAGATTTCTTGAGCCCAGCCACATTCATGCTCAAAGCCCCTCTCCACATGTTCGGATGAGCCTCACGCATAAGGAACTGGCAGAGGGAACCCAGGTGTGCAGGACCTGGAGCTGATATCTCTAAACCTGCTCAGATCGGGACTGGGCCTCTTCCGCCCAGATCCCCCATTTTCCAGTAGCTAGGCAGTCACACCAGAAGCTGCCCCTGGTGCCATGTAATCCCATCAATGGCCAACATCCAGAGACTATAAAATCAAGCTCCTGGAAGCTGCGGCCGCACTTATAGCCTCTTATAGCCTAGTTCTCCCTCTCGGAGAATGTGGCAAGCTACCAAGAGTTTCCTGCCCGCATGGGAGAGCCTGGCAAACTCCCTGTGGCGTATTCATATGCCCAAACCAGTCACAATGATGGGTCTCATTCCCCTGACCCTGAAAGAGCCTCCAATGCAATACCATTGGGAAGGACAAGTAAAGAGAGGCTGCTAAAATCTCAGGGCTAGGACGAATGGAGACGTTACTGAGACTGCTCGAGAAATTCGATGATCAATGGGATGATGATAATGATGATGATGATGATGATGATGATGATGATGATGATCCAGTGGTGCCCAGAGCTTATTCCTGGTCAGGAATGGTCCCTGCAGTGCTCAGTGGACCATATTTGTTGCTGGGAATTCAAACCTGGGTCAGCCACATACCGAGCAAGCACCTTATCTACTGCTTATCTCTTTGGTCTTCAGATTTTTTTCATTTATTTTCTAAAACTATTTATTTATTTTTGGTTTTGGGGGAGGCAAGCTCCGTCAGTGCTCAGGGCTTACTCCTGGCTCTGCACTCAGAAATTACTCCTGGTGGTGCTCGGGGACCATATGGGGTGCCAGAGATTGAAACAAGGTCGACTGCATACAAGGCAAGCACCCTATTCTCTGTACTATCACTCCAGCCCTTTATTTGATTTACTTTTGTTTCTTTTTTAACCAATGGTATTGAAACATTTAACATACCCCAAAGTCAACATCATGTAGAATTCTGCCTATGTTTTCCTCTATATATCTTATGGATTCATGTTAGATACCTATATCTCTAATTTATTTTGAATTAACTTTGCGTATGGTGTGAAATATGGATACAGATCGCATTATATTTTTTAATTTTTGTTTTTGGGTCATGCATGGCAGTGCTCAAGGCTTATTCCTGACTTTGCTCAGGAATGTCTCCTGGCAGCGCTCAGAGGATCATATGTAGTGTTGGGGATTGAACCAGGGTAGACCACACATAAGTGCCTTAACCTTTGTACTATTTATCTAGACCCTTGAATCATCATCATCATCATCATCATCCTCCTCATCATCGTCGTCATCATCCCATTGATCGTCAAATTTCTCGAGCAGTCTCAGTAACATCTTCATTTGTCCTAGCCCTGAGATTTTAGAAGCCTCTCTTTACTCGTCCTTCCCAAAATTGCCGCATTGGAGGCTCTTTCAGGGTCAGGGGGATGAGACCTATCATTTTTACTGGTTTTGGCATATGAATATGCCATGGGGGGTTTGCAAAGCTCTCCCATGTGGGCAGGAAACTCTCAATAGCTTGCCAGGCTCTCCCAGAGGGAGAACTAGGCCATAAGATGTCAGCACGCTTCTGGGAGCTTGGTTTTATAGTCCATTTATAGACCCTTGAATAGTCATTTTAATAATGCTAAATCTTTCAACTAGTGATCAAGGGATATCGTTCCATTTCTGTATTTGTTCTATTATTTCTTTTAATAGTGAGTTGAGTTTTCTTTTTGTTTAGTTTTGGGGCCACACCCAATGGAGACCAGATCCAGTCCACACTTAGTAGTTTGGTTCTAGGTGACAGTGATGCAGAGAGTGAAATTCTGTTTTATTCAGTTGTTTATTTTTCTTTGTTTTAGTATATGTGCTGCCGAAGCGAGGACAGTTGTTTATTTTTCTTTTGAGGGGTTCCCACCTGCTAGTGTACCAGGGACTGTGCAGTGCTGGGGTTGGATCCAGGCTTCCCACGTGCAAAGCACGTGCTGCAGTCTGTTGGCTGTCTCTCTGGCCCCGAATAGCTGTTTTTAACATTAACCCAGGGCCAGAGCAATAATACCAGAGCAGGTAGGGAATTTGCCCTGCATACGGCCAACCCAGGCCTAATCTCTAGTCCTCCAGGAGCACCTCCAGGAGTCATTCCTGAGTGTAGAACCAGGAGTAATCCCTGAGGACTGCCAGGTATAGCCCTAAAAACCAAATAAGTAAATCACTGCATCACTGTATCACGGTCATCCCGTTGCTCATCAATTTGCTCGCGAGGGAATCAGTAACGTCTCTATTGTAAGACTTGCTGTTACTGTTTATGGCATATTGAATATGCCACGGGTAGCTTGCCAGACTCTGCTGTGCAGACGAGATACTCTCGGTAGCTTGTTGGGCTCTCCGAGAGGGACGGAGGAATCAAACCCGGGTCGGCCGCATGCAAGGCGAACGCCCTACCCGCTGAGCTATCACTCCAGCCCAAATAAATAAATATGTAAATAAATAATAAAATGAGCTATTAACCATAAGTCACAGAGCAGAAAAGGTACTGCAGGTGCTCCAGGGCCTCCACTTTGATTTTGACCCACGTTTTTCCTACAGATGCATCCCTAGTCTCTCATTAGGACTCATCAAGTCCCAGTCTTTTCATTTATAAAGTAGTTTCTGACTTGCCTTCCATTTGGGTGTTCAGATCATCTGAGTGAGGGGAAGCCCCCCACCCCCAAAATCTGAGTCCCTGCTAGGAAGTCATGCGACTGAAGAGAGGTGCTTTTGAGATGGGAGATTTCCTGGTGCCACAAGGGTAGGAGGAAGCGTCCTGAGGCTGATACAGAAACAATGGCAGGAGTGGAGGAAGGAGAGCAGCCAGGGCAGGGGGGCCGAGTGCCACCTGGTTGATGGCTCCACCTCCCCACCCCCTGCCCTGGACCCCAGCAGCAGCCATTCTCCTTGTTCTCAACCCCCAGAACCCCTTGAAGCACTTCCCAGCCCACTTGCCATGACTAGATCCCTGGCAGGTCCCCAGGAAAAAGGACACAGCTGAAGACAGTGAGCCCCGGGCAGCTGAGGAAGCCCACCCCTTAGAGGGGGGTTGGGTCAGACTCGTGACCCTGGAGAGCCAGGGTACATGTGGCCAAGAACAAGACCCCTCTCATGCACAGGCTCCTGCTGGAGTCGCTGCGGCCTTTGAAAAATCGGTGTTTTTTCCACTTCTTTGCTAGGAAATCAACTTTTACAAGGTCATCGACTACATCCTGCACGGAAAAGAGGACATCAAAGTCATCCCGTAAGTTTCTTCTTAAAACAAGTAGAGTAGCAGGCACATTTCACGGTCCACAAGACGCTACTCAGGGCCACGCCACCGCAGGGCGGCATCCTTGGCTAGAGGCAGGCAAGTGATGAGGAGGCAGTGTGCAGGGGTGGGAGGACCACCCACGGCGAGAAGTGGAGGACCATCCACGGCGAGAAGGGAAGCCCCAACCACGGGGAGGAGTGCCTGAAGCCACCTGGCCAAGCCCTGACACAGTGCTGTGAGTTCTAATCCCTCCCAGTCCACGGAGTTTCCCAAAGATGGGCCAAGCCCTGGGGTCTGACCTAGTTCCCCATTGTTTTCTGAGGAGGCACATCTGGAGTGAACACCAGGACCAGGACAGTCATCCAGTCACCCCCGGGGACCCAGCCCCTAAGCGTTTTGGCACCCAAAGAAGAAAGAATGTCCGAAGAGCTGGGCCTAGAGCCTTGGCCTGCATGCAGGCCCACACAAAGGCCGAGTAAAGACCGGAAGAGACTCTGCCCTATTCCAGCAAAGGAGAGGGAGCTGCTAGTTAGTGGAGCAGTGCTCAAAAGTGCAGTTGGCAGGACCCGAGCACGGCGATAGTACAGCAGGCAGGGCACCTGCCTGGCATGCAGCAAACTGGATCCATCTCTGGCATATCATCACGTGGTCCCCTGAGCACTGCCAGGAGTCATTCCAGGAGTGACTCCTGAGCATCACAGGGTGTGGTCCAATGACCAAAGAGGTGAAAAATGCGGTTGTCTTCCCTTTTAGTTGCCTCCAGGGCTGGGAGCTGCAGGCCAGGCAGAGTCCTCTCTCCCAGCCCTGCTGCTGTCTCCCAGAGGCCCCCAGCTCTGTGCTGTGGGAACCACCCCTTCAGTTTCTTCCCAGCTCTCCGTTCCACTTAAGAGATTTGCTTAATCCTGAGACTACTCCCTGGATCTTGTCCCCAAACCAAAGAGTCTTAATCCTGCTGCTGGGGCATAGCACGCACTTGCTTCACGCTCCTGTTCTCTGCTCTGCCTGTCGGTGCCTGCTGACATGAGGACCGAGTCCTCGCCAAGCTCCGCAGGCTCTGTGTCGGCTTGAACATCCTGCCCAAGCTGCTCTCTTGGGCCATTCTGACTGCCAGCGGGGGCAAGTCATTCTGTCTTCTGCGGCTGCGGTGGTTCCGTGTGCTGGCCGCTGCCTGTTAGGGGCTCACTCCCCTTCAGCGCAGGGGACCAGCAAGCAGGCAGGCAAGAGGGGCCAGCTGATGGCACTGCCCTTTGGGACCGCGCTAAATTGACTTAGCCCAGGAAGAGAGAATCTAGGAGAGGACAAATGTGCCTCTTAAACGCTCCTCTGGAAGGGACGCTGCTTTGCTCCTGCTCACATTTCATTGGTGAGTCCCAAGGCCACGCCTCCCTTCCGGTGCTGCGGACCTGGAACCCTACCTTGTGTCCAAAGTGGGCGACAATTGAGTGATTTGCAAACGTCCTGAGTGACTACCACAGCCCGTGGCTGATCTCTGAATGAATAGATGACGCATGGGATCGTCAACAAAGGTTTAATAAAACCAAAGAAGGCAGAGTAAGAGGTTACACGCAGAGCAGGTAGGAAATACAGAGAGTGCACGCGACGATAGAGTTTCAATCATTGCCTCCTCTCTCCCCTCTGTGATGTCACTGTGCCGTAAGATGACCAGGCGCCCTGCGCACGCCTGGCCCCGGAGCTCCCACATTTAGCTGCAGTCCTGGTGAGGCTCACAAGCAGTAAGGCTCACCCCGGATGGCGCTCTGGACCTCAGCGCTTCCACATCCCTTTGGTTGTGCCCACACACATCTGGTGATGGTGTGGCCTGAAAGTTCTGGTGCTCTGGCCCTGAGAATCTCAGACATCTCTGCCAGGATTGTAGTTGGCAATGTGGCAGTACCAGGACCAGACTTGATGCTTGCTAAGGAGCGCTTTAAGCACTCAGCCATCAGCTGGCCCCTTAAAATGATATCTAAATCCAAATATATCAATAATCGGAGCTGGGGTGATAGTACAGTGGCTAAAGCACTTGCCATGCATGCAGCCAGCCTGGATTCAATCCCATATAATCCCCACCAAACACCACCAAGAGTGATTCCTGAGTGCAAAGCCAGGAATAACCCAACCCTGAGCATCCCTAGCTGTGGTTCTTAAACAAAAACAAACAAAAATCTAAATATATCAATAATTGCTTGAAGTATATATCAACTAAATATTCCAGTTAAATGACAAAAGATCCAGCAAGTCTGGATAAGAAAGAGAACTGTCACATTACAGTGAATCTAAAATATCTCACCTACTTGGTGGAGTTTCTAAAATAGAATCATGACATGGCATAACTGCCAGCCTGACACACATTGTCTGAAATTAGCAATAAGCAAGCAGAAAACAGGAAAATAAAATATGCCTAGAAATTAATAAAATACAATAGTTATGAACAAATGCCTGAAATGTTTAACTTTTAGGAAATTAATAAATGTTTAATATCCTTAAAGATGAATAAAATTGACAAATCTCTAGCAAGACCGAGCAAGAAAAGTAGGAAGACAATAAAATAAGTTGTATTGGGGATGAAAGGAAGGGATAACTACGGTGATAGAGACATAAAAAGATAATACATGGGCTGGAATGCAGGGGTTAAGACATTTGTCTTGCACACAACCAATTCTGGTTTAAGCCTCGACACTATTTATGATCCCTGCAGACCTTCCAGGGGTGATTCTCCAAGTGTAGAGTCAGGAGAAAGACCCAAGTGCTGCTGCATGTGGCCCCAAAACAAAAACAATAAAAAAAGGAAGAAAGAAAGGAAGAAAGAAAGAAAGAAAGAAAGAAAGAAAGAAAGAAAGAAAGAAAGAAAGAAAGAAAGAAAGAAAGAAAGAAAGAAAGAAAGAAAGAAAGAAAGAAAGAGGGGGCTGGAGCGATAGCACAGCAGGTAGGGTATTTGCCTTGCACGCAGCCGACCCGGGTTCGAATCCCAGCATCCCATATGGTCCCCTGAGCACCGCCAGGAGTAACTCCTGAGTGCAGAGCCAGGAGTAACCCCTGTGCATCGCCAGGTGTGACCCAAAAAGAAAAAAAGAAAGGAAGGAAGGAAGGAAGGAAGGAAGGAAGGAAGGAAGGAAGGAAGGAAGGAAGGAAGGAAGGAAGGAAGGAGAAAAAACATCACTCAACACAAAATTTGCCAAGTTAAGCAAAACATGACATAATTTTCTGCATAGTGGAGAGCTTTCTTAATAGCATGAAGGAAGAGAACATAGATATAATTTATATCTACATGTTCATATGGGATATACCATGCATGGTATGATAAACAGCCCACAGTAAACATGTATACTATCTATATCTGGAAGCATATTTACACCAGCACTTCATTGCATCACTGTTTATATTACCCCAAACTGAAAGCAATGTTCCTCAATGGTTGTGAATGGGTTAATAGTGCTGCAGTCATGTCTGGGAACACTCACATGTAAGCCAACAGAATGAATGTTTTACAGATGAAAGTCTTTTGCTTGTTTGACTTTGGGGCAGCATCCTGTGGTGCTCAGGGTGTTTTGTGCTCAGGTGTCACGCTGTGCTCTGTGCCCAGGTGTTACTCCTAAGGGTGCCCAGGGAGCTGAACTGGGGTTGACCTTGTGCCAAGCAAGTGGCTCACCCCCACGCTAGCTCTCCAACACCAAGAGTCCAGCTTCTTAAACTGCGAGTGAAACCCCACATGGGGTAGCATAAGCCCTTAGGAATGTTTTAAATAAATCCATTTGCTATTTATTTAAATAAGTTTCTGTTACATATGCACCTGTTTGATTCACAGACCTATTTAATATACTCAGATAATCAGGGTTGCATACAAATTTTTCAGGTTAAAAGGAGTTATGAATGGAAGCGTTTTAAAAGCCCTGCATTATAGCAGCATGAAAGAGAAAGAAGCCAAGGGCCCAAAGACATGGTCCAGGTGGTGAGGCACCTGCCTGCATGCAGCGGGCTGGGCCTTACCCTCAGCGCTGCTGCCAGGATTGAACCCCTAGCACAGAGCTGGGAGTAGCTGGTACCTAAAAACAAACAAAAGATGAAAAAGAAATCAAACAAAATAATGACATGGTAAAATGTTCTATCTAAATTAAATTGAAAAGTAGGCAATTGTTTAACAAGTGGGTAGAGCAAATCAGCTCTACAGACAAACAAGACTGTAACAGTCAGAACCCTCTTGGGGGTAGTGGAAGGGGCACCTTCCAGGGCAGGGACCTTGTGGCTCTTGATGTGGTGCTGTTTCAAACATGTTCACATTCTGCACTATACTGTAGCACTGTCATCCCGTTGTTCATTGATTTGCTTGAGCGGGCACCAGTAACGTCTCCATTGTGAGACTCGTTGTTACTGTTTCTGGCATATCGAATATGCCATGGTAGCTTGGCAGGCTCTGCTGATGTTCAAATAATGAAATTTTGGGTGTGTTTTTAGGTGTCTAGTTTTCTTGTAAAAATAACAATACCCCAAAAAGTAAAACTGATGTAAAACCAACAGGGCTCAATGCTTGGGATGTGGGCCGAGCTCACTGCACAGCTCTCCTCCCTCAGTCTGAGTTAACTCTGTACTAACAGAGCGGAATGTTGGCATTTGTTTTTGCTTAGTAATTGATAACAGTTTGACCATTGAATGCTGTTTCTTTTCTTTGCTAGTGTGCAGTCAAGAAAGTATATTTATCACACTGAGTTTGAATGTCTAAATTTGGACATTAGGAGATTTAGCCAAGATTTTGGATTTGGTTGGGCATGAAGAATGTCAGCGGGAGTTGGGGACCTGCAGAGAGTCATCTCGAAGAGCACAAAGACCCAGATCCAAGTTCTTAATTTCAATTTTCCCAGCAGCAAATGCTACCATTTGTTTTTGTCCTTTTCAGGAATCCACCTCCTGATCACTGGGCTTTAGTAAGCGGGCTCCCTACTTACGTTGCTCAAAATGGCCTGGTAAGTAATACTTACTTCAAAGGGAGAGAGGTTTGGATTGGGGTGAAAGGATTTCAGATCAAGAAAATGGGGAAATGAGTGCCCTAAAACAGATGACTGGTTAAAGAAACTTTGGTATATCTGCACAATGGAATACTATGCAGCTGTTAGGAGAGATGAAGTCATGAAATTTGCTTATAAATGGATAGACATGGAGAGTATCATGCTAAGTGAAATGAGTCAGAAAGAGAGGGACAGACATAGAAGGATTGCACTCATTTGTGGAGTATAGAATAACGTCACATGAAACTGACACCCAACGACAGTAGATACAAGGGCCAGAAGGATTGCCCCATAGCTGGAAGACTGCTTCATGAGCGAAGGGGAGAAGGCAGATGGAATAGAGAAGGGATCACAAAGAAAATGATGGCTGTAGGAATCAGTCAGGAGGGGAGATGCATGCCAAAAGTAGATAATGGACCAAACATGATGACCTCTCAGTGTCTGTGTTGAAAGCCATAATGCCCAAAAGTAGAGGGAGTGTATGGGGAATACTGTCTGCTATGGAGGCAGGGAGAGGGTGGGAGGGGGGGGTATACCGGGGATATTGGTGTTGGGGAATGTGCACTGGTGGAGGGATGGGTGTTTGATCATTGTGTGATTGTAACCCAAACATGAAAGCTTGTCACTATCTCATGGTGATTCAATAAAATTAAAAAAAAAGGAAAGAAAATGGGGGAAATTCTGGAAAGCTTAATTATTTAATTTCTCAAGGAGATGAAAAAGTAACAATTAAGGAAATATAAACTATGCATGCACATACACATACACACACACACACATACATGCACTCACATCCTTAGAAGAAAAGACGCATTGTCTCATGGACAAAGGTTTTGATGCAAAAGGACGGGAGCGCGTACTTTGCATGTGGGAACCCTGGGTCTGAATTCCAGCATCACATGATCCCCTGAAAATGGCTGGGAGTGAACAATGAGGTCATTGAGGTCATTGATGGCTCTGATGAGAGCAAACTGGGTGATGAGGTGGAGGCAGAAACCAATGTACGATCTACTGAGTTGTGGATTGGCAAGGGGGAGATAGAGAATGTAAGCTCAGAGAAAGAGGGGGAAGTCTGCACGGTCACTTCAGGGACCATTTGGATTAAGAGGATTTTCCTTTCAAAGATAGGAGAGACTCAGGAATGCTCAAGAGATGGGGGGAAAGAGACTAGAAATTTTATTTTTTTAAATTTTTTTGGGGGGGGATTTGGGTCACACCTGGCGATAGTCAGGGGTTACTCCTGGCTCTGCACTCAGGAATTACTCCTGGCGGTGCTCAGGGGACCATATAGGATGCTGGGAATCGAACCTGAGTCGGCCGCGTGCAAGGCAAAAGCCCTACCTGCTATGCTATCGCTCCAGCCCCAAGGCTGGAAATTTTAAAGAAAGGATGATCACACATGCATAATGATTCTGTTCTGCTGCCACTTCGGGTCAATCAAACAAGACAGAGACAGAGCAGCTTTATTGGAGACCAGACAGCAGGCTGGAAGAAGCAGATTCATGGCCTCAAAACAATCATCTTATCTGCTTGGACAGAATTTGTGTTTTTGTTGGTTTGGGGGCCACACCCAGTGTGTTCTGGGGCTCACACCATATATATATGTGATATATATATGTATATATGTGTGTATATATATACATACCATATATGTATATATGTATATATATAAAATATATATATAAAATCCTTGGAATCAAACCCAGGTTTGTAGCATGCAAAGCAAGAGCCTTAACCCTGTTCTGTCTCTCAGGTCCACAGCTGGGGCTTCTGTAGGAAAAGAACAGAGAAGAGATGGGTGAGCTCCAGAACCAAGAAAGACTCCCTTCTGGAAGGGTGTTTGAGTATTGTATAACTGACATAATCCTGAGAACTATGTAACCCTCCACTTGGTGATTCAATAAAAAAAATTTTAAAAAAAAGATTAAAAGGCGGGGCTGGAGCAATAGCATAGTGGGTAGGGTGTTTGCCTTGCATGCAGTTGAACCAGGTTCGATTCCCAGCATTCCATATGGTCCCTTGAGCACTACCAGGAGGAATTCCTGAGTGCAGAGCCAGGAGTAACCCCTGTGCATTGCCTGATGTAACCCAAAAAGCAAAATAAATAAATAAATAAATAAATAAATAAATAAATAAATAATAAAAGGCATTCTTTGGGAAAGGTGACATGAGGAGCCAGAGGAATAGTGCAGTGAGTAGGGCGTTTGCCTGGCACGTGACCAACCTGGGTTGATATTCAACATCCCATATGGCTGCACGAGTGCCAGGAGTGATCCCTGAGTGTAGAGGGAGAAGTAAGCCCTGAGCACATGAGATGTGCCCCCCCAGAAAAAAAAAAAAGACTCCCTTCTTACCTGGTCTCTGGAGGCCCACTTCATCCTATCTATAATCGAAACCAAGTAGGGACATGACGAAGAACACAGGGACAAGTTCCTTATCTTTGTTATTATTTTTTGTTTGGCTGTCTATTTTTATTTTATTTTATTTTTAATTAATTTTATTAGATCACCGTAAGATACAGGTATAAACTTTCACGATTATGTTTCAGTCATACAATGATTGAGGACCCGTCCCTCCACCAGTGCACATTTTCTACCACCATTATTCCCAGTGTGTCTCCCGACACCCTCACCCCATCTCACTCCCTGCCTCTGTGGCAGGTACATGCCTTCTTACTCTCTCTCTCATTTTGGACATTATGATTTGCAATACAGATGCTGAGAGGCCATCATGTTTGGTCCTTAGTCTACTTTCAGCACATATCTCCCATCCCAGACGATTCCTCCAATCATCATTTACTTACTGGTCCCTTCTCCATCCCAACTGCCTTTTCCCCCAACACGTGGGGCCGGTTTTCACACCGTGGCATGATTCTCCTGGCCCTTATCTCTACTGTCCTTAGGTGTTTGTCTCATATTATGCTACTTTATGTTCCACAACTGAGTTCAGTCATTCTATATCTGTCCCTCTCTTTCTGACTCATTTCACTTAGGATGATACTCTCCATATCTATCCACTTATATGCAAATTTCATGATTTCATCTCTTCTAACAGCTGCATAGTTGTTAGATGCACTGTGTAAATGTACCAAAGTTTCTATAACCAGTCGTCTGTTCTCGGGCACTCGGGTTGTTTCCAGATTCTGGCTAGTGTGAACAGTGCTGCAGTGAACATACAAGTGCAGATGTCATTTCTACTGTGCTTTTTCACATCTCTGGGATACAGTCCCAGGAGTGGTATTTCGGGGTCATATGGGAAGCCCCTTATCTTTAGGTTTGGGGGCAGAAGAAAGAGTGAGAATCTGTCCTTCTCTAAGAGTTTGTTCTTGTTACTTTCCTTGTTTGGGGGTGGAATTGCTCCAAGAAGAGAGCAGATGGGGGACCGGAGCGATAGCACAGCGGGTAGGGCGTTTGCCTTGCACGCGGCCGACCCAGGTTCAATCCCCGGCATCCCATATGGTCCCCCAAGCACTGCCAAGAGTAATTCCTGAGTGCAAAGCCAGGAGTAACCCCTGAGCATCGCTGGGTGTGACCCAAAAAGCAAAAAAAAAAAAAAAAAAAAAAAAAAGAAGAGAGCAGATGGCGAGAGTGAAGGCTGTAGAACAGGAGTAGATTGTTCCTCCCCACCCCCTCGGTGCTCCCCTCCCATAAAGGGCAGGTTCTCAGTGACAGGCAGGGTGGCCAGAGCCCTGCTGCTGGCATGCTGAGACCTAGATATTCATGAACTGGGTATCCAAAGCATCTCTAGCCAGGTGCTTTTGTGCAGTCCACACACTACACTGCAGTCCACAGCCGCCCCATGGACGGAGCTCAGGAGGGAGCAGGTGTGCCCGATGCTTGGTAGAGCAAACTGGCCTGAGCTTCAGAAATGGAGCCTGGACACACAGGACTTTAATTTCCCATTCAACTTGGGAGTTTATATCCCAAGGGGAAAATAACCGTTCCTTAGAAGCAAACAAAATAGAACCGAAATGCAATTGGTTCAAAGATGTTTACAGGAATATCATTTATATAATTGTGTGAAAACTGGGGGCTGGAGAAATAGTATAGTGGGTAGGGTGTTTATCTTGCACAAAATCACCCCTGGATCCTCATATGGTCCTGAATCCTGGCAGAAGTGAACCCTGAGCACTGTTAGGTGTGGCCCCCGGGGAACAACAACAACAACAACAAAATTGGACAAAACCGAAATTTCAACAAGCACAACAAACTGACAGCAACACACCCCTATTAGTAATGACACATCACAGCCTGAACTCTTTCAAAGATGGGGAATGTCTTCAGAGTGGGGCGCATGGTAAGAAGCGATGTGGGGGGCCGGAGCGATAGCACGGCGGGTAGGGCGTTTGCCTTGCACACGGCCGACCCAGGTTCGATCCCCGGCATCCCATATGGTCCCCCAAGCACTGCCAGGAGTAATTTCTGAGTGCAAAGCCAGGAGTAACCCCTGAGCATCGCTGGGTGTGACCCAAAAAGAAAAAAAAAAAAGAAGCGATGTGGGTAAGGCAGCTTTCCTGTGGTCAGAGCATGTCCTCCTGGACAGAGAGCAACTGCCGTGTGTTTGGACACAGGGAGAGTCCTGCTAATCTATTCACCTATTCTTCTGTTGTTTTTTTTTTCTTTTTGGGCCATATCTGGTGACGCTCAGGGGTTACTCCTGGCTCTGCACTCAGGAATTACTCCTGGCAGTGCTTGGGGGACCAAATGGGATGCCAGGCATTGAACCTGGTGGGCCGTGTGCAAGGTAAATGCCCTATTTGTTGTACGATCGTTCTGGCCTTAATCTATTCCTCTGGCCCTAATCTATCATGTCCTTTAGATTTGCAACATCATGAATGCACCTGCGGAGGATTTTTTTGCGTTCCAGGTAAGTCATTTTTTATTTACTTTGTCATGGGACTTTTTCTTCCCTGCCCAAAGAGGATTCAAATCCACCCCTTTATTTGGAACAACCTCAACAAAGTACTTTACCCCTTGTCTCCCACTCAGATTTTTGGTTGGCTGGTTGGTTGGAGTAAGCCATGCTCAGGGCTGACTCCTGGCTCTGGGTTCAGGGTTCACTCCTGGCACCGGGGACCATATGGGGTGCCGGGGATCAAACTCTGGTCAGCTGTGTGAAAGGCAAGTGTCCTCCTAGCCATACTGTCTCCCCAGCACCTCTATCCCCGTTTGCCTATTTAGTTTTAACATTCATACTTTGCTTTCTAGTCTCAGGACCTTTGCTTATACTCTTCTCTCTCCAACCACCAAATCTTGCCTGAATCCCCTCTGCCCTTAGCCTCGAAGGCTAAAACTTCTCTCTCTCTCTCTCTCTCTCTCTCTCTCTCTCTCTCTCTCTCTCTCTCTCTCTCTCTCTCTCTCTCTCTCAAGTTTTGCTTTGCTTTGTTTTGCTTTTTGGGTCACACCCAGCGATGCACAGGGGTTACTCCTGGTTCTACACTCAGGAATTACTCCTGGCGGAGCTGGGGGACCATATGGGATGCTGGGAGTCGAACCCGGGTCGGCCGCGTGCAAGGCAAATGTCCTACCCACTGTGCTATGGCTCCAGCCCCTCTCTCTCAAGTTTTATTGTTTCCTTTGTACATCATTTCTATCTCCTTGGGATCTCTGGGGGCTGCTTTACTTGGTTTTCCATCAAATTCTGCTCATCCTTTCCACAAAGTTTCCAAAGGGACCCGCTGTGCCGGGTGCTGTGACCGGCGGGCTGAGCCCAGGAGCCCAGGCCTGTGTCCCCACGCGACTCACGACGGAGCAGGTGCGTGGGAGCAGCAGGCCTGAGCTCAGGAGCAGTAAAGGAATCTGTCCTGAGAAATTTTATTTTGGCAGTACAGAAAGGAAGAAAAGAAAAGAAACAACCAGAAAGAGCGTGAAGGTTGTGGAGTGATCTGGAAAGAGACCGGCCGGGACACAGGAGAAGAGAGTGGAGAGCGAGCGGGGCCCGAGGGCTCAGGCAGGGCCCAGAGTTGGGCTCCAGAGCTAACCCCTCTCCCTGTGTTTCCCTCACCTCCTCTTTTCTAGACCCTTTCTCTTTCACTCTAATTTCTCTGGGGGAAAATATTACCTTCCTGGTAGTCAAGGGTTGGGATGCATCTTTCTTTCCATTTTTAGCGCCAGGTGCTCTGAAGCCTAACATGCTAACTTCACCAAATTTAGCTTCGGAAAAAAAAAAAACTTACTTTAGCAACCAAAAAAATTACTGTCACTGTCACTGTCATCCGTTGCTCATTGATTGGCTCGAGTGGGCACCAGTAACGTCTCCCTTGTGAGACTTGTTGTTACTGTGTTTGGCATATCGAATACGTCACGGAGAGCTTGCCAGGCTCTGCCGTGTGGGCAGGATACTCTCGGTAGCTTGCCGGGCTCTCCAAGAGGGATGGAGGAATCAAACCGATGTTGGCTGCTGTGCTATCGCTCCAGCCCAACCAAAAAAAAAATATTAAGAAATAACCAAGACAATTTAAGAAAAAATTAAGAAAGACTCTTCAGAAAATTAGTGAATTATGTCTTTACCCTGGAAGAATATTATGCAATATGCCTACTGCCATGAGTATTTGGTTTGTTTCAATTCAATACCTAGCAATGCTCAGGGGCTACTGTGACCCCAAGGGTTAGTGTTGAGTATCCAAACCGGGCCGCCTGCATGCGAAACATGTACCCAGTTCTTGATCTAGGTCCCCCCTTGGGCATGATTTGACCATACATATGTGACCAGGCTATAGTGGTGTTAAGAGATGTTAATTTGATTATAAACTACAACAGACTTGGTCTTTTCATGGGGGTTAATGGGTTGGGCTTTGAGGCCTCAGTCAGCAGTGCTCAGGGGCTATTCTTGTCTCTGTGCTCAGGAGTCACCCCTGGCTTTGCTGAGTATTTGAACCAGATTTGGAGGGCACAAGGCAAGTTCCTTAGCCTCTCTATTAACTTTCCAGACCCCGTCTTCACCTGAGTCATCCAATTAATCACAGTTTACCTGCAATAGTAATCTGATTTTGTTTTTATTTATTTTGGTTCTGGGGTCATACCTGATTGGTGCGCAGAGCTTTCTCCTGGCTCTTTGCCAGGAATCGTCTCTGGCAGTGCTTGGGGGACCAGGTACCGTGCTGGGAACCAAAGCTGGGTCAGTTGTGTTCAAGACAAGTGCCTGACTGAAAGTACCACCTCTTTGTGTCCTGAGTCCCAAGTTTTAAAAATTTTATTTTCATAAAGTTGTTCACTATAATTTATTACATTCAATATTACAACACCAGTCCCACCACCATTACACCTTCCCACCACCATTATTTTGAATTTTCCCAACCAACACCCAAGTCTGCCCCAAAGGCAGATCCTAAATAATTTATTTTGTATTCTTATTATGAGTAATCTACTAAAAATTATCCAAATAGTTTTCCTTAGAGTAAAGTGTGTGAAAATTGTTATACCTTCACCTTAGAGCCATTAAGCCCTTGTACAAGAGATTACTAACAAGTTGTTACAGGTTAGGCCTGTGTGCTTATGCTTATATGTGTGTATATGTATATGTATATATATATATATATATCAAGATTGATTGTTTTCTACTTAACACCCCATTAAATATGGTGTGTTACTCTTGGTACATCAGTGGCATAGAGTATGAGATGTCACACGGCCATGAATGCGGTCGCGCACTCCAGGAATTGTAAATTTTTTAATAGGGTGATAGAGTTGGAGTTAAATATTTAAGTGGATGGTGACTTTGGGGTCCAGAGGCATCTCTGAAGCTTGTTGATTTCTTCTGAGATTTATTTGTGAGTCTCTGGATCATGGCCGTTAATGAGCTTATATGGTGCCGGAGGCATTTATGGGTGTGACTGCCAGGCTGGTAGGAGCACAGGGAGATGGGGTGACCAGTTCTGTTTTTAGATGCACGTTTTTCCCCTTCAACTTATCCTCTACAAAGCACCCTAAAATTATTGTAAAATGGGGTAGAGGGCTGGAATGATAGCACAGCGGGTAGGGCATTTGCATTGTACGCGGCAGACCCAGGTTTGATTCCCAGCATCCCATATGGTCTCCTGAGCACTGCCAGGAGTAATTCCTGAGTCCAGAGCCAGGAGTAACCCCTGTGAATTGCCAGGTGTGACCCTAAAAGCAAAACAAAAACAAAGAAAAAATGGGGGTAGAGGGCCAGAGTTCAATGAATAGGGCACTTGTCTTGTATGCGGTTTGATCACTGGCACCACCAGAGCCTACTGGGTATAACCCCCTCACACACACTCACACACACACACACACACATACACACACACACAAAGGGGGGTGTGCAGAGAGACAGTATAGCTAGTTAGCTGCTTGCCTTGATGCAGCTGACCCAGGTTCAATCCCCAGTGCCCCAAATGCTTCCCTGAGACCTACCAGAAGTGATCCTTTAGAGTAGAGCCAAGAGTAAGCCCTGAGCATTGCTGGGTGCACCCCAAAACATTACCCCATCTTCCTACCCCCACCCATATTTTTTATGGTTACATGAAGTTAACTTCCTTGCTTAAAACTCTTTGAAACTTTCCCATTTCACTTTTATTATGCTACTTATAATAACAATTATCATTCCACCACCTTAAGATTCTTGGAATGTTCTCATCAGAATACTCCAGTTCCAGGCAACCTTCTTTGGTTTCCTTCTCTCCTCTGGCTCCCAAGATATCATGGAGGACTTTTCCCCCCACAGTGCACTTGCTCACTGACCTTTCAGCAACCCAAGGGAACCATCTGACCTTTAGTTGCCATGGTCTCTCCAGCTTCTAGCTCATGTTCCTGCACATTTTGCACACAGTTGGTGAATCAGTGGACCAGGAGTCTAGAAACAATCTGGGCCAGTTATTTCCATTTCGTACGTGTTGGAGGTGAGGTGCAAACAGCGGGTAAATGGCTCACAAAGGCATTAACCAGGAGATGGTCCATCTTCTTGTTTGTTCCGAAAGGCAGAGACTGTGACCCCCCCAATAAGAAGAGGAAATGGGGACCCACAGAGTTTATAAAACAGCCAAAAATAGTAGAGGAATTTAGGGCAAGAGTCAGGCGAGTATAAGGTTGACGCATTCGTTACTTCAGAGTCACCAGGATCACCAGCAATGTCCCATCGAGCCCAAAGCTTAGCAGTGCCACCTGCATTGGAAGTGGGCCTGAGCCTGCCTGGCATGTGCGTGCTCAAAACCCATGCTCAGAGTGCCTGGGCAGCGTGCCAGGGCCCCGCCATGCTGGGAAGGAAGCCTATGCAGCTCTCCGCTTGGAAGAGGGCCGAGGAGAGGCCCTCTCTGCTCCTGGCAGCTGTCTGGGGGCTAAGACCATGCTGGATCCAACCAGTTATTCCCTCTCGCTGCCTCTCTGCCCGTCTGGGCCAGCGCATGCATGCCACATGTCACAGATGCTCCTGCAGCCAGGGCCTGGGGAAAACCACTCTCTCTTTTTTCTGGGGGGTCACACTCGGCAATGCACAGGGGTTACTCCTGGCTCTGCACTCAGGAATTATTCCTGGTGGTGCTCAGAGGACCATATGGGATGCTGGGAATCGAACCCAGGTTGCGTGCAAGGCAAACACCCTACCCGCTGTGCTATCACTCCAGCCCCCACTGTCTCTTCTCTTAAAGAAAGAACCTCTGGACGAGTCTGGATGGATGATCAAAAATGTCCTCTCTATGCCAATTGTGAACAAGAAGGAAGAGATTGTTGGGGTGGCCACGTTCTACAATCGCAAAGACGGAAAACCCTTTGATGAAATGGACGAGACGCTCATGGAGGTACGTTGGCCAGGACCTGTGCTGCCAGCAGTCGGGAAGGCAGGCAGCTTTGCCTGGGCTGGTTGCTGGGGTCTCCGCTGTGGATGGAAACACTGTTCCGACCAGCCTCAGGCTTACCTTCCCCCCTTTGCTTCTGTACCCCCAGGTGCCTGCAGAGCGATCTTCACCTCCCTTTCCCAATGAACAGACTTTTACAGGAGCTTTTCAGTTCAAAGACACACTGAGCAAAAACTACAGAGAGTGGCGCCAGAGCCATAGTACAGCTGGTGTTACATGCAGCCAACCCGGTTCAATCCCTGGCATCCCATATGACCCCCTGAGCACCACCAGAAGTAATTCCTGAGTACAGAGCCAGGAGTAACCCCTGAGCATCGTCAGGTGTGGCCCAGAAACCAAAACTACAGAGAATGCCTGTAATACCCTAATCTATTCACTGATGCATTTTTTTTCCTGTGACATTATATTATACATAAGAGTGATGCTTGAGGGTCCAGGAATGTAGCTCAGTGGCAGAGTGTTTGACTTGGGACATGAAATCCTGGGGTCAAGCCCCAGAAACACACACACACACATTCACACTCTCCCCCCCCCTCACACACACACTGAAAAGAGAGAGAGAGAGAGAGAGAGAGAGAGAGAGAGAGAGAGAGAGAGAACTGCTTGTTGTATGTTAGTGTTTTACTCAAAGTTCCTTCCCAACTGTTATCACATGTTATCCTCACCTCATCTCTTTGAAGAGAGCAGCACACAGCCTGTAAATTCTGTTTTATAGCTGAGAAAATTGAACATTACTCTATTTTTTGGAAATTGGGGGCATACCAGGTAGTGCTCAGGGCTTACTCCTGGCTCTGCATACAGAAATCATCCTGATGGTGCTCAGGGGATTATATAGGATGCCAGGGATAGAACCCGGGTGGCCTTGTACAAAGCAAATTTCCGACTCACTGTACTATCACTCTGGCTCCTGAGCCTTACATACTCTTGTGCTCAGTTATAGAGGCAGGATCAAACCTCCATTCTGTCTCCAGTTCCTCCTTTCTTTTCTTTCAGTCTTTGACTCAATTCCTGGGCTGGTCTGTTTTAAATCCTGACACCTATGAATCCATGAATAAACTTGAAAACAGGAAGGATATTTTCCAAGACATGGTAAAATATCACGTGAAGTGTGACAATGAAGAAATCCAGAAAATCCTGGTGGGTGAAGTAGTTCTTTTCTTGTCTTCTCTAGTAGAGACTACAGCTGCCAGGGTGAGGTGAAATGTCAAGTTCCACAGGGGCAGCGACTGGGGTGCACTGTCTCCTGTCTCTCCTGAATAGCTCAGGGATGCTATGGGTGGGGATATGGGTGAGTGGACGGATGGTTGGTTGGGTGAATGGATGGATGATTGGGCGGTGGATGTCTGGGTGGATGGCATGCATAGATGAGTGGGTAGAGAGGTAGGTGGCTAGATGGACAGATGCTTGGATCTGTACATGCATGGGTGGATGTGTCGGTTGGGTAGATTGATGCATGAATGGAGGATGGATTGGGGAGTGGGTGAATGCAAGGGTTGGTGTATGGGTGGGTGAAAGGATGTGTGAGGGTGGATGGATGCATGGGTTGGTGGATGTGTGGGTGGAAAGAGATGTAGATGGATGAATGCATGCACATGTGTATGATGGATGGATGTGTGGATGAAGAAGTGTATGTGTTGATAGACGGATGCATGCACACATGAGTGCATGTGTGGGTGGGTGACTGGATGGGTAGATGAATTGGAAGAATAGAATCACACATGGTGGGTTGATGGATAGATGGATGTTTATCTGCACAAATAGATGTTGGATGTATATGTGGGTGGATTAATGGTTCAGTGCCAAGAAGTGCTAAACAGTGGCTAGTCTGTGTGAACTGGACAGCTAATCCTTCCAGGGGTCACTTCAGTCTTGATTTAGCAACTGTAGACAGTCCTCTCTCACCATTTATCACTATGTTTAGGCTAATTTGGGACTAGATACGGAGTTCCTTCAATGATAGCACCTATTCTAAGAGGCAAAATCTCAAAATCTCAAAATCCCAGCTCATGAGAAGACAGGTCACAGAGGAGTTTCGTGAGCAAAGAAGTATGACAGAAGAAATTAGATGTCGATGGAGAAACCGCACATTGCTTCCTCACAATAAACTTCAGTTCATTTTATTTACTTATTGATTATGAGGATCGAATACAGAGTCTCACAGGTGCAAGGCAAATACTCTGCTGTTAAATTATGATCCCTGGTCCACTTTGTAGTGTATAAGGCAATTTATATCTTGTTTAATTCTCACATCGACTCAGTAAAGGTGGGGTGAAGCCAAGGCAAGGAATTTGGTCTCTCTTATGGACATGAAGAAAATTGGCTAAGGAGGAGAAAGCAATGTTCCCAATCACAGGTTGATTCAGTATGTCTCATATTCTTCTTTTGTCACAACAAATTTGATCCTTTTAGCTCCCAGACCAATCAGCTCAAAGGTGAAAACATTCAGTTTAAATAAGTGCCTTGGTTACTTGTCTCAGCCCATCATTTTAGTTAAATGATGCTGATATGATTTTTATGGAAGTGCAATCTAAGTAGCACTGTAGCACTGTCATCCCATTGTTCATCTATTTGCTCGAGTGGGCACCAGTAATGTCTCCATTGTGAGACTTGTTGTAACTGTTTTTGGCATAGCAAATACTCTTGGTAGCTTGCTGGGCTCTCTGAGAGGGATGGAGAAATTGAACCCGGGTCGGCCGCATGCAAGGCAAACACCCTACCCACTGTGCTATCTCTCCAGTCCTAAGTAAACCAGTAAAAAGTAAATAGACTTTTGGAGAGCAGAGAGCTAGGCCAGGGCTTAAGGTGTTTGCTTTGCAGGGCCAGGACAACAGTCCAGAGGGTAAGGGTTCTTGCATGTGATTGACCTGGGTTTGATTCCCAGCATCCCTGAGCACAGCCAGAAGTGATCCCTGAATGCAGAGCCTGGAGTAACCCCTGAGCATTGCTGGGTGTGGCCCAAAAACCAAGAAGGAAAAAAGAAAGAAAAAGGTGTTTGCCTTGCATATAGCCAACTCTAGTACAATCCCTGCTACCACATATGGTCCCTCAAACACCGTCAGGAGTGATCCCCAAGCACAAAACTAGAAATAGCCCCTGAGCACTGCTGATTCCTGCCCCCCCCCCATCGACCTTTAAAAAAAATGGTTAATGGTCAGAGTAGGAGACTAACACCCAAGAACAGCAGTATATAATACCAGGAGGTTGGCTCCATGGCTTGGAAGCTGGCCTCACATGCTGGGGGAAAGTCAGCCCGGATAGAGAAGGGAACACCAAGTAAACTGTGGTTGGGGACCCCGCGCGAGAAGAGAGATGCGTGCTGAATGTAGACTAGAGACTGAACACGATGGCCTGGCCGCTCAATACCCCTAGCGCAAACCACAACACCCCAAAAGGAGAGAGAACAAAATGGAATGCCCTGCCACAGAGGCAGGGTGGGGTGGGGGGGGAATGGGATTGGAGGGTGGGAGGGATACTGGGTTCATTGGTGGTGGAGAACGGACACTGGTGGAGGGATGGGTTCTTGAACATTGTATGAGGGAAACACAAGCACAAAGATGAGTAAATTTGTAACTGTACTCTCATGGTGATTCACTTATAAAAAAAATAAAGAAGGAAAAAAATTTTTTAAATGGTTAATGGGCTGTGCTGATAAGAAATCAGAAATAAGTGGCTGGACTTTTTTTTTTTCTTTTTCAAGCCCATAAGGGAAAAAACCAGAGAGGAGAGGGAAGGTGGATGAGGAGATGGTACAAAAGAAACAAAAACTGAAAGGGAGGGAGCTTGTTTTGAGTCACACCGAAAGGGCCAGGAAGAGTAGGGCTATACCCAAAGCCTCCCGCTCCCTGTTGGGAACTGGAGCTGGAAAGTTTGGAGACAACAATTCTTGTTCTTTCGAGGTGCCAAGCACTATGGGACGTGATTTACAAGCATCATTTAATTTTGTTGTATGAGCATTTTTGACTTTGCACGATCTCATTTTAATTCCTCAGGGAAGGATTTCCACTGTCCCTATTTTACAGATGAGGTGGTGAGGTCAAGGCTGTGGCATAAACAGCCTTGCGAGGTCAGTAGCAGAGCTCAAGTTTGCACACAGCCTCCACGGCCCCTGGCTCTGAGTTGCTCTTCAACGAATGCTAAAGCCTCTCTGAGCTGGAGTTACTGTTGCAAGGACTTTGGAGGAAGGAGAAAAACAGACATGGAAAAATCGTGGCATCTTTATGCCTCATTAACCCTTTGTTTTGCCTCTGCTCTTTGGGTGCGTCAGAAAACCAGAGAGGTATATGGGAAGGAGCCGTGGGAATGCGAGGAAGAGGAGCTGGCCGAGATCCTGGTGAGTGACACAGTGACACTGACCTAGTATCCACCAGGGTCCCTGATACTTTGTTCCGAGTCCCCAGCAGACAGGCCTGGGGCAGAGCTGATAGGAAGCGGGGAAGATCATGGAACTTATTTTTGATGGTGGGGGGCGTTGGGTGGGGGAGTTTGCCACACCCAGCAATGCTCAGGGGTTACTCCTGGCTCTGCACTCAGGAATCACTCCTGGTGGAGCTTGGGGAGACCATATGGGTGCCGGGGATCGAACCTGGGCCAGCTATGTGCAAGTGCCCTACCCACTGTACTATCGTTCCGGCCCCCAATCATGGAGCGTTTTGACCTTATCATCACACAGCAAGCAGAGCTTCCCGATGCAGAGAAATTCGAAATTAATAAGTTCCACTTCAGCGACTTGCCCCTGACGGAACTGGAGCTGGTGAAATGTGGGATCCAGATGTATTATGAGCTCAAAGTGGTGGAAAAATTTCACATTCCGCAGGAGGTGAGGTCAAGAACCAAGTCTGTGATGTCTCGTTTCCTTTTTGCTTAAAAAAAAAAAATCAGTCAACAAACTGCCTGAAAGAAGTGTGTCCTTGATTTTTAGGGTTGAAAGCACTAGTTGTGTTGCATAAAGGAGTCCTGAGGGGTCAGGTGTCCCTCTGACCTGGGGTGTTTTGGTTACTTCCGCTTCCTGTGGCTCCCAGGCCCGGGAGTTCTGAAGGTATTGAGGAAATGGAATGCAGAAACGGCTCTAGGGGTGAATAAGGCTGGGAAGGGGGGGTTCAGTTGGTGTAAAGAGAACTTTCTCGGGGGCCAGGAATGTTGCGCAGTGCTAGAGCATGCATCTTGCCTGTACTCACATACACCCGACGTAAAACCAAAAGATTGCCAGGGGTCGGGCAATCTGAGCAGTGGCACCTGTTTTGTGTGTGCACAGGTGACGGACAGGTCTGATTCACATAGCATCAGCCCAGAAAGTGCCAGAAGTACACATTGTTCATGTATGGGGGGAGAGGGGATGTTTTCCCTCTCCTGAGTTCCTGAGAGTCCTCCAGCAGATTCGCAGGAGAAGAACAAACAGAAGTTTGTGCCTTCTGGATGCATGAAAAAGAGCCATTTTGCCATTCAGAAATGGCTCTGGCCAGCCCCCCACCCCCCACCCCCAGGTACCACCTTCAATTAAAGAGGAAACAAGGATCCTTCCTGGACCACAGGGCTTGCTCTTTGAAAGGAGGAAGACAGTTTCGGGAAGGTGGGAGAACAGAGGCTGGTAACCAAATGATTGCAGGCAAGAGGGATTTTTCTTTCTTTTTTTTTTTTTTGTTAATGAAAATAAGCTTTATTACATCAAGTAATAAATACATACAAAGATGCAAATGTTTTTAAGTCATTTCCTTCCAGATGTTTGGAGCAGCGTACAGGAGGCAAAACTGAAATCCTGGTCTTGGTTAGAAAGCCTTCGGGCCCTTGGGCGGCCTGGCGGGTCGCTCTTCCTTCTGTATTTATAACTTGTGCATGTAAGAACCTGACCTCGAAGCACTAACAGTCATGCAGATGCTTAAGCAGGAGAGTTCCCGAGAGTGGGGTCTAGGCTGGCAGGGGGACTGGAGCACTGAGGGCACCATGGGGGCATGCTCAGGTCTGTGGCCGCCGAGGCCACAGCCAAGGCCAAGGTGTCCAGCACCTTTTGAATCGATGCTTAAAGGAAAAACAAAAACAAACGGAGAGTGTTGCTAGCTATTCAAAAACGCAAATTCTAATCAACAGAGGGATTTCTACAGCTAGTCTGCCCCACCCCCACTCGCTTGGCTCCACCCTCTGCAAATAAATCTCTGAGAATCTCTTTTCCTGGAACAGGAAGGGCAGCCACGACAAATGGGCACGTTTATCCCAGTATCTCTTCCACCAGGGGGGGAGCCACTCACCTGTTTTCAAAACTTTCTTTGAATCCATTGGTTCATCAAAATAACCAGCTTAAGCGTTTTCCAAGCCCAGGTTTTCTTTTGAACAGCTATTTCTCTCTTTGTCTCCTCTCACAGCTAAATAAACTCATTTAAATAAAAACTAGTTTGGCTTCATTAAAACAAGCAAAAACCAAATAACCAGCTGAAAAGCATCTTTATATCGGGGCCCAGAGGGACAGGACAGTGAGGAAGGCACTCGCCTTACTGTCGACTAGGGTTTGATCCCCAGCACCACATATGGTCCCCAGCCCCTCCGGGAGTGGTGCCTTAGCACAGATCCAGGAGTCAGCCCTCAGCACAGCCAGGTGTGGCCCCAAGCCCAAATAAATAATCCTAAATCCAAGGGACAATTTTAAGGTCTGTAATTTAATCTTCCATATGTACTTTGATCCCTCTTTCTTTCTCCATCTCTCCTTTCTCCCCCCCCACTTTGATCTCTCTCTGGCCTCTCCCTCCCTCCCTCCTTCCCTCCCTCTCTCCCTCTCTCTCTCTCTCTCTCTCTCTCTCTCTCTCTCTCTCTCTCTCTCTCTGTTGCACCCCTTGAATGAATCAGGAACCATAGTTTTAACTAACCCTCCACTTGCTTACGCTGCAGGTTGTGCACTCAGGTTGGAGACCCCCAATTTACAGACCCGATGGGTCTTGCTCTGTCAGGCAGGGTGTGGGGGTCCCTAATGAAGATCACAAGAGGAGTGAGTCTTGTCTCCTCAGCTGCACCATGTCCCCATTTCACAGTAGCTAACACTGGGGCCAGAGCCATAGCACAGCTGGTCGGGTGCTTGCCTTTCATGCAGCTGGCCGGGGTTTGATCATCGGCCCCCCTGGATGGTCCCGGAGCCCCATCAGGAGTGACCCTTGCGTGTAGAGCCAGGAGTAAGCCCTGAGCACTTCCAGATGTGGCCCAAAACCAAAAAAAAAAAAAAAGTTAAATAGCAATGACAAGGTCCTGTCATAGCACTGATGCCTCTGCAGGACTTGCTCCCAAGTTCAGACACGGAGGCTGGGCTCGAAGGCCCCCAGGATGCTGTGCTGGGAGGCCCCCCCAGAGCAGGGCGCGCTTGCTCATGGCTGTGCTCGTGTCTGCAGGCGCTGGTGCGGTTCATGTACTCGCTGAGTAAAGGCTACCGCAGGATCACCTACCACAACTGGCGGCACGGCTTCAACGTGGGCCAGACCATGTTCTCGCTGCTGGTGGTACGCTGGCATGGAGGGGGGGCAGGGGGGTTGTGTGCGGGCAGCCGCAGGGCTCGCCTGGTCTTTATCCTGAAGAGGCATGCGTGCTTAGTGGGAATGAATCCCCAGACCAGAGAAGCACAGGAGCAGCAACAAATTTAAAATATATGTATATATATGCACATATACGTGTGTGTGTGTGTGTGTGTGTGTATAGGGCTGGAGTGATAGCACAGTGGTAGGGCATTTGCCTTGCACACGGCCGACCTGGGTTCAACTCCCCTGCCCCTCTCAGAGAGCCCAGAAAGCTACCGAGAGTATCTCGCCCGCATGGCAGAGCCTGGCAAGCTCCCCATGGCGTATCCGATATGCCAAAAACAGTAACGACAAGTCTCAAGATGGAGACGTTACTGGTGCCCGCTCGAGCAAATCGATGAGCAATGGGATGACAGTGACTTAAATATATATATTTAAGCCGCAGTCCCTACAGCCCCACTGCAGTTCTTTGGCATGATTCCTCCTGACCGCTGGGATCCCAACATGCTTGCACAGGCACAACACATGGCTGATTTTGTTTATGAACCATGGAACAATCTGCATTTGAGAGGAGGTGCCATCCCTGAGCAGCACGCATCCCTGGCTGAGAGTTTCGGGGAAACGACCCCCGCTGTGTGGCTGGGTGACACAGGTCTGCCCACTCATGATAGATAGTGGTACAACAGACTCGGCACAAAACAGATCCTCTTACCCATTTTTAAGGACTGGAGTCGGGGCACTGAGTGCTCGGCAGCCACTTTCATGACCCCAAACAGAAACTGTCCCCGTTACGAAGCTGCCCTGGTGAGCCGCCCCTGCTCTCCCTCCCACGCCCCAACCCGTGTCTGAGTGTGAGCCTTACAGCAGTGAACCCGCAGTGTTTGCCTTCTGAGCCGGCTCCTTGGTCGTCATCGTCGTCGTTGTTGTTGTTGTTGTTTGTTTTTTTGGCTGCACCTGGTGATGCTCAGGGGTTACTCCTAGCTCTGCTCTCAGGAATTACTCCTGCTGGTGCTCGGGGGACCAAAGGGGATGCCAAGTGCCTTCCCCGCTGCCTTTTCTCTTTGACCCTTCCTCCTTATTCCTTTCCTTCCCCTGGATGGTCAAGCAGGAGGGCAAGAGGGAAGAATTCTGGCCGGAGGGGTGAGTCATGGCTCCACTCTCACCGGATTATTTCTGGGAGCTGCAGCTGGCATTGCCCTTCCGTAGCTCTCCTGGGCCCTCCTCTGCAACTCCCTGTGCAGACAGGAGTTATTATTTGGAGATTCTCCTGCGGCACGCACTCAAGCCTGTAGAACGGGTTGGGGGCGGAGGGGTTGTGTTTCTGGTCTGGCCATGTTCGACGGCCCTCCGATCCTAGAACCTAATGGTCACAGTTTCCCGACAAACAGTCCCACATGCTCCAGCTGCAGGATGCAGCCCGGAAGGTGGAGGCCCAAGGGCTCCACGGGTCCAGCTCTGTCACACTTCCAGTCTTGAATGTTCTTCCTGCCAGAAACCTTTCGGTCCACGGCAAACCCTACGAGCCACAGTCAGACGTCTATTTCCAAGCTCCCCGTCAGCCCCCACCTGCTTAGCCAGCCCTCGGCCCCCTCGAGAGCCTGCGGTCCTCTGATTGCCCTTCCAGACTGGGAAACTGAAGCGGTACTTCACGGACCTGGAGGCCTTGGCCATGGTCACCGCGGCCTTCTGCCATGACATTGACCACAGAGGCACCAACAACCTCTACCAGATGAAGTGAGTCGACCCTCTCACCCACTCCTGCCCGGGGTTTGTTGTTGTTTGTGGGGATAGAGGTGCGAGTGGGGGGAGGGGGTGCATCTTACACAGATTCTCTCTCTCTCCTGCCCTTTGGCTCCAGTGAACCCCCTGCAATAGGTACCTAACTCTGTCGGCACCTCAATGCCTGGGGAAAATGTGGCTTTTCATTCCACAGGAACTTCAGAGATGTAACTAAGTGAAGAGTACTGGAATATCGGGCTATCCAGGGTGGTCCAGGTGGACCCCACCTCCTCAGAGGGGTTCTTCAAAGGAGGAGCTGGGAGGCCTGAGAAAAGAGGAGGCAGGGCCAGAGTGATAGTACAGCTGTAGGGTGTTTGCCTTGCCTGAGGCTGGCTCAGGTGCGATCCCCAGATGGCTCGCCGAGCACCACCAGGAGTGATTCCTGAGTGCAGAGCCAGGAGCAACCCCTGAGCATTGCAGGTGTGGCCCCCAAAAACAAAACAAAACAGAATCATGAAAGTGATGCTGCCATGAAGCGGGTCCTCAGATGGAGGATGGCGCCAAACCCAGAAGCGCAGGCTGTCTGGAGAAGCTAGAGAAGGCCAGGAAGAGCTCTCCCCCGCCCAACCCCCAGCCTCCAAAAGGAATGCAGCCCCCCTGCAGACCTATTCTCGACCTCGGAATTCCGGAGCTATAAAATAATAAATGGATGCTTTAAGCCATGACATCAGTGGTGATTTATTTTCGCAGCAATAGGAAAAATATATCAAACTCCCTCCCTCTCCTCCTCCCCTCCTCCTTGCTGGGCTAATTTGAGCCCAGACGCCAGAAACTGATGTTGGACTGTTCACCGTGGTAGGTCCCTGTTGGCCTTATAACTCTCCAGACAGTCACGAGGCAGAGGAGGTGCCTGGGAGAGAGGGTCAGACTCACCAGAAAATGCTCACCGCGTCCCCGCAGAGCCAAGACAGCCTCTGAGTGCCGTGCGAGAGCCACACTCTCAGTGGACCTGTGGGACCCCTTTGAGGACTGGGCAGGGCAGGGACTGCCCCTCCACCCTCGTCCTAGCCGTTAGCAAGATTCAAACCTGCTCTCAGAGTCTCTCAAGCTGTGCGCATACTTCATGGCTTGAGCTTGTGTTCACATGTCACTGTGCGAAAGGAAGGGTTGAGAGCTCAGCAAATCCTCAGGTATTTGCTGAACAGGCATGAATGAACACAGCCCGGGGGAGTTCACCAGCATCCCACACCACTCGGGGAGGGAGGACTAGGGGTTTGGTGACCTTCACAGTGTCCATGGATGGTTAGAGGGGACTCATGCAACCCTAAAGGTGCATGTGGGTGCGTGTTTATGCCTTTTTAATTTGAGGACATATGTCCACACTGATCAATAAACTGAGCATTCAGAACCCCAAAGAGGCCAAGAGTGGGCCAGAGTGACCATACCACAGGTTGTCCCTGCAGGAGGTCAATCCAAGTTTGATCCCTGCCACCCATATGGTCCCCCTAAGCACTGTCAGGAGTGATCCCTGAGTGCAGAGCCAGGAGTAACTCCTGAACAGCGCCGGGTTGTGGCTCCAAAAAACAACAAAATTAAAATAAAATCTCCTCAGAAAAAAAGAGGCCCAGGCTCAGTTGGAGAAAAAAATTGAAGGTGGGGGCCCGAGATGAGTCCTGTTCCCCCCCCCCCCCGACATCAGCCTCTCTGGCGAAGAATCAGGAGGAGGGAATCTGGATGGTGGCTGCACCCTCTCCCCTGGCTGTTCCATGCTGATTCTCTCTCTCTCCTTCAGATCCCAGAACCCGCTGGCCAAGCTCCATGGGTCATCCATCTTGGAGAGACACCACTTGGAGTTTGGCAAAACGTTGCTGAGAGATGAGGTAGATTGGAGCCGCCGCCTGCCCACCCTGCCTCCCGGCCTGCCCAGGAGAAAACCAGCTCCTGGAACCTGAGCAGCGCCAGAGAGTGCCTCTCCCCTGGGGCCCAGGGACGCCCCCTTGGTCATCGGGTGACCCATCCCTTCTCACATCTCTTAACTGCTTTCTTCGTAGGCCCTGAATATCTTTCAAAACCTCAATCGCCGGCAGCATGAGCATGCAATTCACATGATGGACATAGCCATCATTGCCACAGACCTCGCCTTATATTTCAAGTCGGTACCCCTCCCGTGTTTTGGTTTTTCTTTGAGGTGGGGGGCATAGCTGGAAGTTCTCAGGGGCTACTCCTAGCTTCATTCAGGAATTACTCCTGACAGGCTCAGGGGTGCCGTATGGGGTGCTTGGGATTGAACCTAGGTCGGCCACAAGCAAGGGAAATATCCTACCTGCTGTACTATAGCTCTGGTCTCATAAAGGAGTTAAGAATTTGTATTTGTTTTGCTTTTAGGCCACATTCAATGGTGTTTGGGGCAACCCCTCATGCAGGGGCTTGGGGAAACTCCTCGTGGGGCCATCCTTTGCCATGTCAATGGGATTGAACCTGGTTCCTGCAAAGCATGTGCCCAGCCTGTTGAGCTGGCTACCCCTCTGGTCAAGAAGCCCCTCCCATTTTAGCAACAACACTGATGGTAACAATAGGCAGCACCTTAGTTCTGACTGTCTGTTCAACCTTTGGAGAAGGCACCAGGACTGTATTAATCTTAGGCATGACTGTGAGCTGTGTCTGTTATCTCAGGCTAAGGTATCAAATGGGTGTCTTTGGTAGGAAGAGAACCATGTTTCAGAAAATCGTGGACCAGTCGAAGACATATGAGAATGAACACGAGTGGACGCAGTACATGATGCTGGAGCAGACTCGGAAGGAGATTGTTATGTGAGTTAAAAAGGGGCTTCGATGGTTCAGAGGGTTAGTACAGTGGGGAAGGCACTTGCCTTGCATGTGACCAACCTGGGTTTGATACCCGGTATCCCATATGGTTCCCTGAGAACTGCTAGGAGTGATTCCTGAATGCAAGAGCCAGGAGTAGCCCGAGCATTTCTGGGTGTATACCCCCCCCCCCAAGAAAAAAGAAATTATAGAAGTATTTCCAACACACAAGTTTTTATTGTTTTTATTTTTAAAAAGCCCAAAGTCAGGACTTCAATCACTGTAGAAGCCAGCAAAAACATTGATTCAAAGACATATATGCATACCTATATTTATTGCTGCTCTTAGTATAATAGCCAGGATTTGGAAGCAACCCAAATGTCCAACAAGAGATGAATGGATAAAGTAGCTGTACTACATATCCACAATGTAATACTATGAGAGAGGAATGGATAAAGTAGCCGTGCTATAGAAACACAATGGAATACTATGCGAGACAAATAGAAAAAGTAGCCCTGCTACAGATACACAATGGAATACTATTAGAGATGAATAGATAAAGTAGCCATGCTCCATACATACAATGGAATACTATGCAGCCATAAAAATAAAGTTACGCAGTTCGTGGCAATTTGATTGGAACTGAAGGACACTATGCTGACCAAAATGAGCCAGAGGCAGAAGGACAAATACAGGATGATCTCTCTCATAAGTGGCATATAGAGAACAAATCAAGGGTATAGACAATATCAATCAAAAAAATAAATAAAACTCTACAGACTACAGATATGCAAGTGCCAAGTTTGAGGGAAAGGGATCCGGGGAATTGAGTAGGTTGCCTGGAAGTAACATGGGACATAAGGTGGAGAGTCTGGAGGACATGAATGGAGGCTGAGGGAGGCACCCAAACCATTAAGGGTCATCAAGAAATAATGCGAGGAGGGGAGAGAGGGAAGGAAAATCAAACTGGAGGTGATGGGGTGGGGTGGGGAGGGTCATGGACACTTTGGCCATGGAGTCTGGTGCAATAACTTTGTACATCAGCATCACAAACTTCAATATTATTGTGACCCTATTACCATAATAAAAATATTTAAGCCAGGCAACTGGTGAGATAGTACTGGAGTTAAGGTGCTCACTTGTATTGCATAGTCCCTGGTTTAAAATTCTGGCACTGCATGTGGACCCCTGAGCACTGCCAGAGATCACGCCTGAGCTCAGAATCAGGAGCAGCTCATAAACACTGCCAGGGGTGCCCTCCATGCAAAAAAGGAAAAACTTCACTGGTACAATAGTAAGGATATAGAAACAACCAAAATATCCCATGATGAGTGATTGGATAAAGAAGTTGTGGATGGGGCTGGAGCAATAGCACAGCGGATAGGGTGTTTGCCTTGCACATAGCCAACTCGGGTTTGATTCCCAGCATCCCATATGGTCCCCTGAGCACCGCCAGGAGTAATTCCTGAGTGTACAGCCAGGAGTAACCCCTGAGCATCGCCGGGTGTGACCTAAAAAGCAAAAAAAAATAAATAAAGAAGTTGTGGTGTATACTCAATGGATTCCTGTGAAGCTAGAAGAAAAGACAAATTCTTTCAGTTTGCTGCAATTTGTATGGCATTATGTTAAGTGATATAAGTCAGAGGGAGAAAGACAAATACCAAATGACCTCACTCATATGTCGCATACAGAAACAAAACAAGACAATATGGAATGGAGACAACCCCTTGGCCTTTGTGAAAGAAAGATCATCAAGCCATGGGCAGGGGTGGGTGGGGAGGAAGAGGAAAAGTAGAGGTGGTATGGTGGTGGGAGTCGGGGATCTGGGGAACTTTGGTGATGGTGAAGGTGCTGTAATTTTGTTCGTTGAAAACATAGAAGGTATGCAATCATGCGATTGAAATTAGAGTACATTTTTTTTCTTTGTGTTTTGGGACATGCCCGGCAATACTCAACAGGGTTTACTTCTTGTTCTGTGCTCATTCCTGGCAGACTCGGTGGACCATGTAGGGTGCCTGGATCAAAGCTAGGTTGGCCACACGCAAGGCAAACATCCTACCTACTGTTGTATCACTAAGGCCACCAAAATTACAGTAAAAGATTAAATGATAAAATGACATATGTACAATTTTAATTTTAAAATGGTATTAAGATGTATATATTAGCTCTCTCTCTTCTCTCTCTCTCTCTCTCTCTCTCTCTCTCTCTCTCTCTCTCTCTCTCTCTCTCTCTCTCTCTCTCTCTCTCTCTCCTCCACCCCCAAAACAAAGATAACAGAGTTAAGGCTTCCTCAATGAACAGAGATAACGGGCTTAGGTCAGGAGAGATCTGTAAGGAACAATTTTAGATGCAAATATCTTTCCAAAAGGTCCACTATTGCCCAATCTTTGAGAGGCCCTTACCTGCAGTGCTGTTTCTCCAGTCCTTAGCTCTCTTTTTCAAAGGTCTAACATTACCCTGTACAACTGTTTTGTGACCTTTAATTCTGAACCAGTGTTTATCACAAGAGTTCAAGTCTGTCTCTGAGAACAAAAGGTTAGGTTGGGTTTCCTGACCCCTCCAGCCACTTTCTGCCTTTTATCTTTGGTTTGGGGTAGGGGCCACACCAAAGGATGCTCATTTCATTCCAGTGTCACTCTACTTTGCCTTTTGATATGAGAGTTCAGTCCATTTACATGTAGAGAAATTATCAATGGGCAGGAATTTGTGTCCATCTTTTCTATGAGTATTTTGGTTGTTTTTAACCATTCTCCTTCTACAGGACGCCATTCACTTTCCCTTGCAGAGCTGGTTCAGATGCTACAAATGCTTGCAGCGGTAGTTTGTCTGAGAATGTTATTGTTATTTTGGGTTTGGGGGCCACACCTGAAGGTGCTCATGGCTCACTCCTGACTCCTGGTGGGCTCTGGGGACCATAAGGGGGGACTGAACCCTGGGTTCAGCTGTGTAACCCTAACCATTCAGGTGCTAACCCTAACCATTGTACTATCTCTCCAGCCTCCTGAGAATGGTTTTTTGTTTGTTTGTTTGTTTGTTTTTATCCCTCCTCAAATCTGAGTGATCACCTTGGAGGGCAGAGGATTCTTGTTGGAGGGTGTTTTTCATTCAGTACTTCGAATGGACCATTGCACTCTTCTCTTGCTTGTATTGTTTCACTGGGGAAATAGAATGCTCCTCTTGTTACCAAATATGCCTTACATTTTCTTCATTGGGGAGTCAGGGTGCACACACCTGGCAGTACTCAGGGCTACTCCCGGCTCTGTGCTGGGGTTCACTCATGGTTGTACTTGCAGGGGGCATATGCGGTCCTGGAGATTAAGCCACAGTTGGTTGCATGCAAAGAAAATGCCTTAACCCTGTCATATCTCTTCAGCTCTTCTCTTCAGTTTTAAAATGCTCTTTTCTAATACCTCTTTATTGATTAGGCTGTGTGCTTATCTTTGAGGTCACTGCTTTGATTTTCAGCTTCTTCCATTTTGCTGTTGAGTCTTATTACAGCATTGTTTAGCCCCTTTCTTTCTATTTTAAATTCCTTCATTTCTTTGAGTTTATTGATTCCCAACATTTCCTCAACTCAGTGCACATTGAGAGGATTGTCGCTCCGAGGTCATTCTCGAGATGTTTAGAGTGTTCTGATGTTGTTGAGGATTATCCTGGGCTTCTGTCCCCACCCATAGATGCAGCTGAATTCCTTCATGTTTTCATTATTCCTGGTGTTTCATAGAAGCTAAGATTGGAACTCTGAGTTTCTGCTGACCTGAACAGCTCTCAGTATTCATAGTCACAATATTAACTTAGTATTTGTGACCTAAATTCTCAGGTGTCTTGTGAGAATTTTTTAAATGTCTGCAAGGATAAACTGGTGCTCAGGGTTCTGAGTTGTGTGACTTTGGATCTTAACAGACTGTGTAGGCACCTTGTCCTGTAGCTGCCTAATGTCTAACTGGTCTGAGCCCTGCCCAAGGTTCATGGTGGCTGCTGTCTCATGGTCCAGTTGACTTGAGCAATAACAAGAGTGTGGTCACATGAACCCTATCACAGCTATTCAGCTCACTGATCTTTGTAGCTACTGGGATGGGGGGTTGCATTTGTCAGTGCCAGTTTGGGGATGTGTCTGAGGGATGGGACTCACTCAGGTGTGTCTGCTCCCTGCTGGGTCTTTGATTTGGGTGTGGTTTTAGAAGTTTTTGGCCACACCTGGTGATACTCAGGGTCTACTCCTGATGGCTGAGCTCAGGACTCACTCCTGGTGGAGTTCAGGAACCTTGTGGTACTGGGGATCAGACCTATCCCTCCAGATGCAAAGCATAGCAGCCTTTTGATTGTTACCCCTCTGGGATGGCAGCCAGTTGTGGCTCAGGAAATGAATATTCAGGGCTGTGACGGGGGGGGGGGGGGGGGGGGGAGCGGGGTGGGGTGTCTGCACACTGTCTGCACTGAGAACAGCCACTGGGGGTGCAAAGCGGAATGGCTTGCAACCTTTGCACTGGGTGTCTTAAATTCCCTCCCTCCCTCCCTCCCTCCCTCCCTCCCTCCCTCCCTCCCTCCCTCCCTCCCTCCCTTCCTCCCTTCCTTCCTTCCTCCCTTCCTTCCTTCCTCCCTTCCTTCCTTCCTTCCTTCCTTCCTTCCTTCCTTCCTTCCTTCCTTCCTTCCTTCCTTCCTTCCTTCCTTCCTTCCTTCCTTCCTTCTTTCCTTCCTTCCTTCCTTCCTTCCCTTCTTCCCTCCCTCCTTCTTCACCACACCTGACAGTGCTCTGGGCTCACTCCTGACTCTGACTCAGGGATCACTTCTGGTGGGGCTTAGGAAACCATATATGGTACCGGGAATTCCATTCTCCACTGAGTCTGGGTTGGCTGTGTGCAAGGAAGGCACTGACCCTAATTTCTTCCTTTTAATTTTTTAATGCAAAATATTACTAAAGAAGAATGTTTTCCTGTATTGTACAATTAGAGCAGCAGGAGCTAAGAAACTTTTTTTTATGTAACAATATTACTTCAGAGACTATACCATTATCTAGGGACAACCTTGATATCAGGACAAAGAAGCACCAGTAATAAATTCTATGACCTATCATATAATCTACCTATATTCATTTCTACTTTTCTTAGCATTAAATTTTTTATCTTTTTGGGTCACACCCGGCAATGCACCAGGGTCACTCCTGGCTCTGCACTCAGGAATTACCCCTGACGGTGCTCAGGGGACCATATGGGATGCTGGGAATCGAACCCAGGTTGGCCAAGTGCAAAGCAAACGCCCTACCCGCTGTGCTATCACTCCAGCCCCAGCATTAAATTTTTTAAATTGGAGTCGCGAGAGAGACTACAGCTGATAGGACGCTTGCCTTGCCTGTGGCTGACCTGGGTTGATCCCGGCACCCCGTATGGTCCCTAGAGCCCATCATGAGTGCAGAGCCAGGGGTAAGCCCTGAGTGCCGCTGGGTGTTGCCTGTCCCACCCCCGTTATTTTCAGAATATAGATATCACATGTTTATTTGAATTGAAAGATGAAGTCAGATTTTTTTTCTGGCAGAAACAAGTCAAAATTTTCTTGCTTTGGTTGACAGGACAAGTTGGTATTTTCAATTAGTAATAAGGCAAATGTTTCCATAAACTAAATGAGTCAAATCTTTAGTTTTAGGTTTTGACAAAAGCATAGTTAAAAACTGTTACCAAATAAATGATCTTTATTAAAACTCTAATATTGGAAAGATATATTAAAAGTAATAATGTTTTAATTTACCTGAACCATTTTGAATATCTTGGGTGCATTCAAGTGTCTCAGAGAAGTGTCAGGGGTGAAATTAGCAGTCACATAAGAAGTCGTGGTCAAATCTTATGGCATCTTTCCCAGAAATTGAGGAAGCAAATTATTCTAATGACTCAAATGTTTGCTTAAAGCAAAACTGAAGGAGAATCTAATTGATTTTTTAGTATACAGAGTAATCAGAATAACTGTGATTTTTAAGTTAATTTGGAAGAGCTCAAATAATTAAGTGACACTGTTGTAGCAAAAATCCTTCCATTCTCAGAGTCTCTAATTAATGGCATTTACATATATGAACCTTTTATAGTGACTGATTTGTTGACTTTAGTTTTGGGGGCTCACACCTGGCTGTGCTCAGAGCTTACCCCTGGCTCTGTGTTCAGGACGGTCTCTTGGCTGGGCACCCGGGACCATATGGGATGCCAGGGATTGAACCTAGGTCGGCCACGTGCAAGTTGGCCTTATCCACTATACTATCTCTCTGCCTCCCTGTAAAATTTCTTAAAAACAAAGAACAAAAAAGGGACCCAACTAACTCCGCATCTTTGGGCCCTTGTATTGAATGGTGTTAGTTGCTGAATATCGCCAGGAGGGCCCCAAGCTTCTTGGGCATTGCTTTGGAACCTCTCCCATCCTTGCATCCTGCTATTTTTGAAGGCATAAGACAGATGCTGAATTCTGTTTCAGGTTAGCAATAAGAAATGCTCATTCATAGGCTGGGGAAATAGCTCAAAGGTCTGGAGCACATGCCTGACGTGCATGAGGTCCTTATTTAATCCCTGACACTGAGTCTCCCTTCTCCGAGCACAACTAGTCTAGTGGCCCCAGGACCTCCAGGCCTAAGCATCTAAGCTGTGAGGACCTGCATTTTTGGTCTGAGAATTACTAGAAGTGACCCTCAGACTACCCTGATACTTCACTCCTGGAGATACCCTACTTTCACAATAAAAAGGAGAGAAATATTCATTCATAAGCCTATTTTTATAGCTATGTTTAATGGTGAATAGAGGTGGGAAAAAAAAGTCTATACCATCTTGGCCAGATGAAAATCTCTCAGGTGTTAAAAATATGATTTTACGAATAATGAGGCAACATGGTTTACAGTGCTACTAATGTTTATGTTTTGATATACAAAGTTTCTGCACCTCTACCACCACAAAAATTCCCCAAACCTTCCACCACTGTCACTATGTCACTTCTAATCTGTTTCATCCCTCCTTCTCCTCCACCCTCTCCCCAACTCCTCGCTAGGTAACCTCAAATCTGTTATCAGAGTCCAAAGGTTTGTTTTCACTGGCCACTGGCCATTCCCTAGTTTTGTTTACACCACATATGAGTGAGATCAGCCAGCATTTGTCCTTCTTATGACACAGTTCACTGAACAGGACCCGCTCTAGTCCCATCCAGGTTGTAACAAAGTACATTTCATCTTTTCTTATAATCAAGAAGGGTTCCGTTGTGTATGTACCACAACTTCTTTACCTATTTATCTACCCTTGGGTATTTAGGTTGTTTCTAGATCTTGGCTGTTTTGAAGAGTGCTGCAATCAACAAAGATGTGTACATATCTTTTGGAGGGAGGGCGTGGAGGGGTACACCTGGCAGTGCTCAGGGCTAAATCCTAGTTCTGTTCTCAGAGATCACTCCTGGCAGGACTGATCTCTGAGTCCTGGGACCATATGTGGTGCCAGGGATCAAACCCAGCTCAGCTGTACACAAAACAAGCATCCTGTCTGCTGTTGCCTTTTTATTTGCATTTATTTATTTATTTGTTTGTTTGTTTTGCTGAATCACTGTGAGATAGACCCTTACAAAACTGTTCATGATTATATTTCAATCATACAGTATTCCAGCACCCATCCCTCCACCAGTGTCCCTAGGTTCCCGCCCATCAGCCCCCAACCCTCACTCCCCAGCCTGCCTCTATGGCAGGTACTTTTCTTCTCTCTCTGTCTCTATCTCTCTCTGTGTGTTTGTCTCTGTCTGTCTCTCTTTCTCTCTCTCTCTTTTTTGGGTACTGTGGCTTGCAATATCGATACTGAGAGGTTATCAAGAATATTACTAGATAACAAAAAAGTAAAAAGAAAAACAAATTTATGGACACACACAAATTTTTTTAAATTATATAAAAAATAAAAGAATATCACTAGAAGTGACCATCACGCTAACCTACTTTGAACACTCAGTTCTTGTCTGGCGTGCTCACTCCCTCTGCTGTACTATTGCTCCAGGCCGGGAGTTTTATGTTTTTCCATTGAGGAAAGTACTGTGCCTGTGTTACTTGGGCATTGGTGGGGCATGAGGGACTGAAACGCAACCCACTCAACCCTCTTATATACTCACATAGCTCCTAGCTGCCAGTTTTCTCAGGCTCTCCGTGGCCTGTTTCAGCAGACCACACTTTCCAGGCCAGTGTACTTTTAGGGTGTGTCTGAATACCTGCACAGGTTGACTGGAATGTTTTGGGGGGTCAGCCAGGAGTCAGGGAGCAGTGCCACAAGCTTCCCAGCTACGTAAAAGAGACATTTGCCTTGAGGGTGGGCAAGGGTGGGCAGAAGCTTGAACCCAGGGCTTCCTCCACGTGGAGCAAGTACTCTGCCACTGAACTGCATCCGGGGACCCAAAGTCATCTGACGTGATGGTCACAATGATGACTGGGCAGGTGCATTTCACTGACTGTCACAAGCTGCTAACACTGGGCTGTTTTGGACCCACCCAAGCAGAATTTCACAGGCTCCGGCCGAAGATGATGATCTCACTTTTTAAGAGCCATAGCAAGGGTTTTCAGTAAAGTAAATGAGGATCAGGAAGCTAGCACGGGGGCTCAGGCATTTCGCCTTGCATGTGGCCGAGCCCATTTCATACCCCACATATGGTTCCCCTAGCGCCTCCAGGAGTAACCTCTGAGCACAGAGCCAGGAGCACAGAGCCCCGAGCACAGCCAGGTATGACATAAACATTCTGGTATTTCCCCCACAAAAATGGTAAATAAACATTGACTTTAAGTCAACAGCTCCATTCACTCCGAACACAAGAGTCAGCCTGTCCTTGAAGCCAGACACCAGCATCTCCTTTCTAGCCCTGTCAGTCCTGAGTGGCATTTTCTTCCAGGAGAAGGCAAGTTTCTTTGTCTCCACAAGTTTTCTGCTCAGCGTAGCTGTTTCCCTCAATGACCTTCCCTCAAACAAAAATGTTAGCAATGTGGGACACTTCATTTCACTTGAGCACATGACAAGGCAGGGTCCTAATTTGCCTTATTTCTCCATTGTCGTGCCTAAGAGAGTAGGGGGAGCCCCAGGAGACAGAGATGGAGGAATAGAAAAACTGCCGGCGGGCGGAGCAGGTCCACACACATTTATTGATCTACTTCACTGTCTTTTATGGGTGTGCTTTATGGGGCCCTAAAACAAGCACAACAGTAAAATCAAAGATCCCTGGCCACAAATCCTCATGACAGTCATATTAATGAGGAAGGCTGAAATTGCGAGAATTGCCTGACGGCCCCAGAGCTGGTAAGAGCACGCAGGCTGCTTGGGCAATGGCCCGACCCATCGCAGATGTTCGTCTGCAGGCGCGGTGACTTCTGCCAAAGCACTGCAGAGCGCGTGCGACCGGGTTTCCTTTCCTGTGATGACAGGCCACAGGCACGTCTGAATTCCCAGTGTCTAGACCGGCACCCCAGCCCTAGCCCCTGATGGGGGTGGGCTGTGAGGGGGGCTTCGGGCGACTCTGCCCAAGCCTGGGCATCCTCAGGCACACCGGGCAGGCACACATCATCGCTCTGTTTACGAAACCCTTGGAGAACTTCCCCAGCCCTGTGGGGAACACCACACGACCTCTCGCCAGGTGTCAGCACCTGGCGCCCTCCTGAAGGCACACTTGGAGGTCCTTACAGTCAAGAGCACGACCCAGGACCTCTGTGTATCTCTCTGATGGTAAAAGCATGTCGCAGTCATGACACTTACATGCCCATGACAACTTACATGCAGCACTGCACAAGTTTCAAAGTCAGTGTATCAAGGGATTTCTAAGAGGTCTCAGAAAATTACTTTACTTAGCAAAGAGGTAATCTGCCTTGCAGATGGCTGCCTGGGGTTCAATCCCCGGCATCCCGTGTGGTCCTGCCGAGTGATCCCTAAATGCAGAGCCTTGGATGCAGAGTAAGGCCTAAGGGACAGCAGGTGTAAATGTGGCCCCCAAACAAACATTTACTTAAGGAACTAGACAACTGCTGTGGGCTTTACTTACTGAAGGGCATTGAAAACTGTTACTATTTCATAACCCTGGCCCCGCCCACCCCTGGGGGGTGCCACTGGTGACACAGTTCAGGAGCAAGTTGGGTTCAGAGCCCCAGCCCTCTCTATTACTCCTGGCCCCGTCCATTAGTCCCTGCAGGTCAGGGGGATGCCCGGTCCTCCCCCTTGCAGGTTTCTGACCTCCTTCCTGCCTGTCTTTGAAGTTCCAGGGGTCCTAATGCCCGCCCCCCCTTCATCTCATCTGTCCCCATTGCGATGCCAGATCAGAACTAGACAGCCACGCCAGTGCCCGAGACATTCACTCCACGGCCATGCCACCGGGTGCCAACCCGAAGCTTCTCAGTGTCCGGTGCTCGCTGCTCTGTTCTTTGTCGCAGTTTCTGCCTGAGGCAGAACCTCCCTGTGGTCCCACCCTCTTCCTGCTCGGACCCTGAGGCCCCTCTAAGAGCTGATCTTTCCCCAGTCCTATCCCCACTGAAATGGAGGCTTGTCCCAGTCACCATCGCGACCTCATATCTCTTCACAGCAGGTCTGACGCTAGTGGGGAACTCCTAACAATAATAGTGAGGTTTTTGTTGAAATATTGAATATAACCAAAGTAAAGAGAAAGTAAAGTGAAATTTATCAGTTATGCGGGGTGGGGGGCGCGGATGGGAGGTGTACTTTTTTTTTTTTTTGGTGATGGAATATGGGTACTGGTGAAGGGATGGTTGTTTCAGCATTGTATAACTGAGACTTAAGCCTGAAAGCATTGTAATTTATTCCACATGGTGATTCAATAAAATACAATTTTTATTAAAAAAATAAAATAAGGGGCTGGAGCGATAGTACAGCGGGTAGGGCATTTGCCTTGCATGCAGCCGACCCGGGTTCAATTTCCAGCATCCCATATGGTCCCCTGAGCACCGCCAGGAGTAATTCCTGAGTGCAGAGCCAGGAGTAACCCCTGTGCATTGCCGGGTGTGACCCCCCAAAATAAATAAATAAAATAAAATAAAATAAAAATAGCACACACACACAAAAAAACCCAAAAACCAAAGGGGATGGTGGCCTTGCCCCCAACAGGGGTAAGAGCTGTTCTGGGGAGAGAAGCAAAACAGCTTAGCACAGTGGTCTTTGGCCCTGCCAGCAGATAGGCCAAAGCACAAACAGTTCCTGGGAGTGACCAGAGAGAAATTTCGTGGCCAGAGGGTAGCTGGGACACATAGTTCTACCCTACATAGTAGAGAAGGCAGCTGGGAGAGGCTGGGGACAGAGCAGAGTTGATGTATGTAACATGCCCAGGAGAGAGGGTGGCAGTGATGACCCTCATGCAGGTACCCAGAGCAGCAGCACACAGGTGCAGTGCGTGTGGGCACTAGGCTGCGAGCTTTACATACCTGTGGTCCTGTTTGTCTAGAGAGGGAAACTGAGGTCTTGAGCAATGGATGCAGTCTCCCTGTCTCAATCTTGTCCTTCCTTGCAGACGCAGGACCTATACTTCCTCTGGTGCCCAAGCCGAACCCCCAGACGCAGTAGAGTGGGTGATTCCTCCACTCACAAAGGGGCGCAGAGCCAGAGAGAAAGCACAGTGGGTAGGGCTGGATCCTTAGCACTCCACACCGTCTCTGGAGCACTGCAGGAGTGATCCCTGAGCACAGAGCCAGGAGTCAGCTTTGAGCGCTGCTTGGTGTGATTTCCCCCCCCCAACCAAAAACAAACAAACAAACAAACAAAAAAGCCAGCCCACGGGGCACAGAGCTGGTGAGGCGGGTGGCGCGAGGCAGCCTTTCTCCTTCACTGGCTCTGCGCTCACGGCTGGTGTCTTCGTGCCAGGGCCATGATGATGACCGCGTGCGACCTCTCAGCCATCACCAAGCCCTGGGAGGTACAGAGCAAGGTACGGCCCCTCCTTCCCCGGCCCCTGTCCTGGTGGCAATGGACCTAACTCCACTGCACTCTGCAGGCGGCCGCTTTGCAGCCCCCTTGCTGCTCTACCAAGACCTCGGGGTCGCTGGAGGGCCTCGTCATCAGCGAGACGAAGCTGGGGGCAAGGGGGGGAGGGCTCCGGTTTGCTGAGCTGGAAACCCCCGTGGGCCTGGAGGATGGGCGTCCTGCTGACCACACCGGGCCGCATTTCCTGTTGCAGGTAGCTCTCCTGGTGGCCGCTGAGTTCTGGGAACAAGGTGACCTGGAGCGTGAGGTGCTGCAGCAGAACCCCATCGTGAGTAGAGGGGGGCACTGCCCCGGGGGCTGGGGCGTGCCCTGCGGAGGGGCTGTGACTCCCAGCAGAGGGATGTGGGGGACCCTGCCATGCGGCTGGCCTTTTTTTTTTTTTTTCCCTTTCTTTTCCCTGCCACACTTGGTGTGCTCAAGGGCGACTCCCAGCGTGATACTCAATGGTCACTCCTGGGGGTGCTTGAAGGACCAAGTGGGGACAAGGAACCCAACTGCCTATGAAGTCAGCCTCCAGGAGCGCCATCTGCCTGGCCACTTGAGAACAGATGAGGGAAGCCCATGCACGGACCTGCCTCCACCTAGACACTTCGGGGCTGGCCCCAGCAACAGGCCCTCCTGCCTCTGAGCCCTGGTGGAGTTTGGGAACCCTGCTCCCACGTAGGCGTCCTCAGCTTCCTCACCTCTGCCGAGACCAGCAGCACGGAGCATGCTGGGAGGAGCTGTCAAGGAACTGTCCAAGTTGACGGCTGGGCTGATATCCTTGGGCCCTGAGCCCAGGGGGACCAGTCAGAGGAGCCACCTAGGGCCTGAGCTAGGGCCAGGAGGGAAAGACAGGCCAGAAATGGGAAAGGGATGGGGACAGAACTCCATGGAGATGTGAGAGGGATCTGCGGTGGACACAGAGGTCAGGGGAGAGTGGGAAGCTTTGAAGAGCGAATATGTCTTCTTTTTTTCTTTTTGGGTCACACCTGGCAATGCACAGGGGTCACTCCTGGCTCTGCACTCAGGAATTACTCCTGGCGGTGCTCAGAGGACCATATGGGATGCTGGGAATCGAACCCGGGTTGGCCTCGTGCAAGACAAACGCCCTACCCACTGTGCTATCACTCCAGTCCCTGGTTTTGCTTTTTGACTCTTACTGACTTGGGGGTCACACCCAAAAGTGCTCAGGGGCTGCTCCTGGCTCAGTGCTTGGGGGCCCAGGAGGGGCTGGGGCTTAAACCCAGGCAAGGCAAGCGCTTCGGGCTGTCTAGCCATCTCCTTGGCCCAAACAGCCTCTTCGACTTGAACAGCAAGCTGCAGATTTGTGACTCTTTTCCCTTAGCCCTTGTTCAAGGTAGACAGAACTCTTGATGAACTTTGGCCACCCATCAGTCAGGTCCCACAATTCCTTACCATCTGCCATTCTGGTTTGATCTATCCATTCATTCCACTCATTCATGCTCTTTATGTGGGTTGCTTTTTTTTTTTTTTCTGGCACAAAATCTGGAAAAGTACAGCTCAGGTATTGTCATTTCATCCACAATTAGTTTTCAACTCTGGGATAAGAACTTAAAACAGAGACCGGAGAGATAGTACAATGGGTAGGGTCATTACCTTGCCAGGTGACTGACCCAGATTTGATCCTAGCACCCCAGTTCCCCAAGCCAGCCAGGTGGCTGAGTGCAGAGCCAGATGTAACCCCTGAGAACTGCAGAATGTGGCCCCCAAACCAAACCAACAAGAACATAAAACACCCACCATCACTCCTCCACATGCACACACAAGCACAATGTATCATCACGTGGAATTGACAATGATTCTTTGATAACACCCTATCTCTGCTCATCTCCCCTGCTTGGGTAATAAGAAGCAGAGAGTTATTTGAATTAGAATCCAGTCAAGGAGCAGTTTCTCATTGCCACGTCTCTTGAGTCACTTAAGCAGTAGTGATAATCTGGTTTATTATTCAGGGGTATTCAGGGGTATTATGGGTATTCAGCTACCCCTGGCGTATTCGATATGCCAAAAACAGTAACAATAGGGGGCTGGAGTGATAGCATAGTGGGTGGGGCGTTTGCCTTGCACACGGCAGACCCGGGTTCAAATCCCAGCATCCCATATGGTCCCCTGAGCACTGCCAGGAGTAATTCCTGAGTGCAGAGCCAGGAGTAACCCCTGTGCATCGCCAGGTGTGACCCAAAAACCAAACAAAACAAAACAAAACAAAAACAAAACAGTAACAATAGGTCTCGTTCCCCTGACCCTGTGAAAGAGGCTCCGATCATTAGGAAAGACGAGTAAGGAGAGGCTGCTAAAATCTCAGGGCTGAGTGTAATAGAGACGTTACTGGTGCCCGCTCGAGTAAATCGACAAACAACAACGGGATGACAGTGATACAGTGATTATTCAGGGTTGAGAGTGTCATTTGTTGAAGATGATGAGTCTTGTCGTATGTCCAGCATTTTGGATTTTGGCTGAGATCCACACAGTGGGTTGCATCCTTCCAGGGACTTTGAGTAGATTTCTCTATTGCCCTATTTCCTGCAAACCACCACTGAGTTTAGGGTTTGATGGGGACCCCGATCCAACAGTGGACACTCTCTCCCTGTGCAGCCCATGATGGACAGAAACAAGGCAGATGAACTCCCCAAGCTCCAGGTGGGCTTCATCGACTTCGTCTGCACCTTTGTCTACAAGGTAGGCCCTGTGCTTCCCCAGGCCCAACACGATGACCTCAGGACACCTGAGACGCCGATGCAAATGTTGCCCCAGACAGGGACAATGATGGGATTGTCCAGGTGCTTCTCCTCTAAGGAGGCATTTCTGCAAAAAGGCTCTGTGCTCGGGCCACTGCCAGGGGTGTGTGATGTGGGTGTGTGACATTCCCAGAGGGGTCCCTGAGTCCCCGAGAGGACTGACCTGGCAGACGACTTGCAGCCACGGGCTAAATGTCCAGGACTGCCCCTGCCAATGGCTGGAGGATGGTCCAGGCTCCTTCCAGGCATGGTCACAACCTTGTCTGTGGGCATGCTCGCTCCGTAGTGACCCACCCCTGGCCACAGCCAGGGCAGGCGGGAGGAGAGGGGGGGGCTTCCTACCAGGAGAGCCCTTCCCGCAACACTCAGACCCCTCGCAACCCTCATGCCCAGGAGTTTCTGCAACGCAGAGGCGGTAAGGCACCTCCTAACTACCCGGGCTGTGTTCAAAGCGTCTCTCGACAGCTAGCTGGACGCGAGGGACTTCTCCAACCCTCCTGACAGAGCATTTGTGCATCTCAGAGCTGTGCAGCTTGGGGTGCAGGGGCATATTCTGAGGGAGGGCGGGATGGGAAGAGGGCTGGCCTGGGAAGCACAGGGCCCGGAAGGGTGCGACCCCAGTGAAGGAATCTGGGAGTCGGACGTGGGCTGGCACTGCAGAGCTCTAAGCAGGAGGGCCCCCTCCCCTCCCAGCATGGAGACCCCCCCTTCCCCTCACCGGAGCCTCCTCCCTCGCAGGAATTCTCCCGCTTTCACGAGGAGATCACGCCCATGCTGGACGGCATCACCACCAACCGCAGGGAGTGGAAGGCCCTCGCCGACGAGTACGACGCCAAGGTGAAGCTGCTGGAGGAGCAGCAGCAGCAGCAGCAGCAGGCGGCCAGGCCAGGTCTGCAGGAGGGGAGCCCAGCCCCCGCCCCCCCCCCCAGGGCTCCCGGGGGGCTCCGCCTCCACACCGCGCTGCATCCACGCTTCCCCACGTGTCCCATGCTGTCACGGGTGTTCGCTTCACCAAGCACACGAGACAGCTGATGGCGGGGAGCAAGGAGGTCTTTATTACAATGGCAGATCAGACCGGGGCGGGGGGCGGAGGGGGGGTCTAGGCTAGATCAGCACCTGGATCCTTGGACAAAGCTCAGGGGTCCCAGAGCCTGTGTGTACAGGACAATCAGTCTGGATTCAGGGATGCTCAGGGGTTACTCCTGGCTCTGCACTCAGGAATTACTCCTGGCAGTGCTCGGGGGAACCCTATGGGATGCTGGGAATCCAACCCGGGTCGGCCTCGTGCAAGGCAAACAAACGCCCTATCCGCTGTGCTCTCGCTCCAGCTCCCAGCATGCCTATTGAAGTGCTGACTTGCACTTTTTGGTTGCCGCACTTCACGACCACCGAATGTCGCAGACCCCTGCCTCCGCCCGCCCCCCCCCCGCCCCCTCTGCCCCCTAACCCTCTTGCCCAGCCCTAGCCCGCCGCCTCCTCTTACCTTGCTCTTTCCTGTCCAGCTGCAGCTGCGGCGGGGAACCAGGCGGGGAACAGCCCGGGCCCGGCTGGGGCCGCACCCACGTCCAAGTCCTGCTGTCTCCAGTAGCGCCCCGGGCTGCCCCCGCAAGGCCAGCCGGAGACCACACACCTGGAGATGTGAAGTGCGCAGGAGAAAGAGAACCCAACTTCCGCTTACCTAATAGCTCGTAAAGATTTATTTTTCAGCCCTGGGAACTCTGCGTTGAGCAAACGGACATTCTGTCTTTCACAGACTTCCATTAAACCTGTGATTAATGCCACATTCATTACCTTGCTTATAATGACTTGTGGTGTTTTATTTTCATTTTCTGTTGTTGTTTTACTTTCATTGTTTTGTTTCCTTATAAACATCTTCCGTCATGCTCAAAGACAGAAATTGTACCAGAAACCCGTCTTCTCACCATCACTCAGTCTAACCTTATTACTCAAACAAGCTTTATCACAATTACTTCATCTGTTTTCTCAACCTTCTTTCCCTCCTTCCTTGCTTCCCCTTTCTTGCTTTCTTTCTCCTCTCTTTTCTTTCATTTATTTTTATTTATATTATTTTATTTTTTTTAAATATAGGAGTACTGCTATTTATTCAGCCACCAATTAAGCCGACAAAGCAGGCATGAACTCCACATTACTTTTATTTTTAATTTTAATTTTTTTTCTTTTTGGGTCCCACCCAGTGATGGATGCACAGGGGTTACTCCTGGCTCTGCACTCAGGAATTACTCCTGGTGGTGCTCAGGGGATCATATGGGATGCTGGGAATTGAACCCGGGTTGGCCACGTGCAAGGCAAACACCCTACCCGCTGTGCTATCTTGCCAGCCCCGAACTCCACATTACTTAAATTTTTATTTTAATAAAATTGTTCACAATAATTGTTTACATTCAGTATTTCAACACCAGTGCCACCACCATTACACCTTCCCACAACCATTATTTTAAATTTTCCCACCACCTCCCAAGCCTGCCCCATAGGCAGATGCTAAATAATTAATTTTGTATGCTTGTTATGAATAGTATGAAATGTTGCACAACCACAAAAGCAGCTGAGCGCTCCTGGATTTCTAAAATTTTTTAAAATATTTTGATTCCGGAGGCATCTCTGCGGCGTGCTGCTCTCCTCCGAGATTCGTTTGTGAGTCTCTGGTTCATGGCTGTTAATGAGTTTAAATGGCCTGCTTTTTACCTGAGATTTATTTATGGGTCTCTGAAGCAAGGCCGATAAATGAGCTTGTATAGCTGAGCTGGAGGTGTTTTGTGGGCATGACTCCCACATACCTAATTTTGGCCACTTAATTTCTTGGGAAACTTGGTCCCAAGTTGTTGGGGTCCAGTCAGAGACACAGCAGCAATTTTGGGGTGTCAGGAAGCCTGTAGGCACCCTCAGACTGCTGATGAACTCGCCCTATCACTCAGGTACAGGTTGACCTACTGGGCTACTACACCCCCTCCCTTTCTTTTGTTTTCTGTTTGGGGGCCACACCTGGTATTGCTCAAGAGCCACTCCTGGCTTGGTGCTCTATGGTCACTCCTGGCAGTGCTCTGGGGACCACCTGGTGCTGGGGACTGAACCCGGGCCCCCTGTATACAAAGTATGCACTCTGCTCATTGCTAACTCCAGCCCTGAATGTTTCTTTTTCATTTGTTTCTTAGCTGAAGGATTTAACAATGGATTTAGGCACTATTATTATCTGAATTCATTCTACCTCTTTTTTAAAATTTTTTTTTGACTTACACCTGATGGTGCTCAGGAATGACTCCTGACTCTGCACTCAGTGATCACTCAGTGGCGGCGTTCAAGAAGCCATATGGTTGGGGCTGGAGTGATAGCACAGCGGGTAGGGTGTTTGCCTTGCATGCGGTCAACCCGGGTTCCATTCCCAGCATCCCATAGGGTCCCCTGAGCACCACCAGGGGTAATTCCTGAGTGCAGAGCCAGGAGTGAGCCCTGAGCATCGCCGGGTGTGACCCAAAAAGACAAAAAAAGCCATATGGGGTGCCTGGGATTGAACCTGGGTCGGCTGCATGCAAAGCAAGTGCCCAACCCTCAACACTACCGTTCCAGTTCCCCACATCTTTATGGAAACGTGGGCACTTCCTGACATAATCATCCTTGTCCTGGCAACAGACACAGCTGGTGTGGTGGGTGCTGGGACTAGTTCTCTGGTGCATCACTACAGAACCAAGGACTTGGGTTCTTCCCAGCGCTGTAGGTGCTGTTGGCAGATGGGACACCTGCCCCTTTGTGGGTAGGGGCTCTCCTAGGATGACCAACACCCACGGGCTGGTCCCCAGCAGCTGTCCAGGCCTGGTCACTGGGGCCTGACAGGGGACAGTCTGGTCCTGCTGAACTCCAGCCTCCTTGTGGGCAGAGCCAGGCTGTTGACTCAGTTTCTTCCTCTGCTGCTCCCACCCACCGCCCCCTTCCTTTCTGAGGTGTCAGGCCCAAGGATGCAATCCTCAGAAACCTCGAAGGTCCAGTGCCAAGGCTGCTTCCTGGGCAAGCTGGTTTGTCCTAACTCTCCCTCAGGAGAGCTCGTTGGCTGGGATTGACAGCTCGTTGGCTGGGATTTGATGCAAACAAACTTCGTTCCTTAAATATTTCTCCCATCTCCAATGACAGCGGGGCTCCTCCCACTTTCTCCTTACCAGGGATCTGCTGCAGAACCGTGGGCAGCTGGGCCGGGTTTGGCTTCACCATGTTTCTTCATCATCACCTGTAAGATGCTCCCCTGTTCCAGACCTTCTACACTGGGCATTCGATCCAGAACTTCTCATCTTCCCATATAAAATCTTTTTTCTTCTTTTTGGTCGCAGGGTTACTCCTGGTTCTGTGCTCAGGAATCAATCCTGGTGGGGCTCATGCAAGGCAAGCACCTTACACACTGTACTGTGCCTCAGGCCCCCATATAAAATTGTATGCAGCAGCCAATATTTTTAGAGCAATTGATTAGGGGATTATGGTTTCTCCAAATTGTTGGTAAACCACCAGTTTACTTTACCTCCCCTTAAAAAAATTAAACTTATTTTTAAGTTGGGCTGGAGCAATAGCACAGCAAGTAGGGCGTTTGCCTTGGACGTGGCCAACCCGGGTTTGATTCCTCCGTCCCTCTTGGAGAGCCTGGCAAGCCACCGAGAGTATCCTGCCCGCACGGCAGAGCCTGGCAAGCTACCCGTGGCATATTGGATATGCCAAAAACAGTAACAAGTGTCACAATGGAGACGTTACTGGTGCCGGCTCAAGCAAATCAATGAACAATGGGAGGACAGTGATACAGTGACTTTTAAATCGAATCACCGTGAGATACATAGTTACAAAGTTGCTCCTGATTGAGTTTCAGGCATATAATGTGCCAATACCCTTCCCTTCACTAGTGTACATTTCCCACCTTCAATGTCCCCCAGTTTCCCTCCCTTTTTTACATACATGTAAAATATATATGAAACCGAGCTTATATATTATCATATATGAAACTGGGCCACGCAGGGGCAGGCTGGATCACCCTCACGGCACGTCCCTGGCTTCCTTTCAGCAGCACATACGAAGGTCACAGACAACACAGTGTCCCTGCAACTTCCACTGGATCGATTGGGGCTCCTGACGCAGCAGCTCCGCCCACACATGCAGGTTCTGACGTCAACCGCAAGCCCCATTCCGGAGCGCCCTCGGCACTTCCTGTCCTTCCCCGTGGGGCGCGCGCGGAACGTGTGGTGGAGTGCGCCACCTACTGGCTTCGTGTGCTCTGACAGGCCCCTGAGTCCCGAGTCCGCACCACCTCCCGCCGTCACGTGGAGGGGCAGGGTCTTTGTGGAGTCTCTCCTGGGGTCATGTCATCCCCCAATGAAATCAGGCATGTTGAGGCTTATTAGGAGCCTCTGACCAGGAGCCCAATTCCATCCTCACAAACAGCCTCTTGGGGAGAAACTCGAGGCTCCTGGATCTCGGACTAAGCATCCAGAGGTGAGGACGCACAGGCCTGGGGTGGGGTCAGTGTGCAAACCAGCAGCCAGGCACCAGCCTCCCAGCGCCGATCCCGAGCCCCTCCCAGTACCACCTCCTCCCCACTGAGCGTCAGCTGCTGGCAGGCGCATGACCTGTGCGTTCATCCCGGCAAACCTCGTTCTGAAGAAGGCCTTTCACCTGGTACGTGCTGGGCCGGCCTGACACAGGCGCGGAATCCTGGACCACCAGGGTTCCTTTCCGCTTCTTGTTCCACTGAACACAGCCTGGAAGGGGTCATCGCTGGGATTCGGTGCTGAGCCGAGTCCCAGCTAGGAAGGCCCAGATGCTGGACCACCTTCCACCATCACAACCTCCCGCCCACAACCACCAACACACACACACACACACACACACACACACCCTGAGTCCTAGCTAGGAAGGCCCAGATGCTGGACCACCTTCCACCACCACCACCTCCCGCCCATAACCACCAACACACACACACACACACACACACACACACACACACACACACACACACACACACACACACATACCCCCGAAGTCCCGAGCCCCTGGAGGGCTCTCTGCTGTCCATCACACAGATCCTGCCAGAGGACCCCGCTGCTCAGGCGCTATCTCCCCATTCATCTTGGTCACCAGAGTCCCGTCCGACCAGAGGAATCCCAGCAGAGGGCCAGCGAGACAGCACAGCGGTAGGCCTGCTTTGCATGCCGCCAACCCTGGTTTACTCCCTGGCGGCCCATATGGTCCCATGAGCACTGCCAGGAGTGATTCCTGAGTGCAGAGCCAAAAGTAACCTCTGAGCATTGCTGGGTGTGGCATCTCCTCCTCCACCCTGTCGCCTCCAAACAACAACTACAACAACAACAACAACAAAAAAATCCCAAGAGAGAAAACAAGCCACCAGCAGGGAGGATGGAAGTAACCTGAGAATAGTTCTGAGGGCCTAGCACCCAGAGGGGCCTCTTCTATGGCATTTTCCTTCCTGAGGTTTCATCCCCACGAGTCTCTCACAGTCAAGCTGCACTTCAAAACAGAGTTATACCCAGTCCCAGCTGAGACCTCTGGGGAGTGATTTCCAGAGTGGAGATGGGCCATGTTCCTGCCCTACCAGAGCCCCAGCACACAGGCCGGCAGCTGCCGCCGTGCCTCTGAGCTCTACAAGGATGCTACCCTGCTGAAGATTTCAGGTACCCTGGTTTTCTGGTTCAAAATTCCGGGCCATGGGGCTGGAGAGATAGCACAGCGGGTAGGGTGTTTGCCTTGCACGCGGCCGACCCGGGTTCAAATCCCAGCATCCCATATGGTCCCCTGAGCACGGCCAGGAGTAATTCCTGAGTGCAGAGCCAGGAGTAACCCCTGTGCATCGCCAGGTGTGACCCCCCCCCAAAAAAAAAAAATTCCGGGCCTTCTTGCAGTCGGATGAGTCCCTGGCAGGCCCAGCAGCCACACCCATGCCCCCAGCCGCTGCATGTAAGTTCTGTCTACTAGCCCTGCTCCAGGCTCATAATTAAATCTCCAAAGAGATCAACTAGATGCAAAATAAAATAAAATAAAATAAAGCTGTTTTGGGGCAAGATACAGGCTAAGGCCCAAAGAGGGCTGTGTCACACTGGGAACCCCACAGGAAGATGGGTGCTGGAAGCCACGTGCCCCCCCGCCCCCTGCCCCCCGACCATGAAAATAACACAGGCATCGGCTCCTACCCACTGCTGTGAACATGCCTGCCCAGGAGTGTCCCGGGTCCCCCGTCCCACCAATCAGTCACTTAGTGGGACAAACAGAGCATAGAAGTCGAACCAGCGAGTCCTTAATTCAGTTTTACAAAGGTTGTGGCCAGAAGCCAGGAGTGAGCTGTGAGCTCCGTGGGTCTGAGTGGTTCAGACTGAACCCCCAAAAAAGGCTGTGAAGGAAGAAGGAGTTGAGGAGTCCCCCCTCCCCCGAGGAGGCTGAGAGTTCAGCTCATAGGCCAAGAAAGATACACGTGGGCAGGGCTGTCGGTGATATTGTCTTTTTAATCTCCATAGTGTATTTGTTAAGTTTATTTATAAGCCGATCACTTCACTATTTACAGTACATGAGCATAGAGATTCTACAGTTTCTGTGATGTAAACAATAACCCCCGTGCGGGAGTTTGAGAAAAGAAGCCAGTTTTGAAGTATTTACAGACGTTAAAATAGAACTTTATACTCATGGAATAATAATACATAGAGCAATTTGGTTAAATTATCTATGAAACTATAGAATCTGACAATGTACAAATACAGGAAAACATTTTCTCATTTGGAAGGTAAGACAGAGAAATCACACGGGAAATAAAATAGGGATGCTGACAACCACAATAATTAAAAGCAAGGAAGTCTCCTTCCTTGCCTCTTACAGATAAAGTATTTATATAAATAAGGACACAACCCAATGAAATGGAAAAAATATATAAAAATCCTCTACCAATTAAAAAAATAGCAAAACTAAAAACTCGATTCTCAGTCATTTAGCAGTGCCCTTTAAAAAATTAAAATTCAGCTTTCTATTATAAATAACAAAGCAGATGTGTCCCTCTTTGTCGGTGAAATTCTTGCACCTTTCTCAAGAAATGCATCAATGTAAATCCACGCATACACACGAACAGACGACAGACCAGCGGGTGGCACCCATCTGCTCTCATGCTCTGTGCAGATACACACGTACGGGCACACACAGACACACACAGACACACACACACACAGACACACACACACACACACAGAGCCTTGCTCGCAGGCACCCCAGGCTGTAGTTACCTTGTTGAGCTTCCTAATGATTAATGCCCCCTAGGGTGGTACCCCTGGGGATGCCCAAACCTCACAAGTTTAGCCAGTCCCTGTTTTGACCCTGTCACAGAGCCAGAGAAAGCTCTGGCTTCCTATTGCTCAGAATTCTCCAGGCTCACAGCCACCCCAAGAGAAAAGGGTTCACAGCAGAGATTGGGAGGTCCAGTAAGGCCAGTCACAGGTACCATCTCCTGGAGGGCCCGGGAGGACCTCAGCCACAATGGCTGTCTCTGGAAGCAGCAGACGCCTCTAGTCCAATGCTCACACGGGGGAGGGGGGAGGGGGTGGGGTGCAGGGCAGGGCGGGGCGGGGAGGGGGGCATTTCCAGAGCAGACCCCACATCAGGTCAGGTTTCTGTCCAGATGGTTCTTTCCCAGACACCATCTGGAAATCCAAGCAGAGCACTTGGACTTCCTGCTCGGAGGAGCACCCTGATCACGAGACCCCTGGAGATTGCCAACCCGTTTCCATTGGAATCACACATCCCTCAAGAAACAAAGTTGGGAGTAGTTTATGACTTATTATTCCTAACACATACACGTGCACACACACACACACACACACACACACACACACACACACACACACACTTGACAAAATATTCAAATACAAAAAAAGAAATAAATAAAAAGCAACAAACCAGTTTGGCTACTCGGCAGGCCACCTCAGAGGCAAGGCCGGCCCCCCTCCCCACACCCAAACGCATGGCCTCGGCCCTGTCCTGAGGGCAGTGCGGGGGCCCGGCCGGGGTCACTGAACAAGGGTGGCCGCCGGGCAGCCAGTATTGCAGTTCCAGTAACCCCTCTCCTGGGCACTGAGAGCTCACGCCGCCGTTGCTCTCGGACACAAGTGCATTTCTGTCTGAGTGAGTGGTTGCTGCTGGAGACTCCTGACTGCTGGGACACAGCTGGGACTGCTGGGGCCGTGACGACAGGGAAGGGGCTGGAAAGGACTCCTTTGCCTTCCGCCTGGGGAGCTGGTGGGTACAGTCTTTGGCCACTAGGTGGCGACTGGACGCAGATAAGGCAGAGAGCTGAGGTGGAAACAGCCCATCCCTTCCAGCCACCGGGCCGCCTAAGTGGGAAGGGAGGCTGGCGGGGGGGCTTCCTGGAGGACCCCCGGACAAACACAGCATGGAGGGGCGAGGGTCCCGATCGATCTACACACATCTCCCCGGGAGGCTCTGTGGCACACAGCCAGGACCGAGAACCGACATAACGGTGGGCTTTTCGAAGCCACATTCCGACCCCCACCCATGGGAAGCTGGCTTTTCCACCCTAGCTACTTCCAGATGTGCAAGGGATTCTGAGGAGCTGGAGTCGCTCGCCTGCTCTCCCCCCAACAATCCCTGCCGCCTCCGTCTCCACGTCTCCACGGCTGTACCATTAAGGAAACCAAAAAAAAAAAAAAAAAAAAGTTGCCCCAAACATATGCAGTGTGATCCGTGCCTCCTGCTGCCTCATATGCTTTACAATCATTTGAAGGAAACGTGTGAAAAGTGCCTAAGTTAAGCCTTTTTTGGGGAAAAAATAAGTATATTGCTAGTATTTTCTGAGACCAAGAGAGAAACAGCCAAGCGGTCACGAGATTGCGAGATTGCGATGGAAAGCTGCTTAGTAGGGGTGCGGCAAGGCTGGGGGACTCGGGACCCCGCCCAGCCCTGCGGGGCTCTGTCCCCACTGGAGAACTATGGCTTGGATCTGGCCGGAGCCGCCCTCTACCGTGGGGTCACTCTGCCAGGACCAGCAGAGACTCCCCCACTCTGACGTGAGCTGGGCACAGCCAGACAGTGGAACCAGCCTCACGGGTCAGGGCCGGGGGGGAAGGACTGAGCATACCAGCCGGGAAAGGGACACGGGTGCTCACCCGGGCCCTCTCGTCCCGTGCTGGCTGGAGGGCAGAAGCGCACGGTCACACCGCACAGTCGCAGAGGGACACCGGGGCTCCCCCGGAGATGGCTTAGAGTCACAGTCTGGCTCAGTCACTGCCACCAGCAACGCTGTCTAGCCTTCCTTTCCTTCCACCGAGCTGGGGGCCAGGATCGAAACTCCCTGCGTGGGGCCTCGGAGGCCAGGCCGGCTTCACAGCTGGCTTTCCCTGCCGCTGTTCTGAAGCGGCCGGCCTCGCTCTCAGCCCCCACCCCTGTCCCAACCCCTCCAAGAAAGGGGTGCCACACACAACCAAAGGAAATCCGTTGGCCAGTGGTGCTGTGTTTCTCGAAGTGCTTTTATTGGTTCCATGCAATCCGCCTGACCCTCCTCCGGGACGCCCACGGCAGCCGGTGGGGACGCGGCCCAGCCCCCGTCTTGGCATGCCCGTGCTTTCCCGGTGCGCACACTTACCCTGTGCATCCAGACCTGAAGCCCTCTGTGCGTGCAAACACCCCAGGGACTCGGGGACCATTCGGACATATTGTACATCGGTTCTAACCTGCGTCCCGTGGCCCCGGGGAGGAGGGGTGAGGGCAACCCTCTTCTTTGGCCAATGAAACCATCAGGTTCACTCCACTTGCTACTGTATGCCTCATTTCTTGGTCACATCTGATGCTGGGATAGAGCCCTCCCACCTCCCTCCCACCCCACCCCGCCCCCCCATCCTGCCCCCCCATCCTGCCCCCCAGCTGAGGGCACCGGCTCCGTCTCAGACCCTAAGGAAAAACACTGTGATCAGGAGTCAGATCTGCAACTCCTCTCTGGGTCCTGCTCTAGGTCGAGGTCTGACCCGGCTGCCCAGCCCTCCTCACCCTGCACTCACCGGCCCCACCACACACACACACACTCACACACACATACACACACACACAGAGACACACACACGCACACACACTGCATTAAGCCTTGACGACATTGCTCCCCAAACATCAACACACGTAGGGGCTGGTGAGGAAAACTGCGATGCAACCTTCCCCAGGTTGGGGCTCGGGGCTGCGTCCTTGCAACTCAGTGCCTGTCCCCCTGTCCCCCTCCCCCTGCAACTGTCCCCTGACGGGACGCCTTTTGACTCAGAGCAGTGTTCTGGTTGGGGGGTGAGGCACGGTGGGGAGAGGGAAGGGGTGAGGCCTCCACTGTGCACCATCCACTCATTTTCTTTACCTCTTTGATGCATTTTCCTTCAGTAACCAGAGTCCTCAAGGAGGATTCTGGTTCAGCCTCAGACTGAGGAAGGAGATGGAAGAATTCCACTTAGTGGCAGGGTTGGATGCTTTTGGAAAACACCAGAAGAGCAGAGATGGGCGGTACAGTGTGCCCCGCACGGGCAGCGACCAACAGAGGCTACAGTAAGCTTTATGGCAATCACAGGTTAACATCACCGAGAGAAATACTAGGACAGAGCTACGTGAGATGGTTGCCAAAGGCAGCTGCTCCCTCGGGGCCGCTCCCTCACCGGGTGCGCAGGGCCCCGGTGCTCTGGCTTTCCCGCAGAGACTCTGGGGGTCTCCTCGGTAAAACCGAGCACAGCACTGAACGAGTCCCCCGAGCAGAGGCTGCCTGCAGGCTGGGTCCATCGGGCAGCCGGGAGCCTTGGATGCAGCGGGTGCTGGCGCCTGTGCCCATCAGCCAGACCGTAGGCACATCGTGTCCCCACACGGAGCTCCGGTCTCTGCTCTGCCCAGGTCTAAGTACAGTGTCCCGGCTGGTCTGAAGGGAGAGGGCAGCTCCGGCTGGCCCGGGATCCGGGAGGAGATGGACCCTTTACTACGCTCGGTTACTCTCAGGGACCATCCGCCCACCTCCACGGCAGGGTCTCGGCCTGGCACGATGGCAGAGCGCATGAGTCGGAGGGGCTTCGGGGCCATGGGGTGGGGGGTGAGGGCAGGACTGGTCCCAGGGCAGCTCCTGCTGGGGCCAGGCCTCACCCCTGACCTCTGGACTCTGAACCAGGCTTCTCCAGGCTGCAATCTCGGTTAATCCCCTTGGCACAAGAAGGGCCATGGGCAATGGCAGCAGAGAGGTTCCCCTCCTCTCCCTTAGACCCCGTCATCATAATCCTATGCGGTGCCTACTCTGTGCGAGGCAGTGAAGAGCTATAAAATAGAGGATGGGTCTGTGCTGCGGAAAGTCCCTACTGATTGATTGATTGATTGATTGGTTTTGGTCCTTGCCTTCCCCAGACTGTTCGTGGACACCGGTGAATCCACTTGGCCCAGCCCAAGCTGCTCAGATTACTTGTCCTGGGAGTCCTCTGCCAAGGGGACTTTAGGGGCAGTTTCCTCAGGGCCAGCAGGGCTGGGTCAACAGGAAACCCAGCCGCCTCGTGGTCCTGGGTGGTAGAAACCAAAGATGGACCGAGTCTTGAACAGGCTGGAGAGGATGCCTTTGGGCTGGTGCCTTGAAGACTGTGCTGAGGATCCGAGTAGCAGAACCAGGCCCAGAGAGGGCCCGAGTGTGGAGGACAAGTGACGCCTGAAGGATGCAGGCAGGGTCAACTTGCGTGAGTCCACTTCCCAGGAAGGAAAACTGGGGTCAGAGAAGTCTAGGGACCGGACACGTGGGAGCCCACATTCCCTACTCTGCCCCCCAAATGGTCTCCTCTGTTCTCCTCGTGGGTTTGAGGTATGGGACCACCCAGTTCTGCCTCCCTGGCCCGGGTCACAGACTGAAGGATTTCCCAGCCCTCACGCCAACTAACAACCAACAGTCCGTTAGCAATTCTCTAAGGACCAGGCTTGACCGAGCTTCGTCATCGATCACTTGAGTGTTGAGAGAGTCCGTTTCCAACTATTTTTTAGGCAGCAGGACCCTTTCTCTTTTCTTTCTTTCCTTTTTTTTTTCTTTTTTCTTTTTTTTTTTTTTTAATAAAAAACACTGGTGTCTGATAGGGGTCGAATGGGAGCTGCGGTGTTTGGACCAACATCAACGCCTCACCCTGGGCTGGGCGTTACGGGGCCCCAGGACACCTCAGACCAGCCCTGCTCCAGCCCCGCGGCTCACGGGGGAGCCCCGTAACATTCTCTACGCTGAAAAAGGAGGCCGGGAAGGCCGTGTGCACCCACACCACAGCCCCTTGCCCTCCCCTTGCCCCCTTTCCCAGGCCCAGAAAAACTTCATCGGGGAGAAGCGAGACAAAGAGGAGGAGGCTGGCTGGGGACAGGCCTCCGTGGGTGATGGCTCCCAGGCCACCCGCGTGTAGCTGAAGCTTGCGGGCGCGGCCACAGGTGAGCAGCCTCGGATCAAGACACGCCAGGAAACCGGAGCTGGCCCGAGGCGGCGAGTCAGCCGCTGCCTTTCCACACAGAGCTGGAGTCCTGCAAGCTGGACTCTCCTCTCCAGCCTACAGTCCTGCACCTTCTCTACTGTGGGGGTCCAGGCCAGGCGGTCAGAAGGTAGGGCTGGGGCCGGCCCCGGGACAGGTCACCCACACTCTGCTCACAGCTGCAGATAGGAAGGGCCATGGACGAAGGCCGGAGGGGGCAGATGCATGGTCTGAGCACAAGGTGGACACACGGGGAGGACTCCGATCGTGACTGGACCCAGATGGCTCAAAACAAGACAGGGCAGGGCTCGGCAGAAATGACCTAGCAACTTCTCCCCTGCTCCTGGGGCTGGCTACAGGCTGGACTTCCCTGGCCCCCTCCCCCACCCCAGCACCGCCCCCCCCACCAAACCCCCACCCCGAGACGGACTGACCAAGGGAGCAGAGCAGCTCAGTGGCAAACGCCTCACAACAGTGCATAGTTAAAAAAATCAAGGAAGCAATACAATAATCCTGGGCCCAGTACATCTGAGCTATAAATACATTATTTTTTTTTAAGGATATACTTTTTTTTTCTTCAATTAAAAATGAGTTTATAATCCTGATTCTATTCACGAGTAACAATTTCATCATCACACACTACAGACAAGAAATGTCATGGTGAGCACGGCTGCATGTCTATGGGGTCGCGGGCGGGGACGGCCGGCAGAAGCGAGGAGGACCTACGGTGGCAGTGGGTCGTCACACCAGGGGGACTCACGGACGGAAGCAGCTTTGTTCGATGTAAACATTGATTCGTTTGGAAAGGACAGCAGTTTCAGGTCTCTCGCTCTCTCACGCGCTCGCTCTCGCTCCTGCTTCTCATAGACTTAATTTCTTTGAAAACGTAAACATATTGGAAGGGCCTTGTCTGAGGTATTGAGGTATTCCTCGAAGGTTAAGGCTGTTATCAATGCAGGCTCCTCTGGGCCTCCTTCAGTAAGCTGTCAAAATCCATGGCTTCGTACTTGTTTTTCACGGACGCAGGAAGGGCCTCTTCTGAATTGGAATCTGGCAGGGGTTGGGGGAGTCGGGGAGAGGGAAGGCGGTGAGCAACTCGGCAAGGGGCAAACTTGAACGGTGGGCCGCGTCCCACTACCACTGAACACGGGGAGTGCGAGAAGCCTTACTTTGTGGAAGATAATTTTCCTTATGATTTATTATCAATGAAGCCACTAAATGTATGGTGTGTGTGTGTGTGTGTGTGTGTGTGTACCTATATACCCGGGGTCCATAAAAATTTCTCAAGCAAAAAGGCCTTGTGGGGTAGAACTTTACACGCAGAAAACCCCCAACCCCATCCAAAAACGGGGAGAAGAGATGAACAGAAACTTCCCCCAAGAAGAAATACAAACGGCCAAAAGGCACATGAGAAAACGCTCGATATGACTAATCACCAGGGAGATGCAAATCAAAACAACAATGAGATATCATCTCACACCACAGACACTGGCACACATCCAAAAGAACAAGAACAAATAGTGCTGGCGTGGATGTGGGGAGAAAGGGACTCGAGTTCATTGCTGGGCTGGGGGGGGGTGTGTGGGGTGGTCCAGCTTTTTTTTTTTTTTTTTTGAAAATTATCTGGACATTCCTAAGCAATCTAGGAATTGAGCCTCCATTTGATCCAGCAACTCCACCTCTAGGAACATACCCCACTGACCCCATGACAAAGTGGAGAAAAGACATTTATAGCTTTATATTCCTCACAGAACTATTCACAATAGCCACCTGGAAAACCCAAGTGTTCAAAATGACTGGATAAAGGAACAGTGGTACATGTACATGATGGAGTATAACTCGGCCATAAGAAGGGAGAAAGCCACGTAGCTGGCTGCTCTCTGGAGGGACCGGAGAGTATCATGCTGAGTGAGGCGAGAGGGAGAGAGACGAAACAGAATGATCTTTCTCATATCTGGGGCATACGCAAACATGATGGGGGAGTTATGAATGCGCAAAGACGATGGAAGCAATAGGAGAATGGTACCCAGCAGGAGACATACCACCCGGGGGGCTGGGAGACGGAGTGGGGAGGGGACAACAACAACAGTGGAGGGAAAAAAAATCAACCGGGAGGGCGAATGAGTGCCGAGGTGATGAGGTATTTGTATGAAACCCTATCGGTAACAGTACAGCAAACCACAGTGTAAAAAACCTAAAGATTTTTAAGAAGTGTCTCTTACAGTGGCAGCTGGAGGGTGAGCAGCAAAGACGGGTTAGTGGGTGGTGGGTTGTGGGCAATGGTGAGGAGATCAGTGTGGAAACAATGGATGCCTGAAACCCAATCATCGATCACGATCACAAAATCCCATTGATCATTGAGTGGCTCGAGCGGTCTCAGTAACCTCTACATTCACCCCATCCCTGAGATTTTAGAAACCTCTAAAGGCTTCAGGGTCAGGGAAGTGAGATTCAGCTGGTTACTGGCTTTGGCATATAGATACACCATGGGAAGCTTTCGAGGCTGTCCCATGCGGGCAGGAAGCTCTCAGCTTGCGAGTTTCTCCCAGCGGGAAATGTAGGTTATAAGATATCGCGCGGCCGCTTCTGGGAGCTTTTGAGTCATCGATAACTTTGGAATTTCACAGTGGCTAATAAAGTTCCTGGGGTCCCTGTCCTGGGGTCACCTCCTGGACACCCAAGGCCTCTAAGAATGCCTGAGAGCAGCCTCTGGTGCTCCGTCCACTGTGATGTGACAGGGAGTCCCAGGGCCTGGGCGGGGAGAGGGTGGCAGAGCCTGGCAGTGCCCTCTGGAGCTCCCAGCCAGCAAGGACCTCGGCCAGAACCTGTCCTGCATACCAGGCCACGGGCTAGCAGTTAGGGCTGAGGCCACAGACTGTGGCTTTCAACCTTTCTCCACTGCAGACCAGCACTGGGGTTGAAAACCACCATCCCAGAATTCCGTTTTCACTTGTAGTTCCTTGCCGCTGGGAAGCATGACAAGAGTCACATGACATGGTTACATGAGGGTCGAAGGAGATGAGACTGTCCCGGAATAGCCGGAGGACACTGGGTGTGGTCAGTGGTACCCTGCAGGCCAGTGTTCAGCCTCCCATGTCCCCCTGACTCAGGATCTTCCCATACAAATAATTTTTTTTTTGGGGGGTGGTGATGGTGATTTTTGTTTTGTGTTTTTTTTTGGGGGGAGGCACACCTGGCAATGCTCAGGGGTTACTTCTGGCTCTGTGCTCAGGAATTACTCCTGGTGGTGCTCAGGGGGACCACGTGGGGAGCCGGGGATTGAACCCGGGTCAGCCGCAAACAAAGCAAATGCCCTCCCCGCCGTGCTATCGCTCTGCCTCTGACAAATAATTCTAGTCTGAACTGCATTCTGGATTCTGCACTCTTCAGCACTCTGCCCCCGCGGGGGAAGGCGTAGGGACGGCATTGCTGAACTGTGGCCTCGCAGAGGACAAGACTGCCGCCTTGGGGGCGCCCTGGAAGACTCCTTAAGAGGAGCGGACAGGGGTGCTCGTGCCATGAAGCGGAAGAGCTAAGTGGCCAGCAGACTCTGAACACCAGACTGGCCTTTCCAAGAAGCCCGGAGAAGCTGCTGGACTCTCGGGCAGCAGAGGGAAGACAGGACGGGCTGAGTGTCGGGGCTGCAAAGTCACCCCATTAGCACCCGGGAGCCTGCGTGTGGGACCTGCGGCCACAGGGGAATGTAGGCCTGGGCTTCAGTCACGGAGGTCTCTGGCCCTCCTGCGTTGGGCCTCCCGGAGCCCGGCGGGGCCATGGGGACTCACCATAGTCAGTGTACCGGGGCCAGCGGAAGTGCTGGAGCCCTCCGTAGCTCAGCTGGAAGGAGGGCTCGTTGCGTCTGCGCAGTGCCGCGCCCTTCCTCAGCGAGAGGGCCGCGTGCTCCGAGCACCGGTAGGTGATGAAGCCGGACTTCTCGCCCCTGCGGGAAGGGAGGCAGAGCGGCCCTCGCCCCTGCCCGCCGCCCACAGGGCACACCCCCCGCCCCCCAGAGCCTCCACTTCTCCCTGACGATCGCTGGCTCTTCTCCGCCCGTCCTCACGGGTGCCATGACTCATGGCCAAGGCGAACGAGGCGAGGTGCACGAACACGCACCCTCATTTTCTCGCAGGGCCCCCGAAAGAAACTTGCCCAGGTGAGAGATGGAAGGACCAGGCCTGCCCGGACAGAGCAGGGGGACAGGAGTGGCCGTGAGCCAAACCGGGAGGCCCGTGCACAGATGCCTTCCCGCCCCGGGGTGCTGAGTCAGGGCCCTGCCCCGGCTCTGAACCTATTGGGGGCGCGGATGTGGCTCGGCCACTGACCGGCTTGGTCAGGAGTCCTGTCTGCGTCCCCCAGGAAGGCGCAGTGGGACAGGCAAGGCGCAGCATCACAGGGCTCTGGGCCGGGCCGGAGGGGACCCAAACGGCCCGGCCCTCGGCAGAGCCCACAGGGCATCCGCTCACCTGGAGTCGCCGGTCACCGGGCCTGGCTCTCTAGGTCCCTGTGTGCATGTCCCCTGTGTGCTCTGCACCACATCCTGGCCACCGGCAGCGTGGCCGGCCCTGCGCCGCCGGGGACCTCGCTCCCTCTCCACTCGCCTCCCCGAATGCCGGGGCTCGGCTCACCTCTTGCTCCGGCTCAGCACCTGGCACTCCACGATCTCGCCGAACACCTCAAAGCGCCTCTTCAGCTCTCGGGGGCTCATGTCTCGGGCGAGGTTCCGGATGTACACCACGCGCCCTTCGCCCTGCCGGGGAGACACGGGGACGCCGTCACCACTGGCAGCGGCGGCTGGGGCTCCCCGTGCCCGGGGCCAGAAGCCAAACTGGGGGGTGGGGGCGGAGATCGGCTGGGAATGGGGCCGCACAGGGGGTGGGGGCAGGGTGGTGGTGGTGGTGGCGGTGGGGCTCTGTCCCGGAGGACCCGCCTTGGTGCGGCCGGGGCTGCTGGGTGGGGCTGGGTGGAGCCCGAGTTGACGAAAGGGAGCAGGAGGAAGGGCCGCGGGAGGGCCTGCCACACGCACGCACCGCAGCCTCGGTGGGTTCTGAGTCCGCTCTGAATTGAGATGTGGTTTCGGGCGGTGCTGGGGAGAAGCTGGGGTATCATGGCCAGTGGCCAAAGACGGGACTATGCCAGCCAGGGAGCAGAGGGGTGGTGGCAGGGGTGGGGGCACTGAGCTCTTGGGTCTTGCAGGGCATTTAGACCCCATGACCGGGAAGTCACTTTCGGTGAGCGGGAGTGTATGGACAGGCCCCAGGGCAGCCCGGGGGAGAGTGGGGACAGACCCGGCCTGCCTCGCTGCGCCCTGCTGGACGCCCCCCAGTGCCATCCTGCCAACCCGAGCTCCTTCCAGTGCAACACCAACCAGACCTGGTCCAGATGGGCTCTCTGAAGCCCCGGGTCTGCAGGAAGGCCCTCTCGGCAGCCCCAGGTCCTGAGCCCCCCCACAGAGCCCAGGTACCTGAGCAGGCTGCCCCTCCCCCGTCCATCTCCCAGGACCAGCTCCATGGAGCCGCCCCTGCTGCGGCTGGACACACGTGGCATCCCCCACGCCCCAGCCCGGGGACGACCTTCCCAGGCGCACCCCCCAACCCTCTCACTGAGGGCAGGCCCTTCTCCCGTCTCCCTTCTCCCAGCCTCTCCCCTGCTCCAACCACAGGAGCTGGACCCTCGCCCCTCTTGCCCACAGCCCAGAACTGTGCTGGACAATGTCACGGCCACACAGCATCTCTAAGAAGATGCTCCCAGCACAGTCGCTGTCCTCAGCCCCGGCCTGCAGCCAGCTGGCCCCAATGGGGACGTGGGGGCTCGTGCATCCTGTCCCACACCCCATGGTGCCGCGCCATCCTGGGGAGCTCCCAGCCTGCTCTCTCCAGCTCCCCACTGTGGCTTCTGCTGCGATTCCCCTGTGGGGCTGCACGGGAGCAGGGCTCCCGGGCCAGGTCTATGTCTGTGCACAAGCCCTGCAGGGCGTCCGGGTGCCGAGTCCTGAACCAGCTGGGAGGCCTCCAGGCTTCACACCTGGAAGCTGGAGGCTGCCCAAGGCCAGAAACGGTGGCAGGGCCGGCCTGGAGCTGAGTGGGCCCATCAGTTCTGCCTTGCCCAGCCCAGCCCAGCTGCCCTCTCAGTCCCTCCATGTCATATCCTGGGCAGGTGTCACCGCTCCAGCCATTGTCTTCTGCAGGTGATAGCCTCACCTTCCCCGGGGGTGGGGTGGGGTGGTGTTTCGGGTCCAGAAAGTCCCAAGCTTCCTTCTCCCCCTCCCCAGCACCCCGCCCCTGTCCCTGTCACTCCAGGCACCAGAGCCTAGCGTACTTACAATGGCCTTTTCCCGCCGCTTCAGGGCATGCCGGGAGCTGGGCGTTCCATCGGAGCACGGCCCTCTGCTTCCGCATCTGGGGGTGAATAAGAGGAGCTGAGCCTCACTCTCGGGTGGGCGGGCGCGGTGTGGCGGCTCCCCCCAGACCTAGGGCCGTGCTTCCTTCCACAGCACAACTGGCCCGAGGGTCTGGTCTCTTGGCCACACGCCTTCTCCTGGCTCAGGGACGGGGACCCGCGCCTGGTTCTCCTCGACCCTCCGGAAGCACTTCCTGAGCATGCTGGGTAGGAAACGCTTCCTGTGCTAGCTGGGTAGGAGGGCTCTTGCCATCCAGATTCGGTCTGCCGAGGGTGAAAATCCCCAGACCTGAGGCCCCCACTACCCAGACGGGAAGGACAGACGGCCTGAGAGGGCTTCCTCCCCCTTTCACTCACGGCCTCTCCTCCGGGCGGGACTCACTGCACGCGGGGCTCTGCCACGTGCTGCCTGCACCTGGGGGCTCAGTGCTGAGCATGAGTCCGGCCCGGAGCCAGCACCCGGCCCCCAAGGCCCAGCTCAAGCCCCTTCCCGGCGGCCTTGGATCCACTCGCCCCTCTGACCCACACTTCTTCGTCTGGAAACTAAGGAGGGCTGACCGCACATCCCAGCAGAGTTCCCACGAGGACCCAGCCTGAATGCACATGCATGCTTAGTCCCCCAGAGCAAGCTTCAACATTTTACTACTGAACCTCGTGGCACCTCAGTCTCCTAATTTATTAAATGGGGGAATCCAAGGCAGACAAACCCTCCAAGTCCAGGGTCTCAGGAGGAGAGATGACCCCTGCAAATAGGAACCTCCTGGGCAGGCACCGAGGAGTCCAACAGAAGATGCTCACAGCAGGGTGCAAGGGGGGGGAGTGCAGGCGTGCGGAAGCTTACCAGGTGCTGAGCTCTGCCAGATGGCCGAGCAGGAGGAATTAACCTGAGCCTGAACGCTGCCCTGAAATGGAGCCCTGCAAGCCAGCCCTGAGCACTGCAACAGAGCCATGCAAATCACCCCGAGCACTGTAACAGAGTCATGTAATTCACTCTGAGTGCTGCAAGGGAGTCATCAACTCACCCTAAGCGCTGCAACAGAGTCATGCAACTCGCCCTGAGTGCTGCAACGAAGCCATGCAAGCCAGCCCTGAGCGCAGCAACGGAGCGAGACAACTCACCCCAAGCACTGCAACGGAGCCATGCAAGCCAGCCCTGAGTGCTGCAGAGAGCCCAGGACTCAGCGAGGACAGACACAACTGATTACGATCCAGAAGGGCTTCTGGAGAAACTGCTGGGAATGCATTTCGTGTATGAGACAGTTCAGGACATTAGTGTCTGGGGAACCCACGGATGTATTCAGTCAGATTTCCAGTAAAGAGCCACTAGTGTGCACAGGAACAGGAAACTCAATATGCCTAATGAAAGTATCCGTTAGCTGAGTCTGGCTCCTCACTGCCACCTCGGTAGGAAATCAAGTCCCCCTTCTCCCTCTGCCCCCAGTCAGACACTCACTGGCGGGCAGCACAGTTACTGGGCTCCAGGCCTGTGAGCACCATCTAGTGGTGATGTGGGCACATGTCAGGCAGAGGGCTTGGGACCAGCCCCAAGCTTGTCCCGGGCAATCCCAGAGAGGAGCCCTCTCTTGCGCCCGCCCAACAAAGCCAATCTCCTTGCCAGCTCTCTGGTGCCTTCTGGGTGGGCCCCTCTGCAGGGGCTAAGTGTGCCACGGTGATAAGAGCCAGGTGGCTCACAGCTCAGCGCAAAGGAGCAAAGGAGCAAGCCTTCCCAGGCGGGTGGCCACCCTCCGCAGGCTCAGCGGGACCGCCAGGAACATTCTCTAGGCCGCAGGTCAGAATGGGGCCCCCCGTGGAGGTGCTCAGGGCTGACTCCTGGCTCTGAGATCAGGGCTCACTCCTGGTCATGCTTGGGGAACCATAAGGGGTGCCAAGGACTGAACCCGGATCAGCCGTACGCAAGGCAAGTGCCCTGCCCACCGTGCCCACTGATGGCTCTAGGCTGGAGTGAGCCAGGGTGGGTGGTGGCAGCCTTGGGTGTGACTGGGGTGGGTGTGACTGCTCAAAGAACATGGGTGTCCAGGGGATGTGGAGTAAGTTTGTTTCTGAAAAGGCAGCGGTAGGTCCACATGGGTTTGGGAATGTCTGGTTTCCATGACAACCTACCCCTACAGCACATCTATTTGTGTGCTAATTCCTTCGAAGTGCCAAGGACGGAACCCAAGGCCTCACGCTCACGAGACAAGCGCCATGCAGTGGACTCTGACAGCAGCAAGCACAGGTGGCTCAGGCCGGGGCCGGGAGCCGGGACACGCCTCCTGCCCAGGCAGGCTCTGCCCATCGCTCTGCCCATCTCCCTCCCCAGGGACAACGGAAACTGCCCCCCACTGGGGCCGCCCGTCCCCCCGCCCCCATACCTGAAGGGCCTCCGCGAGGCTGGTGAGCGGGAGCGGCAGGACGAGGAGCCGGAGCTGGAGCGGCTGCGGGAACACGGCGGCCGAATGGCCTTGCTCGGGGGGCTCTGATAGGGGCAGTGGTCAGAGCACGGGGGGCTGACCCCCGCGTCCCCCTCCTCGTGGTCCTCCTCCCCGTCCTCCTCCAGGAGGAAGCTGCTCTCGCCGCTGCTGCTGCTGCCGTCCTCGAAGACGGTGTCGTACTCGGGGCTCCGGCACAAGGCCAGGTCCTCGTCCCCCAGCGCGCTCTCCAGGAGCCCGAAGTGCTTGGTGAGGCTGGCGCGGATCTCGTGGTCCCTCAGCAGCGCACTGTCCTCCTCCCTGTCCTCCAGGGCCAGCCCGGCCGGCTCCCAGGACCTCAGCACCTTCCTGTGCAGGGCGCCGTCGGGCTTGAGCACCTCGCAGTAGTCGTGGTCTCCGAAGGAGCAGGAGAAGGGGCGCTTCTGGCCGGCCTGCGAGGCGGCGGGGGCCGTGGTGGCGGTGGCCGCGGCCAGCTGGAGCTGGGACAGCAGCTCGTGCCGCTCGGGCTGTTTCCTGGGTGGCCTGTGGGCGGCGGCAGCGGCCACCAGTGAGAGGCCAGCAGCCCCGGGCCGGCCCGGGCTGTGCTTGACGTCGGGTTTGAAGGGGTCCTCTTCTGCGGGCTTGTATGGGGGCGTGGTGGGCGGGGTGAGTCCTGCCCAAGCAAGAGGACAAGCGTGAGGTGGAGACCGGTGGCTGCTCCACGGGACACCAGCCCCTGGTTGGGGAGGACACACAAGTAGCAAGCTGGCCGCCACTCTCCGTGCCCAGGGAGGGGGCAGACGTCGCTCGCCGGGCACCCGCCACTGCCAGGGCCGCCCCTCCCGGTCCACTCTGGGCTCCGCCAGCAGCAGGAGCCTGGGAGCCGCCTCCCTGCTGGTCAGCCTCTAGGCTGTGTCGGGGGGTGGGTGGGTGGGGGGACCCCGGCAGGAGGCCCAGGGAAAGGCTCCCCCGGGATGCCCCGTGCCCAGGTCTGCTCCACCCGCCCGCCCAGTGCACCCTGTCCAGTGGACCGTAAGGAACGTGGGGCACAAACGCCCAACATCTCTTGCCCCTGGGGCTCCCCGAGTCTGCAGGGTCCACTGGGCGCGACCCACGCCCTGCACGTCCCCCCTGCCCTTCCCTCCTGGTCTGCGGGCTGCCCCTGCTCTGCCACGTGCTGTCCCGAGCCTCCCCGGCTGCCCTGCCGACTCAGGCCTCTCCGGCCTCCGCTCCAGGCAGCCCGCGGCCCACCCTGGCCTGGCCGCGTGGCTGTGTCGGGGTCGGCACCATCGCGCCATCTCACCTGCTGTGCCACAGAGCTCCACGGTGAGGGTCTGCTCGAAGCTCTTCTTGCCAAAAGGGGGGTCACTGTGGGGGCGGCAGGACAGAGGGGACAGGCGGTCAGCGCTGGCGTTGCTCCCTGAGCACACGAGGCAGGCGGATGGGGCGGGGGCGGGGGCGGGGGAGACACCCCATCCTGACTGCCGTGGGGTTCTAAGCTGCTCAGCTCTTGCATCTGTCGTGGGGGGGATAGGGGGCTCCCAAGCAGTGCTCAGAGACCTCCCCACAGGACACTGCCAGGGCTGCTGGGGTCAGGCTGGGGGAGCGCCCGCACGGATGCAGCTCAGCCCTCTACTGCTGTCTCCAATTCCTGCAGAGCCCTTTGAGGAGACACACGGGACAAGCTCCTCAGTTAGCAGGTGGAGCACCGAAGACCCAGAAGGGGCAAGACACTTGCACAGTGCAGCACAGCACGACCTGCTTCTCCACCAGAGGGAAGAACTCTCTCCCCAGGCTTGGAGAGGGAGGAGTGCTTGGGGCCTGGCCAGAGAACTACTTCCCCCCACCCCTGGGGCCGACACAGACTGAGCGGGCGAGGAGGGGCCGCCTGCAGGGGCAGCTGCTCGAGACCAACTCCCTTCTCCGGGGGCCCAGCCTTGGAAGGTCCCCTGGGGGTGAGGGTGGAGGCGCAGGGGGCGGGGGGCGGGTGACTGATGAAATCTCCCGGCCCCACACAGGTACCCACAAAACGGTCTCACGGAGTCATGAAGCAGTAACTTCCAAAAAATAAAAAATAAAAATCTACCTTTGTGACAAGGCCAGCATGAGGCACCTGGGAGAGTCTGAAAAAGACAAAAAAAAGAAATAAATAAGATCCCGCACGCACTCCGAGCCCAGACGGGGGTCCCTCCGCAGGAGGCCAGGGACGGCACCAGGGCACTGGTGACAAGGCCAGCAGCTTCGGGGCACGCAGGCAGCACTCCGCGGCCAGGATGGACAGGCCGGATGCAGCCCCCTGCGCTGAGCGGACGGCCAGGCACGCCTGTGGCCCCGGCCCCAAAGGGGACCACTCGGTGCCTGCACACAGGCCCCCTCCCGGCCACGGGGAGGGCTCCGTAGCATGTCACTGCAGCTGCCACCCACAGCCCAGCACGCCCGCCACGCCAGGAGTGGGCACCCGGCGCTCGGCATCGCCCCCTGGTTGCACACTGGTCTGTGGACAGGGCTCTCGGCCACCTGAGACCCTTAGCATCGAGGCTCCTTGAAACGGACAGCGCTGCTGGCGCCTGCTCTCCGGGAAGGCAGCGTGGACAGGGCCGTGCTTTCCTTCCTCGGCTCACAGCGCCGTGGCGCTCAGGGCTGAGGGGGCCACAGCGGGTGCCGGGGACTGAGCCCAGGTTGGCTGTGCGCAAGGCGAATGCCTGCCCCCCCGCCCCTCCCCCGCCCCTGGGCTAGGCCCCTGCCCGCCCTTCTGCGTTCTCAGTGAGGCAGCGCTAATGACCGTCCTTCTGCACAGCACAGGCTTATCTCTCGCTTCCTCTGAGGAGTCGCAGTGTGCGACACACAGGAGATACCGCGCCAGCACACGCTGGCTGTGGAGGGCCCACAGCAGGGCCTACGCCACGAAACTGAGGCAAAGGAAGTTAACGTGGAGACTTTTGGCCACAAGAGAGTGGGCCCGACCCTCCCATGCTGTTCAGGGTTCAACGGTCTCTTCCTTTACCCACGGGGTGTCTCCTCCACTGAAACACACAACCCAGGAAGGCGGGAATGTCGCTGAGGAAGTTTGCCCATGGTGGGGGGGGATGGAAATTCAGAGAGGTGGGGTTGGTTTTCCCGAGATGCACCCGGTACCCCGTAATGCAGAGCCAGAAAGAAGGGGGTGCCCGGTGCTGGGGGCGTGCCAGCCCGCCCTGCGCCCCGACTACCTCTGGCCGGGCAGCCTGGGTCCTCCTCGGTGTCCCCACATCCGCTCTCACAGGGGCTCTCCACGGCTGGGGTCTGGGGTCCCTGCAGGAGCGGCGGGTCCTGGGCACTGTCCTCGCCCATGCGGCAGGCCTTGGGGTCCAGGTGCGGGGAGGCCAGAGCTGCCTGGGGCTCGGCGGGCCCCCCGGCCTCATCCGCGCAGCTCAGCCAGGGGCTCAGCTCGGGGTTCAGTCTGCGTGAGCGCCGCACGGGGCCCAGGCCGTCCTGCCTCCGCCCCAGCTTGGTCCACGGCAGGCTCCGAGCCGGCCTTTTCCGGCCCCACTCCTCCTCGTCCTCCTCCTCCTCGTCCTCCTCGTCCTCCTCTTCTTTTTCGTCTTCTTCTTCTTCTTCTTCCTCCTCCTCCTCCTCGTCCTTCAGCCTGGCCGACCGGCCGAGCCGGCCCCTCATGTCGAGCCTCAGCGGGCGCAGGCTGGGCCGCGGCCCTGCGCTCCTGGGCGAGCCCGAGACCTGCACCTCGTCCCCGTGGGAGGCCGGGCTGTCTTTGGGGGGCCGGGGCCGGGGGGTGAGGGAGGCATAGACGGGCGTGGCCAGGCGGTAGGGCTTGCTGACATCGCAGAGGAGGTCTTGAGCCAGGAGTTCCCTCAGGATGGAGAACTCGGCCCACGAGGGCTTGGAGGGGTGCTGGGGGCCGGGCCGGGCGCGGGCCTGCCTGGAGGGGCTGCTGCAGGGCTGGGGGGCCGGCTGGGGGGCGGGCGGGGGCAGCTTCCTCTGGGGGAGACAGTAGGTGTGCATGTAGCGGATGAGCTGGACCATGACCTGCATGTCTTCCTGGGACACCGAGGCGCCGGGGCCCGGCCCGCCTGGCGCGGGGGACGCCTGGGGCTCGGCGGGGGTGGGCTGGGGGCTCGGGCAGTCCTCGCCCAGCTCCAGCTCCTCCTGCTCAGGCAGGCAGGGGCTCGGGGGCGCTGGGGGCTGCAGGCACCTGGCCTGGAGGCAGGGCGACGCTGAGACGAGGTGCCTATGCAGCTCAGAACAGCTCCGGCTCTGGGGCGGCGTCAGGGGGCCCCTCCTGTCGTGGGGGCTGTCCACCTGCAGAGGGGAAGGGGGCCGTGAGCGGGAGGGTCTGCCCACACCGGGTCACAGGAGCGTCCCCCGTCACCCCGTCCCCAGGGTCCAGCCTGCAGCACTGTGAGGAGAGAGGGGAGGGTCCCGCACAGCCCTCCCCACCGCAGACTGCGCTGAGCCACCCACCGGTCAGGGTGCAGCCAGGCCAGGGATCAGCTCTAAAGAGGGACCCGGGGGAACTTTCCGGAATCCTGGGGATGTCCTCAAGTGGGAAGAGTGCCACGGTTGGCTCCAGGACTATGATTTGCAAAAACCACGGTGCTGAGATGGAACCTGGGTCAGCTCTGCGCCAGGCCAGCACCCACCCGCGCTATCACACGTGGGTCCCCCACAGTGTGCTTTCAAATCAGGCACCTTTGGGGGCTGGAGTGATAGCACAGCGGGGAGGGCGCTTGCCTTGTAAGCGGCCGACCTGGGTTCAATTCCCAGCATCCCATATGGTCCCCTGAGCACCACCAGGGGTAAATGAGTGCAGAGCCAGGAGTAACCCCTGTGCATCACCAGGTATCACTCAAAAAGCAAAAACAAAACAAAACAAAACAAAACCAAACAAACAAACAAAAAAACCAAAAACCAGGCACCTTTGGTGATATGTAAGTGGCATTTCTGGCAAACTGTGAAAGACAGAATAAAGGAGGTTCAGTCGGGATCCCAGGGCTTGTGGGATGAGGGGAGGCTTTCTCGACCAGGCTTCTGGGGGCCACCTGGCCCCTGGCCAGCAGCTCGCCAGGCCCGGGGTGACCCCACGTGCCTGCAGGGACAGGCCTCCCTGGCAGGGCCTCCCCTGTATTTGGGGGAGGGAGGGACCCAGCGGCTGAGCAGTGACTCCTGCCTGGCCCCACAGTGTCCAGGCTCCAGACAGCCCCAGGGCAGGCATCGGGAGCATTTGCTGGGAGTCGAAGGCCAAGCAGAGCCTCTGACTCGAGGCTCCCGGGGAAAGACTCCAACCCTTCCTCATGGCCTCGTCCCTGATATGTGTGTGGGTCTGGAATTTTCCAGAACCCCCAATGGCTTCAGGAAGTACCCGGCCTTCCTTCTAGCTCCAAGGCTCTGGAAGGCACAAGACTAGAGGCAACTGAACACGCCGCCACTCCCGAGGACGGAGGCTGCACCGCGCGGAGCTCAGCAGGCCCAGAAATACCTTGACACAAGACCGCTGACTCTTGGGCCGGAGGCCTGGCTGGCACGAGGGGGCCCCGTCCTTCGGAGAGTCCGAGCTCGACGCGGGGTAGGACGTAGCGAGGAGGAGCTTCTGCAGCTGGGAGAGGCAGAGAGGGGCTGAGGGGGCTGGGGCGGGGGGCTGTAGTGGTGCTGAGAGGCGCTGAGGGGGGCTGATGGGAGGCTGAGGGGGGCTGAGAGGGGCTGAGTGGGGCTGAGGGGGGCTGAGGGGGCTGAGGGGGGCTGAGGGGGCTGAGGGGGGCTGAGTGGGGCTGAGTGGGGCTGAGGGGGGCTGAGGGGGCTGAGGGGGGCTGAGGGGGCTGAGGGGGGCTGAGGGGGCTGAGGGGGGCTGAGAGTCCCTCACACACACAAGGACCCATAGGAAAGGTAACTCCTTTGCATAGTTAATAGGAGAGTAAAAGTGAATTGGGGAAACCTAGTTGTCAGAATGGGTGACATCTGACAATTCTGTTAAATAGGAAGCAGAGAGTTCATGGGAACATTTGTCAGACACCTGTAGTACACACACACACACACACACACACACACACACACACACACACACACACACACACAGCCTGGAAGGAACCATACCGATGTGTTTATATTATACTTTTTTTTTTTTTTTTTTTTGCTTTTGGGTCACACCTGATGATGTACAGGGGTCACTCCTGGCTCTGCACTCAGGAATTACTCCTGGCGGTGCTCAGGGGACCGTATGGGATATTAGGGATCGAACCCGGGTCGGCCGCCCTACCCACTGTACTATCGCTCCAGCCCCTCTCTTGCACTTTTTTTTCCCCCCTCATTCCAACCTACTCCTTCAAAACTTGACTTACTGACTGAAACTTGCGGAGGGCGAGGAATGCCCACCCCAAACACTACCAGGGAGATGACAGGCAGGCCTGCTCCCTGCGGGGGAAGGGCGGACAGCTGCTTCCGACCGGCCCTCGTGTCTCGTGGACGTGTGGGCCCTTTGCTCCCCTGGGGGCCTCGCCAGACCTGCGTGTGCTCCTGTCCCCCAACAAGGAGAGCCTCTGGAGGCAGAGAGATGGCCGCACCCCGGGATTCTGCAGCGAGCTCAGGGTGGAGGGAGGGGTCTGCCTCCGGACCCCACCCAGGACCTGGACCGGGGCCACGTCCAGTCCCTCCCCGGGGCGGTTCTCCCGTGGTGTGACGGGCAGGGAGGCCCTTGGGTGTCTGGGAGTCCCTCCAGTCTGCAGCCCGACTCAGAGGAGCTGGAGTGAGGGCCGTGGGCCAGGCCCCGGGAAGCTGAGCGCTGTCACCATCTTCCCAGAGCTCTGCTGGGCGGCCGGGAGACTGGCAGAGGCCACTGTCCGCTGTGTGGCCGGGACAGTGACCGAAGCAGGGGCGCTCCACTGGGCTTGTGGAATGGACACGCAGGAACACCTGTGACCAGCAGAGGCCGCTCTGTGTCTACCTGGCCCCTGGCCCCTCTCTCTGGTCCCTGGCCCAGACCCATGAAGAAAGGGTCCTGCCCTGCCCAACGGTGCATTTACTGAGCACTGTTCTAGGGGCTTTCCTAGAGTGACCCAGACTGTCTGGGAGAGGTATGGTTATGGACCCTGCCTACAGCTGAGTCAGAGAGAGGGTGGGCTGTAAGGAACACCAGCCTTAGTTGGAGGGGTGTTGAGGAGGAATGATAGTACAGTGGGGTGGGCATTTGCCTTGCGCCTTTGCCTTGACGTGGCTGAGTTCACTCCCCGGCATCCCACATGGTCCCGAGCACCGCCAGGAGTAATTCCTGAGTGCAGAGCCAGGAGTGACCCCTGAGCATCGCTGGGTGTGACCCAAAAAGAAAAAAAAAAAGAGAAAAGCATTGGAGGAGTGGGGCCTCAGCCCAACCTAGCTGGTCAGATTCCAGCCTGAGAGGGAGCCCCCAAGCAGCAGCCAAGTGGGGCTAAGCATACCTTGTGCCCCACACATAGTAGGTGCTCACTAAAAGTGCTACCCTGCTCAAGCCAGGGATTCAGCCCCCAGGGCTGGAGGGCATGCCCAGTCTGATGCCTAGCACTGCCTGGCTCAGCCCTGCTGGCCTTCTCATGCCCAGCTGGGCCCAAGCCCAAGTACAACAGTTACTACTCACCTGCAGAGCTCAAGAGTCACTGGGAACAGGTCCCAGCCCCGCTGAGCACTGCTCAGGAGGAAAGGGAGACGTTTGGCCCTGCCTTGGGAACCTGGGGCAAAGGACAAGGGCCACTGGGCTGAACAAAGCCACGGCTTCTCTGAGGCTCTGCAGGGGTGAGGCTCCCAGGGCTGCTGAAACCGTTTCTCTGGGCTCAGAGTAAGGTGCTCCGCTACGGAGGTGCCCGGTGGAGCTAGAGGGGGCCAGCCAGAGTCTGAGCTGGAAACGCCCTTGGTGACCACCAAGTGCAACCGAGGAAACCGAGGCAGGAGTGGGACGATTTGGGAAGGGGTGAGGACTCCCCTGTGACCAGCAGGGAGAGGGGGAGCCGAGGAAGACGGGGCCTATAGCCCTAACACCAGGGTACCACAGGCACCCGCCCCAGCAGGTTCTGACCGGGGAGCACGGTGCAGCCCACGGAAAGGCCGGAGCAGCTGCCTGCGCTCATCAGGAAGGCCCGAGACCCACAGCTCCCGGGGGCAGCCAGTGGCCGGCCGGAAAGTCTCGGAACAGACGAGTCTCCATGGTTACCTCCAGGGGAGGAAAAGCCACTGGGAGACGGCGGGGCGGGAGGCTTGGCTCTAAGCCGCCACAGTCCCTGCCCGGGTCTGGGCTGCGCCTCTCGGGTCACTCGCAGGAACCTGTTCGGACCCCATGTCAAAGGCCCGAGGCTGTTCTTAGTCCCGTTGGACGGGAGTCGGGGGGACCGGGAGGCCCCCGCCCTCCCCTCCAGCCTTACGGCTGTGTGCTTGGGTCCCGGCGGGAAGACGGAGATGCTCACCAGTGAGAGCTCGTCCACGTCGGGGCCCGGGGCTGGGGGCCCCTCCGGGGAGGGGCTGGGGGGCGCGGAGGAGGGGGCGGGCGAGGACGAGGTGCAGGACAGCACGTCTCCACCATCCAGCGCCGGGAAGGCGGCCAGACCCACGTCGTCCTCGGGGATGTCGTCCAGGGTCTTGGTGAACGCGGCGAGCAGGGCCTCATTCTCGCTGCCAATGATCTGGGGGGAGGGGCGCGGGGCGGCAGAGGGGCGCACGGTCAGTCAGCACCCCCCGGGCCGGTCACCCGCTCAGCGCCGCGGCCAGCACGCCCTCCCTGCCTCCTTCTGGGCTCTGTCTCAGGCGCCGTCCCCGTATCCGTGTCCGGGCGGCTGTGCCCGCCGCCGCCCCGGGCCCGGCTGGCAGCAGGGAGAGGGGGCAGGGCCATGCCCCGCAGGGGACCCCGGGCACAGCGCCAGCCGCATCGCTGGCTCCTCTGCCCCTGGGAGGATGACCAGGGCCTGCACAGCCGTGACGAAACAGCTGCCATCCCCGTGGCCCCACTTGCGGGGGAGCCAGTGCCCGCAGGAGGCAGTGAGGCGGGGCGTGCCCTGGAACCGGGATGACAACCCGGGGCTGCGGCACGAGGCCGTTACCCAGGGAAGATGCCGGAAAGCAGCGCCTGGCCCGGGTGCGCGCGCATCGCCACGGTGACGTGGCGCCAAGGTGGGGGGCTCTCCTTCCTCTGCGCTCTCCTCCGCCCCCCTCGCACACACGTGCCCGCACACACACACACACACACACACACACACAGCCCCCTGGCTACTCTGTGCTCTCCGGTGGCCACACACACACACACACACACACACACACACACACACACACACACACACACACAGCCCCCTGGCTACTCTGTGCTCTCTGGTGGCCACACACACACACACACGCACATGCACACAGAGCCCCCTGGCTACTCGGTGCTCTCTGGTGGCCACACACACACACACACACACACACACACACACAGCCCCCTGGCTACTCGGTGCTCTCTGGTGGCCACACACACACACACACACACACACACACACACACAGCCCCCTGGCTACTCTGTGCTCTCCGGTGGACACACACACACACACACACACACACACACACACACACACACACACACACAGCCCCCGGCTACTCGGTGCTCTCCGGTGGCCCAGCTCCTGCAGTGGAGAGGAGACACGAGGACAGGGAGGAGACTGTGCAGGAACGAGAGCCCGCAAGGGCAGGAAGAGAGTGTATGGGGGGAGGCCAGTTAGGGCCTGGGGTGGGGGGGCACAGATGGCCGCTCTGAAACTCGGGCTCAGAAGGTGGGAAGGAGCCAGCATGCCTGGGAGAGCAGGGGAGAGAAGGTGCCCAGGGCAGGCAGGGTCCGACAGAGCAGCGGCCGCATACCGGGCCCCGCCTCCTTGAAGGGGCGCTGGGAGGGAGACCGAGGCTGCTGGGGTCCCACAGAGTGTCAGCAGCAGGGGTGCAGCCCAGACGGGCACGCCAGGCTCCCGGGGTCTGAGGCTGGCCCCAGCCTACCGCGGTCTGGCCCGACAGGCCTGGGACCCCCGCACGGCCTCCCGGCTGTCCCTCCTGGCGCCGGCCTGCTTCCCCTTTGCGAGACGCATCTCGTGCGAGCCTTCTGGCTGCTCTACATCTGCCCCGGCCCAGAGGCCAGAGCAGCCGCTGAGGAACTGCAAGGGCGGCATGGGGAGAAGGCAACAGTCGTGCTGGCGACCTTCGCACCAGGCTAAGAACACAGGGGAGGGGGCACAGGGCAGGGGGCGGGGGGTGGGGGAAGAAGGCTCTGGCTGGGGCTGACCAGGCTCCCGGAATGCGGACCTGAGGGCAGGTCCAGGCCAGGGTCTCACCGGCTGCCCCCCTCGCCTCCACCCTCAGGCCACGCCCCGTCCCCCCACATCCCAGGAAGCAAGCGGAAGAGGAACTCAGGTCTCGGGGCCCGGCCACCCACCCACCCACAGGGGAGGGCAACTGGGATGTCACCGCTGGACTCCCCTACAGCTGAGAGAGTTGGGGGGCGGGTGGGAGGGGGGACAGGGCCCTTCTAGGCACCAGCCCCCCTCCCCACAGGGCTGTGGGGACAGAAGTTCAGGAGGGCTCAGGAGACCAGAAGCAGCTTCAGGGGAACCCCCAGAGGGAAGCCCCTAGGGCATGGGGGGGGCAGCAGGAAAGAAGAGAGAAAAGGCTTTTCCGAGGAGCACAGTGAGTGGCTGGAGCTGTGAGAGCCTGGACATGGCAGAGGGACCGGCCCTTTGGTCACCCAGCCTGTGTGCTGGCACCCCCTCCACCCCCATGTGCTCGCGTGCACACACATGCACACACAGGTCCTTCCTCTGGCCACAGCTGTGAGCATCACACCCGCCATGCCCTTGGAATGGAGGGATGAAGGCCCAGAAACAGAGACGCAGGGACCCACTGGGCGCCGGACAGGGCGCTAACAGGACACCCATGGGCAGAGGCCCCCCGAGGAGCACCCCTGCAGGCTACATAAACAACACAATGACCCAAGAGAGTTGCCCCCCAGCCCAGCCCTCCTGCTGAGCCCAGTCCCAACTCAGGGAGTGGCGGGGCGGGGGGCAGGGGGGTTGGACATGAGGGTGGCACGCTGCCCTGCCCGGCCCTGAAGGAAGGCCGTGCCTGTCCACGGCGTCACCCGAGGGTCATCCATCACCCCTCCTCTCTGCCTGGGCACAGGAGCGAGCGCCCCCACTCCGCTAGGAAACCAGGCGTGCAAATTAATGGAGAGTTGATCAGCTGACAAGGGATATTCATAGACGCCGCCCCACCCCCAGCCCGCCAGGGCGGGATCGCGGGCCAAAGAGATCTTCAAGGAATGCAAGGGAGCCAGGAGGAATGACATGGAGCAGAGTTCAGACCATCAGGACTGGAAGAACACGAAGAAAATCTCTCCGCTCGCCCGAGAGACTCACCAGGGCGTAGGAAACCCAAGAAATTGGTTTCACCCATTTTGCCGGGGGAGTCAGAAGGGCCTAGGTTCCATCAGAGGCCCAGCCATGCCCCCTGAACAGGCAGAGCCAGTTTCTTACCCGCTCCTTGAGCCCAGGGCCACACAACGCATGGGACAGAGCCAGCACACGCCACTTCCTCCCTTCCTTACTACAGGGCTGTCAGGGTGTGGGCCCTGGGCGGAGCACTGGGGATGGGAGACACGGGCCTGCCCTGAGCAGTGGCTGGCAGGTAACGGACACTTGTCTCTTCATCTGCTCCCGGAGTGAACAGCAGGCCATAGACCAGGCAAGGATTCGACCCAGGGCCCCAGCTCAGGGCCGGCGGATGGGCTGTGTCTGGCCCTTGGCACAGAAAAGTGCACCCGTCCTTCCTCTGTGGCCTGCGCGGGTCACCCCTGCAGCCGGCTCTGAACCCTAGAGCAACCCCAACCTTCCCATACGCACACTCTGGACAGAACCCCTGGGCCAGGCACAGCAAGAGGCGGGTGACACGAAAGACGTGACATCGTCGGAGCAACAGATCACTGTAACATTCACACGAGCAAATCGCTTCAAGAATGCAGCATCCCCCGTTGAGGACGGTGCTGCCGAAAGCAGACAGACACGAGGTGGGGCAGCACCGTCAGTTCCTTCCACTCAGCGTGCAGCCACCGAGTCAGCACAACGCGCGGCCCTGAGGTGAATCAAAGGCTGTGTGCGGGCCAGAGAGACAGCAGCAAAGCACGTGCCAAGACCCAGGGCCAGGCTGTGGTGCCACACAGCCCCTGGCACTGCCGGCAGCCCTGGGGGTCCTCGCGTACTCAGGCCCCAGCACTAAAATATCCCGTCCACTGGCTGTTCCTGGAATGGCTGTTTGTCCCCAGGCAGTTTCAGTCTGCGGGATACAGACACGTGGACATGCGTCCATGGTGGCAGGGAGTCACCAACCCCAGTCCTTGGGAGGGTGCGTGGGTGGGAACAGGCTTTATCCATTTGGTGGTGGGAGTGGAACAATGTACTGGGCAGTCAGAGGCCCTGGGCCCGGGGGCTCTCTGCTGGGGATCTGGGTGGGGATGTGGGGTGTCCGAGGTGGAATGTCTCGCCCTAAGGGAGTGGAGGGGTCTGTCCTCACTGGTGAGAGGGGCCCAGGGATGCAGCAGGTCAGCTGAGGGCTGAGACCACTCATGGACCCAGCAGGAGGGGCTGGTGGGGGCAGCTTCTTTAGCTGTGGGTCACCACCCAATAGGGGGTCACATGACTGAACACAGAGGGGTAAAAAATCAGGTACAATGGGGCTGGAGCGATAGCACAGCTAGTAGAGCGTTTGCCTTGCACGTGGCCGACCTGGGTTTGATTCCCAGCATCCCATATGGTTCCCTGAGCACCGCCAGGAGTGATTCCTGAGTGCAGAGCCAGGAGTAACCCCTGTGCATCACCAGGTGTGGGTCAAAAAGAAAAAAAAGTAAAAATAAATAAATAAAATTTGGTACAAGGTTCCTGAATGCACAACACCAAAAATGAATTCAAAACCAAATTATAGTGAATCCTAGACGTTGGCACCGCTCAACTGTGTGTTTCTCGGGCAAAAAAAAAAATGGGGGTTACCAGTGGAAAAGGGTTATGGAGCCCCCGAGTCTCACCCCGTGCCCAGCCGCTCTCCACGCTTGGGAGCATTTGGGAGCAGCGTGTCCCCTTGGTCGCCCCCCGGGTGCTGTGTTGGCAGGCTGTCCCCTGGTGTCCCCTGGATCTGTTGCTCATGGCGAGGTGGGCAGCAGTGAGGCCATGGGAGCTTATGGCTTCTCCCTGGCCCTTCCTGCTCACGTGACTGGGCAGGTCACCTGGCCTCGTTCCTCCCTCGTGAGATGACTTATTTCCCTGTGTTTCCTTGAGCCCTCCCCCCGCCCCCAAGCAGCTCTCAGGGCAGTGCTCACTCTTCATGGGGCTTGGGAGATGCTCCTGGCCCCCACATGCTGCACGTACCTGACTTTACCTCTAGAACTTTCCCCTCTACTTCCAGCCCCCAGGCTCTACCCCACACTACTTATCTTAGGCCTCAGTTCCTCTTCCACCTTGGTCCTTGCTTTTTATTTTTTGTTTTTGTTTTTTCTTTTTTTTTCTTGTTTGGTCACATCTGATGATGCTCAGGGGTTACTCCTGGCTCTGCACTCAGAAATTACTCCTGGAGGTGTTGGGGGGGTGTCATATGGGATGCTGGGAATCGAACCGGGGTTGGCCATGTGCAAGGCAAATGCACTACCTGCTGTGCTATCGTTCTAGCCGGCTTTTTGTTTTCTTTGGGGGCCAAACCGGGGAGTGCTCAGGGGATCAGACAGGGAGCAGGGCATCAAACCCGGCCTGGCCGCGTGCAGGGCAAGTGCCACCCCCGCTGGAATATTCCTCCAGCCCAGTCTCTGCTCTCTTGCTGCCTCCTGCTCGGCTGCCCGCTGTGTGTTTTACTGAGCCAGGACCAGTGCCTCCAGACTGCAGGCCCCCCCCCCACCCAGGAGCAGGCAGCGCCCCCCACCAGTGTCAGCAGGAAGGACCCAACCCAGCGGGCCTGTGTGAAGGGATGCACACGCGCCAGCACAGCATCTGGCACACAGAATGTTGTTGGTGTACTCGGAGGCTACTGCCAGACAGGCCCAGCCACCCTGGCGGGGAAACAAGCACATGTCAGGGGGAGAACCCGGACCCTGACACTGCCCACTGCCAGCCTCAACAAGGCCAGTGTTCCCTCTGTGCATGCCCAGGCCTGCAAACGCCAATCCCATATCCCACGGGGGCTGCTCCCAGGAAATGCCGTTCCCCACCCCCTCTCCCCACGTGCTTACCCAGCTCAGAGACATGCACGGGATGTGGCTGGCCTAGACCCAGCCGTGCCTCCCTCTAAAGAACCGAGCCCGCGGGTTCCAGCTGAAACCTGGGCATGACCCTGCTGACAGCCAAGAGCTGCTACGAGAATTCACGAGGAAGGACCCAGGAGAAAGAACCCTGTCCAGGGCAGCTGCTGAGTCACCTGAGCCGCGCCCGGAGCTGGGGAGGCCTTGCAGCTGTCCTGTTACAGGTGACCGCTCCTCCCCAAGCCTCGGCTTACACGACTGTCAAACTGGGACGAGGGTTCAGGAGATAAGCGCGGGCTTGCTTATCTCATGATAATCAACCGCTGGTTTGCTTTTGGTGTGGCCGGCAGGCGCAGAAGGAACTGAAAAGTAACCTTCTACCTCAAACTGCTGGTCCACGGCCCCGCCTGCGGACAGGTGCCCGTCCTCAGGTACTGAGGTTGGAGGACTCTGAGCTGGGGCACTGAGGAGGTGGGGGGGCTGGGGCACAGGGTCAGGGCACGGTGGAGGGGGCTCAGCTCTAAACTGGACGCAGGGAGACAGGGAGAGAGTGGTCCAGGCGAGGTGCAGACCCAGGAGACAAAGTTCCAAGGCCTCTGATACGCAGGCACAGGGCAGGACGGCCTCGGGGGCAGAGGGCGCGGGGCTCCAGAGACATACCTGGAAAAGCTCCAAGTCGTCGGGGCTGTACGGGCTGGGCTCTGTCTCGGGGTTCTCTGGACACCACTGAGACTCCCCGAAGCCGGGAGCTGAGTCCAGGTCACTGGCGTCCAGCTGGGAGAGGTCGAGCTCCGGAAAGTCGGCGTAGAGTTGCTCTTCCCCGGACCCCCAACTCTGAGGAGACAGAAAGAAGCCGCGTCAGAGCCGAGTCCGGCTAGACCCACGCAGTGACCAAGCCTGAAAACCCTTTTCTTGGTTGCTTTTTTTGTTTTATTTTTCAGAGGGGGTGGGGTGGTGGTGGACCACATCTGGGTGCTGCCGGGGTTACTCCTGGAGAAGCTCAGAGGAACAGAACCAGGAGCAGAACCAGGGTCCGCCACATGCACAGGGAGCACCTTAACCCCTGCAGCACCTCCCCTGCCACGAGACTTGCGACTGTTTAATAAACCAGGAGCTCAGCCAGGCCTGGCAGCACAGCCCCGCCAGCTGCCTCGGGGTCTCCGTCTGAGCTCCTACACATCCGTCAAAGCCTTGTCCACAATACCACCAGTTTCCTTTTCTTTTTTTTTGTTCATTTGGTTTTTTGTGTCACACCTGGTGATGCTCAGGGGTTACACCTGGCTCTGCACTCAGGAACCACTTTGGCAGTGCTCAGGGGATGCCCGGGATGGAACCCGGGTTGGCCACACACAAGGCAAATGCTATGGCTTCGGCCTCCACAAGTTTTCTTTTAATAGAACTGATTTTTTTTTAAAGTTGATTAGTTCCTGCACATAAGTTCTAAGGAAACTTCTGGAAGGCAAGGATCCCTCAATATTAACAACGCAACAAACAAAAACCCTAGCACTAATAGCTGACGTTATTAATGAGAATGCTCTGGACAAACAGTTGCCCCGGGCCGAGGGTTTTAACGGGAATATTTACAGTGTTTAAAATGCTGATGAGTGCCATCAGTTGAAAAGAGGTAAATGAAACTATCATCACCTGTATCATGAACTATCCAGGTGCCATTTCAAAGAATGAGGCAGGCCCTGCCCCAGAGACGCAGCCGCCAGTCCCGGAACAGTACCACAGCACCAGAGACCCCTCTGGGCCCCATACTGAGCTAATTTCACCGGGGCACCCCAGATGGAGCAGGTGCTGTCTCCCCGCCTACTCCAGATGGAACCCCGGTGTCCAAGAGCTTCCACAAGCAAGGCCCGGGTACCAGGACTAAATCTCCAGGCCGCACGGCAGCAGAGGCGCCAGGCTGCCCCACCCCTGCTCTCCGCCTGTTCGGTGGCCTAGCTGTCACGCCCACACGCTTCCGCCGGGCACCATTTTTCCGCGCCAACAGCCCTGGCCCAGAAACTCCCAACTGAATCTCAAAATAGATTAGTGCCCTACAGAGATGTCTCTGGAACCCAACCACCGACAACCTGAGATCCCAGAAGCGCGCGGTCGCACAAACTCGCATGATATTCAACATGAGCAATGGAAAATAAATTATCTAGCATCTGCCCCTTGGCAGGCAGGCTTGAATGGTGGTGGGAAAATTCGAAAAAAAAAAAAAGAAAACAACAACATAATGCCCCGAATTAGAGAGAGAGTATTGGGGAAATTGTCTGCCATAGAGGCATGGTGAGGTCTGGGGTGGGGGAGGGGGGAGATACTGGGGATATCGGTGGCGGAGAACGTGCACTGGTGGAGGGATGGGTGTTCGGTCATAGTATGGCTGAATCTCAAACATGTAAGATTTATAACTGTATCTTATGGTGATTCAATAAAATTAAAAAAAAAGAAAGAAAATGAAAAAGAATGAGGCAGATCTACATGTTCTCCGAGACATGCCAAGTAAAAACAGCAAGTGACAAACTATTCACGATAGACAGTTCCTTGACATGTGTACACAAAATGAAACAACGCAGCCTCCCAGGTCTCTGTGTACAACACAGACGCAAATGCACAGGAAGTGCTCCGGGGGCCCACAGCCCTGGCGGGCAGGGGCCCCTGTGGGAGGCATGTGGGAGCTCTGTGCTGTCTCCGAGTATATTCCCAGGACCTGGGCACCACCCTCTCCTCACGACCAATCAGGGGCGAAGGCCTAGCCCGGACTGGAGCCTTCCCTTTCTTCATGGCCTGTGACGTCTACGTTAGTGTTGAAGTAAGCGGGGTGGCGTTACAAGTTCAGAAAGAGCCGAGTAGGAAAGCAGCAGAAACAAAAGTCAGAGGCCTGCAGGTCTGGCCTGGCCCAGCGGTGCAACCTCTGAATCTCAATGACCTCATCTGCACCACCGGACGATGCCTGCCTCGGGCGCTTCAACGAGGCGCCCTCCTCCGGCTGGCTTGGCAAGTGCTCGGTGAACGAAGACGTGATGGTGAAGTGTTAGCGACGTCACCAAGCCTCACGGGAGGCAGCCCAGGCGTCAGAGCCCAGGAAAAAGAGGCTCTGCCCAGCTTTTCCTTAATTGCTCCCACTTACTAGGCCTCATATATTATGAATAAACGTATATTATTAGCTCAACTTGACACAGCAAAGAGGCTTTTAGCCGAATTTGGGTCAAATGTCTTAATTGGCTTTTTGCAAGAACCTGTGTGTGTGTGTGTGTGTGTGTGTGTGTGTGTGTGTGTGTGTGTGTGTGTGCGCATGTGTGTGTGTGTGTGTGTGTGCATGTACGTGCATGGGCAGTGCCCAGGTCAAGCTCTTCCAGAAGGCTGGTGCCCAGCACAGGCCATCTGCAGGGATGGTCCCCCGGCCACCCCCAGCTCCCTCCTCCTGCTAATCCTCCTCCAGCTCACAGCCACCCAATAGCTGAAGCTCCTAAACTCTGGGTGCTGGGGGCCGGGGGCTAGGTGAGAACAGGCAGAGCCCTGTGCCTGGGGTGCATGCATGGCGGGGGGGGGGGGCAGGAGGCGAACAGCTGAACAGACCCTCCAGAGAGCAAAGCGTGTGATGCACAACCAAGGGAAGGGCGGGGTGCCAGTGGGGGAACCCGGAGAGGGGCGCAGGGGCTCTGGCGAGCTCTGGGATCCCAAAATCCTGGGATCCCCCAATCCTGGCCCCACCCAACACCCCCCCAACGGATGCCACCCTCCACTGTGCCATCACAGTGCCGTCAACCAACCTTCCTTACCACACCGGGCCGTGCTCGGGGTTTCCTCTGGGCTCTGCACTCTGGGCCCTCACTCCTGGTGGGCCCAGGGGACCGTACATGTTGCTGGGGGTTGAAGCCAGGGTCAGCTGTGTGCTCGGCAAGTGCTCGGTGCACTGTGCTCTCTCTCCCGGCCCAGGAACACTTGTTTCTGAGGCTTTAACGCGATCAGCAGAGCACCGGAATCCAGAGGAGCGCCAAGCCCTGAGAGGTGCTGCGGCCCATTTGGGAGTCAGGTGAACCAGAGGGATGGCCCCTCGCCCTCCCACACGCACGTGTGCGCAAGAACGCCACAGCCAACGGCTCAGCCTGCGGAGAGGCAGCTTAGGAACCCCTGACCCGGACCCGGTGGAACAGGAAGGTGGCTCAGCATCCCTGCCTTGCAAACATCCAGCCAGCAAGTTCCAGCCCCCAGTGTCCCATGAGCCCAGGGCGCCATCTGGGCAGCTCTGCTGGCTGAGGTGCCCACTGCTCCACGCGGTTTCCAGCCACACGGCCTCCAAGTGTATGCCGGCTTTGCAGAAGGGGTCTCAACTCTGGCGAGCACAACTCAAGAGATGTGTCAGCCCCGTGGCCAGGAAGCGTGAGCCTGTGGGTGGACACTGCAGAGCAGCACGGCCCTAGCTAGAAGTGCAACTCCCCTCCCCCCCCCACCCCGAGAGCATAGTGTGCCAGGAGCACACGCCTTGGGGAGCACGCCAGCTGAGTGTGGAAGCACTGAAACCTGCCGTGCGACGACCGCAAGCTGGGAAAGTGCTCGGTGCACTGTACCAGCGCCGGGGGTGGGGACAATCCCCTGTCACCATAATGTCAGAAGTGAGGGGGAGGTCACACCTGGTGGTGCTCGGGGCTCATTCCTGGCTCTGAGCTCAGAGACTGCACCTGGTGGGATTTGGGGGAACACGTGAGGTGCTGGGGATCAAACCTGGGTCTGCCGCATGGCAGGCACGCACCCCTACCTGCTGTACTGTCTCTCCACCCCTCATACTTCCTTGAGCTCCCAGTTTACTCCGTTGTATTTCAGCACCACAATTCGTTTTGTACTTAATAAACTCCTCCATGCAAGTTTCAAAAAAAAAAAAAAGTGACGGGGAGGGGGAAATTAGAATAAAATCATTTTCAGTTTTTAAAGTGGTCCTGATCTGACTGTGCTCACACTTTGACTGTGCAGTGAGGCGGTGGGGGCCGGTGCAGGAGAAGGGGCCTGCTCGGGGTCACCTAGTTGCGTGTCCTTCCTACCCAAACAGGGCCTCCCCCTTTCCAGGGGCCTGTTCCGGAGGTCACTGTCCCGGAGACAGAGTCCCCTGGGGAAGTGGCAAGTTCTGGAAGCAGAAACCCAAGCAGAGGGGGCTGGGGGCTGGTTCCTTCCGAGTCCTGCTCCTGAGAGCAAGTCTCCCCTTGGGGGGCAGAGCACTAGAATCCTTCTGGATCTGCACCCATACCGATGACCTGTTGAACTTAATGACCTCTACAAAGTCCCTTTCTCCAGATAAGGTTAGATTCAGAGATACAGGGGTGGGTGGTGGGCTGTGTTAGGAATCCGCACACTCCCATTCAGAGCGCTCAGGGTCCCAGAAAGGTCAAACCCAAGTCTACTCCCCGCCAAGCCTGCGCACCATCCACCTCCGGCCTCTGAAAGTGGGACCATTTCCCCCAGCCTGCACCGTTTCCAGACCTGCTCCTCCATGCAGGTGGGGGACTGAGATCTAGCCAAGGACTGAGAAGCCCCCAGTCTCACATCAGGCTGAGCAGGGGCAGATCTGGGACTCGGCCATCACCGCACACCGTCCACAAGCCCCCGGGACTCCCGGGCCACCAGCAATACCCCCACTGGAGCGGAAAGGGCTGTGGCTTGCTGGGAACCAACGTGCCAGGTCCAGAATCACGTAAGTGGCTTCACTGGGAAGCCAGAAGCTCGTGCTGAATTGATCCCCTGCTCAAGAAAGAACACGTCTGCATCTTCCGGGAAGGGGCAGTGCACCCTGCAGGCTACCACCCGCTCAGCTCCAGAGGGAAATGACAGCCCTGGAGGCTGAGCCTGGAACGAGGGTTTCTGGGCCTGGCTGGACTCCCTGTGGCCCCTTCCCAGGGTCACCTCTCTCTGGAAGGTGACCGAAAGGATCCTCCCGCTCAAGCATTTGATGCAGTACTTGATAATGCACTTATCTAGTTCCCACTACCGCAGAGACTCTGCAGAAATATTTAGGCAGAGCTCTGCAATGAATGAATGAATGAATGAATGAATGAATGAACTGATGGAGGCAGACAAAGGTGCACAGTGAAGAACTGTCCTGAAATGGTCAGAAACTGCCTCAAGGTTTAACCCTGGCTTAAACCCTGATGCTTTAGGTCAGGATCTAACTTTTATCCACTCTGCTTTCATTGACAAGAGGGCCAGAAAGGTAGTACAGTGGGTAGAACACTTGCTATGCGCATGGCAGGCCCAGGGTCAATCCCTGACCCCCCCCCCGCCCCCGTGGCCCTTGAGCCCCCCAGGAGTGATCCCGGAGCACAGAACCACCTCACCTCCTAGGATTCTTCCAAGACAAAGCAACACGGCTGGGAGCCCAGCGTGTGCCAAATGACCCTGCAGTGCTGCAGGCGTTCGAGTGAGGGTCCTGCTGGGGCCTTCCCGAGTGCAGGAAGCGTCCATGGCGAACACCCCACCTGACATCGAGGAACACTGGGGTCTCGCAGGACCAAAGCCCCTCTCCCGACCCAGCCCCCAGCCCTCAGTCCCACTGGCTCTCACAGCGCTGGGTTTCTCCCCACCGGCAGCCCTGACCGCAGTGTGCCATGCTCACGGCGCCATGGTGCAGTGCTTGGAACCTGCCAACAGATCACACTGGTTCTACCGAGCTGCCAGGACGGGGGGGGGGGGTAACGGGGCGAGGGGGGCAGGCACACACCCCCGCCCAGGCACAGCGGAGCTCTGGTTGCCATCTTGGACACCAGATCCTGCCCACCACCATCAGGGGTCTTCTGGGCTGGAAAGAGTCGACCGTGATGGCGTGAGACAAAGTGCTGTCAGGATGGGCCACTCGAGCTGCTAAGTGGGGCTGGTTTATGGTCCCGAGGTGACCTCTCCTTCCTTACACTGGGGGTCACCACCGACCAACCACAGTTCCGCTTCCCCTGAGCCCGCTCCATCCGGACCCCCGCGAGCCCGAGCCTCCACTGTGACGAAGGAAGTGGATTCATGAATTCGACACAGAAACAGTTCCACACCCACAACTGTTCCTCTCCTCCACGTGCGGTGTGGCCGTGACCCCTGGTCCCCAGCCCGAGCAGATTCTCCTTCGGGAAGCTGAACCTTCCCTTCAGCCCGCACGGTCCAGGTGAGCACAGCGCGGGTCATGAGAGCATGTCCCCCAGGGGCCTCAATGGCCAACAGACTGCGGGGTGAAAGTCAGAATTTATTTGGGAGCATTTGGGCTGGGGGCTCAGCTGGGAAGACTTTACACTGGAGAGGCGGGCACCCGTCTCTGCCCGTCCCAGGAAACGCAGCCAGAAGAGGGAAATGGGGTGTCAAGCCGAGAAACAGAGATGCACACCCATGAAACCGAACACCCCGACACAGCAGTTCCCCGTGGCCACCGCTCTCTGTTCCCAGCAAGGATGAGGGCATTCGTTCCCTCGCTAGATTGCTTGCCAATAGGAGTCTGCCGCTTATCAATACAATAGAACGACTAATTTATCTCTCTTGCATTGAAAAAAAAGTTCTAGGGTTCCTACTGCTTTCCCCTTAACACACAGTCCCGGACAGGCACCGGAGACCCCTAGGAAGAGAACTGACCTCGGAGCCTCGACTCCCCACCACCTGCTCCTCACGAAGGCCTGAGGTAGGGCGGCTGGAGCCCCAGGGACGCAGGGCCACCCGCACCTCAGCCCTGCTGTGCAGGGGCGCTCTGCAGGAGTCAGCTGTGCCCTTCCCAAACACACGTGTAACACGATTACAGAATGTAATCAAATGGTTCAAAAACAAAAAATATGAGGACGGAAGATGAGACACCAGTGGAAACTAGCTGAAGGCTGGGGAGAATTTAATAAAGTCGAGCTGCTCTCTCTCTCTCTCTCTCTCTCTCTCTCTCTCTCTCTCTCTCTCACACACACACACACACACACACACACACGCACACACAAATACACACACTTGCTGTCAAATTGTGTGTGGGTGGGATAACAGTAAAAAGATTGGGGGAAACTGGCAAGAATCTAGAAGGATTTGGCACTTACAAGAGTCTAAGACCTCGGACCAGAGAGAGCTGCAAGGGATGGACACATGCTTTGCACGTAGGAGGCCCGGGTTGGACCCCCAGTACCGCATGGTCCCCCTGGGACCACCCAGTGAGCCCTGAGCACAGCACCAGAAGGAGCCACTAGGCACTGCTGGGTGTGACAGCTCCCCAAACCCAAACCGAAGTCCATGTTATTGATCCAACAGAACGGAGCATGAACAGGGACACCTCCCTCCTCGGTGGTGGGTCTGATCTTCACTGGCACCGTCACAGTAGCCAGTGAGAAGCAGCTGGTCAAAGCGAAGGCCACAGCCTGTGCGCTACTATATGCCATCACTGACCTTGCTGGACATCCCTGCTCCAGCCCACCACCCCCAAGGAGTCTCAGCTCGCATCCCCAGCACAGGAAGTAAGGCCCACAGGAAGTAAGGGCCGACAGGACTGCCAAGCAAGAAGCCAGAAACTGTGGAGACCAGCGCCCTCTGCAGTAAACTGCTCTAAAAATTCAAGGCACAAGAAGATGCTCGGAGCCGCAGACATGCAGGTCTCATTACAGTGTACTGTCACCGTCACTCGATTGTGACTGGTGTCCATCCTTACGAGTCGAACTGAGTTTGGAATCACAAGATAGGAAACTCGGCATGTGTACAGCTCAGGGCCACACATGTCCCGTTTCAGGGACTCCTGAGAACGTGGTCCCTGTGGGGAGGAAGGTCACTGAGCGTTGACCTCCCTCCCTCTACATTTTCAGGGGAGGAAACTGGAGCTCAGAGAGTGGGGGAAGGGAATCCCCTAAGATCCGGCAGGGCTGGGACAAACTGGATCCCCAGGTCCCCATCCAATACTCTTGCCAGGCCACTTCCTCCTACACCCAAAATTCTGTTACCTGCTGTTCCCCCACCCCACCCACCCCACCCCGCCCTTACGAGGTGAGAAGCAGAAAGAACAGAAAGTCTCCCGGGCAGGTGTTATCTTGCTCCGCCATCACCTTCCTGCTCCAGGCTGCCCCCCCCCGCCCCCCCCACACACCGTGGAACAGCTCCAGGATGTCCCAGTCCCAGGTGCTGTAAGGTGACTCTCCTCCTGGCACCACACTCTCAGAGGCACTGCCAGCTGCCAGCTGCCCGCTGCCCTCAACACCAAACCAGAGACTCTGGCACCTGTCAGGGCTGCGCCAGGCTGGGAACTGCCATGTATGTGTGTTGCATGGACTTTTAAGGCAGAAAAACAAAGAACTGTGTTCTGGGAGTAGGGAGGGAGGGTACATGAGAGGTGTTGGACACACACACACACACAAACACACTCACATGGACGCACACATACACACAAAACACACACATACACGCAAATGTATGCACATACACGCTCATGTACATATGTATGCACACACATGCACACATAATGCACACACTCAATACATGTACACACACTCCCATGCACACACATACGCACATACACACTCCCATGCACACACATACACACACACACGCTGGCCTGCCATTGTGGTCAACTCCAGGTGCTTGAATTCACGGACCTCTTGATTTCCACGCAGGCTCAGTGCCCTGTGAGGCGCGAGGCCGCGCGGGGAGCCCGGGGAAGCGGTGTGGGCCACCCTGGCACAGGCCTGTGTGTTGCAGGGCGTCACGGAGTCTCAGCACCTCCTGGGACCAGCCTCCCTCCGGGAACCGGCGAGGCTTGAGTTTCCACCTCAGGGCCTTTGTGCCTGGCAGCTGCCCGGGCCAGCCTGGGTCTGCCTCCTCCTCCGGGGGTGTCTCGCTGCCCCCAGCAGCAGTGGAGCAGGGAGAGCCCCGTGTCTGTCGCACACCTGCCCGGCACATGCCCGGCACAAGTCGGTGCTCACTAAAACAGAAGGGGACGCAGGTGGCAGCGCCTCCCCGACCGTGCAGGGGGGAGCCCGGCAAGCCTCCTCAACGGTCCCCAGACGCAGCCCGGGGTCTGGCTCCCCACCCAGTCCACGTCTGTGGGGGCGAGCGCGTCTGGAGCGCTGCCTTTCCTGAGTCCAGGCCCCCTCTGAGGTCAGGAAGGAAGATACATGATCGCACAAACCACCTGACAGCGACTCTCGCCGTTTCAACACATCAGCTTTACTGAGAGCAACATTTTATCAGTCGCTGAAGGGCAGGTACAAAAATAGACTGCAGGGATCAAATGCCACCTTCAGCTGTTCTCCCGGCATCCTGGGGGCCGGGGCCCCGAGCACCAGGGCAGGAGCAACAGGGCCGGCCAGGATGGAGGCAGCAGGATGCTCAGGAGATCATTTTTCTCTCACTTGATTTTATCTGGGGCCGTGCCCAGCTGCGCTCAGGGATCACTCCTAGCACTGGCTCAGGGGCACGTGCATGGTGCCAGGGATAGAACTGGGGTCAGCCACATGCAAGGCCAATGCCCCCCGCCCCAAAGATCACATTTTAAGGCAAGAGTGGGGGTGGCCAACATTCACAATGGGGAAAATAGACAATTCTGCCAAGTATGCTGGATGGTTCCTTGCCTCGGTTGCTTCTATGGCGCTGCATGGCACCCAGACTGTTATTACCACCTTGCAAGGCCAGGTACTGTGCTCAACACGGATATTTTTGCACGATTATTATTATCTTTAAACACTGCATGGAAACGATGTTTATCCTGAGTACTGAGATTTTTAGCATCTCTGCCTCCCCCTCATCCAGCCATGGATGGGAAGAGAGGGTGTGACGCCATGTGTGGGGCCAGAGAAGGGACCCAAAGGTGGAGGAGGGCACGCTCTGTGGAGAGCAGCCCATGCCCAATGGCCCAGGGCAGGGCCCCTGGAAGGGACCCTCCCAACTCCCAAACACTAACAGGTAGAAGTGTGTGTGTGTGTGTGTGTGTGTGTGTGTGTGTGAGAGAGAGAGAGAGAGAGAGAGAGAGAGAGAGAGAGAGAGAGAGAGAGAGAGAGAGAGAGAGAGAGAGGGAGGCAGGGAGGGGAGGAGGGAGGGAGGGGGGAGGAAGGAAGGGAGGGAGGATAGGAGGGAGAGAGGATGTGCGAATGCCTTGAACTGAGATGTGACTCATCCTGTCACCTTATCCTGGGGGTCTCCGTTTCTCCCAATCTCCTGCAGGGCACACAGCTCTTTGGGAGTTACTCCTGGCCTTGGCCCAGCCCAGTCCAGTGAGGTACCTGGGAAGTTCTAAAGTGTTGTCTGTGCACAAGAAACTTTTATGTCCTTTCCTTCTGAAAGGTCCATCCTGGTGACAACATTCAGTGTCTCAAGACGGTCTCCCTGCTTCCCATGAAAGGAGTGACAATTACTAAGTGGATCAATTTTGTTTAAGAAAAAAACTCTGGAAGATTCAGGGGTTCTGGGGCCCCTGGTCAGGTGCCCCGCATGGCAGGGCAGGCAGAGGGTCCCGGCTGCCCCAGGAAGCGTGGGCACTGCCAGCTGGGCAGCGGCCCGTATGTTAGTCAAGCCGTGACACCGTCAGGGAGCAGAGCCCGTGCCCTCCTCCAGTCTTCTGTGTGACTTCCTCAGGATCCCACAGCTCCGGGGGCATGCAGGCCTGTGGCAGGCGCCCTTGTGTCACAGGGGTGAAACGGTCACTGTCTTTGGGGACAAGAGGGACAGCTGTACATCGCCTGTCTCCGAAGGGCACTAACTGTGCCACGAGAAATGGCGGAAGGGTCAGCTCTGCGCGGTGAAGCTCCCTCCAGGGAGCTGGAATCGCACCGAGCAGTATGAGAAGGTCGTGCAAGGGCAGGTGTCGGCCGACAACACAACCACCCACACGCGTGACCCCTGAGCAGCACCGGGAGTGGGCCCTGAGCACTGAGCCCGGGGCGCCGTGGGTGTGCCCAAACTGTCATCAAGTAAGGAACTACCAGAGACCTAAAAAAGAAGTGGCCACACAGTTCACCCGGAGACGCTTTGGGGGCGCCTATTTCTGTCGTCCCCGGCCTCCCCTGGCAGGGCGGGGGAGAGAGACGGCCAGGGCCCGCCTATTCACACTGTTATAAATAACCCAGAAAGCGGGGTCCTGCCGGGTGTGAAGGGCAGGCAGCCCCTCCGTGGCATTTGAAGAAATGTCACACTCCGCAGGCCAGCGCGGGGTCAGCTCACATCTCGAGCCCCGTGTGGCCCAGAGCTGAGTGTGGCCGCGTGGTGGTGCCCGCACACCCGTGGACATCCCTGTGGCGGCCGGCGGCTCCAGGGGGCTCTGGGCAGGGAGGAAACGAGGGGTATCGGGAGGAGGCTGAGCGGAGCCCCCTCCTCCCAGACCCCCACCCCTGCATCCCAGCAGGCCTGGCTGGACTTGTCACCACACCAGCCTGAACTTGTCACAGGACCTCCCCTGGGGGGGCTATGACTCAGCGCTGCTCAGCCCCCCACCGGCCCATCTGGCCCTGCGGTTCCCACGCTGGGCTCCCTGGGGAACCCCCTGCCTGCCTGCTCTCCTCCCCCACAGCCGCCAGCCCCCGGGCTTTGAAGTCGGAGGATGAGGAGAGCTAATGAATTAGGTTTTCCGTTCCAATTGTCCAGAAAACCAGAGCGGCAGCCGGCAAGGGCCCCGTTAACCTGAGCGAATCCGACAGGATGAGCTGGACAAAGGCACGTGCGTGCACGGCTGCGTCATCCCTGCGTCCTCCCGCTCTCGCAGGAATCTGCTGGCGTTCTATTTTGGACACGACGTTTCCCCGTTGCCTCACACTCCCACACCATTGAAGGGCTGAGACCACACTCCCCCCCAACCCCGGCCGGGAGCCCGCCGTGTCGGGGAGGGGGGCCGGAGGGGGGAGGGCTCCCGCAAAGTGGACTGCATGCCCTCCGCCCGGTGAAGCCAGGGAGCCCGGGGGCGGGGGTAAGCAGGACCAGTGCTGTCCCCTCCATGGCCAGGAGAAGTGGGTTTTTCCCTGGCTCTGCAAGCAGTGAGGACAGAAAAGGTCCGCAGAGGGCGGGGAGCGGGAGCACAGCACTCGGGCACCTACCTTGCACGCTGCCGACCCGGGCCCGACTCCTGGCTGGCACCCCTGGGGTCCTGCGCTCCACCAGGAGACAGTCCTGGGTGCAGCAGAGCCGGGAGTAAGCCCCGAGCACTGCCAGGCGTGGTGCTGAGACACATCAACAGAAAGGTCCACGGACCCCTACTGGCGCCCCTGAGCCCCAAGCCCCAGCTCAGGAGGCTGAGGGAGGCCGGCTGCTGGGAGGCCGCCCCAGCCTGGCCCCCCGCTGCCACTGGGAGGCGCCCTTCCCCCAGCCCCTCCTGCACACAGTGGCCTGCTGCTGCTCCTCCCCCTGCACGGGGAGCACTGGACAGGACAGGGCTCTCCACACGGCTCTGCCCGGGCCCATAGAGACGCCTTCCTCAACACACAGCCCACGGGACCCTGGGAGTGACCTCCCTGCGCTTCCGAGCATGGCCTGCGCCTGTCTTCCCTGGACGCCCAGGCCCAGCAGGAAGCGCTGGGGCAGGGGGGGAGGATGTTTCCCAGGTCACTTTTAGCCTCACTATTTTGAGTGTGAGGCTAAAAGCCATCCCTCTCTCTCCTGTAAGCCATCCCTCTCTCTCTCTCTCCCTCCTTCCCTCCTCCCCTCTCTCCCTCTCCCCACCCCCATCTCTCTCTCACACATACACCCTGGAGCAGGGGCTTCCCGGTCCCTTTGTGCCTTGATGGAAGCATCTGCCTTTCCGTCCAAGGGTCTGATGGTGAGAAACCCAGAGCCACGGGCTCCCACATAAACATAAAGCTAGTGGGAAACTGCTTCCTCCTGAGCCCCCGCAGGCCCTCCCTGGTCATGTGGTCAGGGAAGGCCAGACGGGAGGCCAAGGAGGCCTGGTAACGCCCCAGCCCCCCAGGTCCCTGTATGAAGGCCCCGGCCACCCACCCACAGGAGTCTGTGAGCAGCCACAAAATCCACACACTTCCTTTCTCCTCAAGTCAACAGGAGCGTGTGCACACGGTGTGTGTGTGTGTGTGTGTGTGTGTGTGTGTGTGTGTGTGTGTGTGTGTGTGTGTGTGTGTGTGTGTGTGGAGGCCACCCTCCTCTCCCCCCATCCAGCCTCAGGTCCCCGCAGGGCCTGCTTCCTGCGTGTCCTCCCAGCGCCAGGAGGCACAGGCTAAGCACGGGATGCCAGCTGACAATAGCAGGAAATCCAGCCCGTGCTCTCGGACAGCGTCCCACGTCCAAGCCCGAGGGGAAACGCGCAGGAAGGGGGGGGTGCTCTCCGAGAGAGCTGGGATGTTTGGGAGGTGGGATCCTGCAACTCGATCCTGCAACTCCTGAAGCCGAGCATGGCCTGGGCCCACGCAACAGAATTAGGGGTCCTGAGCTTTTGTTGTTGTTGTTGTTCTTTAGGGCCACATTTGGCAACACTCAGGGGCTACTCCTGGCTCTGGACTCAGGAATAACGGCTGGTGGTGCTCAGGGGACCAGATGGGGTGCCGGGACCAAGCCTGGGTAGGCCACGTGCAAGGCAAACGCCGTCCCCTCTGTCCTACCACTCCAGCCCCCGGAAAAATCCTTTCCACTACAGATGAGACTTTCTCCCCTTTGTGCCTCACCACAGAGGTGAACCCACATTCCCACGGGGCTGTGAGGGGAGGTGATGGGCACAGAGCACAGAGAGTGGTGCTGGCGAGGCCAGGCCCCAGCCCTGGTGCCGAGAGAACAGGAAGAGCAGCGCTGATGCGGAGTCCTAGAACTCTGACTCCAACGCTGCCTTGGAGACCGCGGCCGTCGAGGTCAGGCCATGATGCCCTGGGCCGTGGGAGCAGAAGCTTCAAGTGCCCTGCAGAGATTCCAAAGGCAGAACCGGACCATGGAGGTGACACTGGGGGCGGTGGTGGCACTGCGGGGACCTGCTCAGCCCTCACGCTTAAGGGGACAGCAGGCCCATGAAGGGTGGGGCTGAGACGGGCAGCACCAGGAAACTGCACACTCTCCCGCTGAACCCCCGACCTCTGCCCTCAGAACCTACATTTTAGTTTATTCATTTTTAAATTGTTAAGAGCGGGGGTGAAATGGGGTCGCAAGCAGTGCTAAGGATGCCTGGCTCTCCCCTGGCACCCCACTGGCCAGCTGGGGCAGCGGTTCCATTTAAGGAGCCACAGGACAGGGTGCTGCTCGGGCCCTGCAATGCCAGGGGTACCCGGGCCACCCTAGCAGTGCCGGGGTGGGGTGGGGGACTGTGAGCTGCAGACTGGACTGAGATCCAGACTTCACCCCTGTCCCATGGCTCTAGTTCCAGAACCTTTTGAACAAGCCCCCGCCTATCCGCCCCCCCTCCCCCCAGGCATTCATATGCACACTCAAGGTTTAGGAAGCAAAACCTATTTTAACTCCTGAGCCAGGGCATAGCAGGTGACCCGGGCTCCTGGGTACTGTCACCCCTGGCTGTCATGTGGGACCTCAGCCAGCACACAGTGGTCTGCAGGGGTCACCTCCACTGGGTTCCTACTTTCTTTCAGAAGGGCCAGGAGGATGTCTGAGCTCTCTGGGAGAAGGATCAAGACCTGGCGCATCTCCAGTCCTGCCTGCACAGCTGGGAGGTGAGAAAAAGACCCCCGTGGGGGGCAGCAACAGATGCAGACAAGGGTGGGAAGCAGAGGAGAGGGAGGGAAGGGAGAAGAAAGCAGAGGGAAGGCAAGGATCGGAGAAGAGAGAGCCCGGGAGCAGGCTGGCATGGTCGCAGGGACAGGACCCTCTCGCTTGTACTGATGGTGGGGGTGGGGGTGGGGGGGAAGGAAAGCAGAGGAGCAAGGGCAGAGGACATGCCACGACCGTGTTGGCTGAGTCCCTTCAAGTCACAGAGGACGTGCCACAGACACACAGAAGCAGGAAGCATGGGCCACAGATCCAGGGGACTGTCAAACTGGACGTCAGGCCTGAGCTGGATGATGGTGAGTGAATGACATAGCCACGCTGGCGGCCAGAGAAACAAGGGATCAGAGCCCTACCCAGCCGGCACCACCTTAGGGCTGCTATGAAGGGGGTGCCTCGCAAGCAAAGCTCGGCTTTTTAGAGCATCTCCTGTAAGAGCATCTCGGGCTAGCCTGAGATGACGACTGCAGGCGTTCTGATGAAAGTGCTGGACCAGCTGCAGCCTTTCTGCGCTGCTGAAGCGTTCTTATGGGAGCCACTGGGTTCCTACTTCAAGTTCAGACTGCCCAGTCCACAGCACCATCAACTGGAACCTCAATGACAGCCAAACATGGTCTTCTTTGCTAAGAAGGTGCTCTGAGCACACTGGCCCCTGCCTGGCCCACTTACTCTGGGACAAAGACCAAAGCCTGTGGCGAGGCCCGACATGACCTGCGGAATGATCAGTATCATTCATTCCATAGCCTTAACACCCAACTTCCAGCCGCACGGGCCTTCCCTCCACCCCAAAACTTGCCAGAATAATCACCTACGCCCTCCCTCAACCATACCTGCATAGGCCATTCTCTCTGCCTGGAACATCATTCCTTGCTTTACTTTGTTATTTCTTATTTATTCTGTCTCTGTCTCTCTCAATTTGAACCACCATAATGTGAACAACCTTGTCACTGTCACTGTCATCCTGTTGCTCATCGATTTGCTCGAGCGGGCACCAGTAATGTCTTCTCATTGAGAGACTTATTGTTACTGTTTTTGGCATATCCAATACTCCACGGGTAGCTTGCCGGGCTCTCCGAGAGGGGCAGAGGATCGAACTCGGGTCGGCTGCGTGAAAGGCGAACACCCAACCACTGTGCTATCGCTCCAGCGAACAACCTTATGAAAATGAAATTTAAAAATTAAAAGAAAATAAACGGAATCACCTTGAGATACACAGTTACAACGTTGTTCATGATTGGGTTTCGGTCGTACAATGTCCCAACACCCGTCAGCCAACAGCAGTGTATGTTCCCCACCACCAGTGGCCCCAGTGTCCCTCGCAGCCCTGACAAGTCCTAAGGTCCAGGCCTCCCCAACCTCTCCAACTAAACGACAGTTGGTGATCAAACATTCATTTGCATGGACATTTTATTACCGCTCACCACCTCTTCCGTCCGTGACGCCTGGCAGGGAGTAGCGAGTGCTTATTCAACACACGGCACAAATGGCCAACACCGTCTCACTCCAGGCCTCAACTCACCCCGCGCAGGCCAGACCCGGCCCCCACCTGCATCCCGGACCCACACACCCGGCGCCAGAGATCCAAACCTTTCTAGATCTGATTTTCTTGAAAGCAGCTTTGGGCGGGGGCCAAGGAGAGGCGTGCGCTGCCGAGCTCGGGCGGGCGGCCCTGCTGATGGGGCCGTCTGGGCCAGCTGAGATCAGGAAATGCCAAGATTTAAAAGCATCCGGAACCCATTTATTTATTGTTGTTCTTGCACTTCCAGGCTATTTTAAGCTGCAGATCGATCTGTGGGCCCTCCCCTCTCCAAACAGCGCTCCAGAAACACCCAGCATGCACCTGGCCGTACCTGTCAGCTGCTCCCGCTCAGCCCCGCCCCCCCCAGCCAGCCCACCCCCATCAGATGACAGCAGTTGGGTGGGGAGGGGGACCCAAGTGCTGAGCACCTTCATAGCAAGTCCCTACGCCCCTGGAGGAGGAGTCACTCTCTCCACCAGAGAGATGGGCACCACGAAGCAGAGGGGTGAGGACACCTGCCCAGGGGCACACAGCTAGAGGAGCTGGCACTGGGGTCTGGCTGCTGCTGGGCGCCCCACACCACGCAGTGCCGCAGCCCCCAAGCCCACCCGGCCCCTCACTCACACGTGGGTGCCCATGTCCTCTGGGCGGGGATCCGCCACGTGCCCACAGACACCACTGGCAGAGCTGCCGCGAGGGGCCCGAGACTGTCACTAGCACAGACAGAAAACAGTGTCCGCAGGAACGGGGACAGGGAGTGGAGGGTGGGAGAGGTCAGAGGAAACTTCCTAGTTTACCTTCTCGACGCTTCTTTTTATTGACTCTGACCACCACGGCAGCTGCAGGGCTCACTCCTGCTCTGTGCTCTGGGAGTCACTCCTGGTGGGGCCAACGGAGGTCCATATGTGGTGCCTGGGATCAACCCAGTTTGGCGTCACGCGAAACGCCCTACTCTCACTTTGCACACTCTACTATCACTCCAGCCCCGACTCTTTGAAGGTGTTTATTTTGATTTCATCATACACCTGCTTCCACTCATTCTCCAAAGGCCACTTCATTTGCCACCTCCCCTGTGGAGTCTGCCCTGATTGCTTCAGATGGCCCCATTCTGCCTGCCTCTCTCCTAGGCGGAGAGTCTGGGCACTGGATGTGTTTCTACACGGGGAAGGCCCTTGCCAGGTGGGAGCCCCCAGGCCTGAGTCAATGCTTCTGGTCTCCAGTGTCCCCCCCAACGCTGAGCTGAGCCTCGGCTGAGTCCGGGCTAGTGAGCGATGGCTTTGCTTTCTCTCTTGGTCCGCAGCTGGAACCCAAAGCAGTTGGAAACTATAAAATGGAGCCGGGGGTGGGAAGAGAAGAAGGAAACAGAGCATCAGAGGGTAAACGCGGCTCCTGGAAGGCTGCCCGGCGCTTGTCCCTGGGAAGTGACTCACGCACTGCTTATGCCAGCAGACAGTCCATTTGGGCCCTGAGGTCACCAAACCTCGTCATGGCCCCACTCATCAAATACAGAGGCACGTGAGGTACAGCCGCCACTCGGGTGCAGGGGCTCTGGGCAGGAGCAGAGACGGGCATGAGCCCAGCCCTGGCGCTCACCGGGGAAGCTCTGGCAGGTGTCTGGACACCATGATGATGGAGCCTGGGGCCGTCCTATCTCATCTCCCCGGAAGTTGGGAGGTCGGAGAGGGAGGTCCCCTAAGTGCCCTACTCTTACCCCAGGGTCTCTGAGGGCAGGTGTGGCTCTGGATACCCACTCCCTTTATTTGCTTCTCTTTTGTGCCATGCATGACCCAACAAGTGAGTCAAGGCTGGCAGCCCCTGCCCGGTCCACTTTACAGACCAGAGAATGGTGGTGGGTGGGAGCAGATGGGGGGGGGGACACCCCCGGGCGTGGTGGGGTAAAAGCCAAACACCCCATCGGCTGGAGCCCACCTGATTGATGCTCGGGTGGCAGAGACGGAAACTGAGGCTGTGTGCCTGCCCCACTCACACCGCCCCGGACCAACGGCTGCCTCTCCACGAGTCAGCACCATGGCAAGGGCATCATTTCTAGGGAAGGAAAACTCTCAACATTACAAAGGGAAAAATTAATAGGGCATGCTAGGAACTGAGGTATGAAGGGTTTTCTTTTCTTCTTTTTTTTTTTGATAAAATGTGAACGGACTGGGGGCTGTGGACCCTGTTTATATTGATGGGAGGTCTGGCGGGAGGGCTCTTTGGAGGCAGCCAGGGGGCTGCCACAACACTGACCCTGAGAGGAAAGATCTGCATCCAGGTGCGCTCAGAGCCACTCCACACCTGCACCCCTTGCCTCAAAGTCAACTACGCAGAGTAAGAATTTTATCTTTTTGGGGGGGAGGGAGCGGAGGGGTCTATACTGAAGGTGCTCAGGGACCATATGTGGCACCAGAGATTTTAAATAGGGGGGCTGGAGCGATAGCACAGTGGGTAGGGTGTTTGCCTTGCACGCAGCCGACCCAGGTTCGAATCCCAGCATCCCATATGGTCTCCTGAGCACCGCCAGGAGTGATTCCTGAGTGCAGAGCCAGGAGTAACCCCTGTGCATCACCAGGTGTGACCCAAAAAGCAAAAACAAACAAACAAACAAACAAATTTTCAGATAGGGCCTCAGCTTAGTTTCTGAGCCTCGTCATGGGATTGAGAAGTGTCTATTTGTAAAGCAGGAGTCTCCACTCTTTTTTTACAGTGTTGAAGCCTCTTCCTTACTTCGATATGAGTCCTAGTTGCTAGCACCCATCATCTCAAAGCAGTGAGGAGCGTAGTATTTCTAGATACCTGAAATAACTGGGAAGAGACCTGTGACGGCCATCAGTGACCAAGTCACTGGTACTACAAGTACCCTGTGCAGACTGCAACGTGAGGCTGCCTATAGAGACGCTGGCCAGAGTGCACAACTGTTTTCCATGCAAGGTCACCGGCCAGCCTCCCCACACCAGTTCTGTTCCCTGGGGTCAGTGGGCACGCGGCCACAAGCTCAGTTATTTCACACAATGCCTGGCACACCGTCTAAATGCCTCTCCGGGTTGCTTGGTGCACGCGCCGCCCAGATCCAGCAGGACGTGGAATGCCTCCTGAGGGAGACCATCAGGGGTCCTCTCTGGGACTAGCAGGGACAGCTGAGCCCGCCAGGGACTCAGAGCGGGATGTGGGTCAAGCCAGGCCTTCGGGTGAGCGAGGGAGGCCCTTCCAGCTAATCCAGAAGCTCAGCATGGAAGAGGGTTAAGCCCCAGCTAATGGACACTCGGGCTGCCTCAGCTCAGCGGCCACGTGCCAGCTGTGTCCTCTCGGCGACTCAGGCAAAGAGGCCTTTCAAAAACCCTGCCTCCCTCCCAGGCCACCGGGACCGCTGACTGACCCTCAGCCTCTCGCACAGTCCATTCCCACCCGAGCTGGACTCTCCTGCCACCCCCCGCCCCCCGTCAGTGAAGGACAAACCTTTCCCGCTGGCCGCCAAGAAGCAAGTCAGAGGATGCCCGCTTCCTCCACCCTCACCCTCACCTCGCCCCACTGCCCGGCCCCGTGTCTCTCCTAACCCTAGCCCTCTCGTCTCTGCCTGCAGACCCCGCGCTCCCAGACTCCTGTCTCCCACCTGAGTCAAAACCAGCTTGGAAACAGTCGACATCACAGGGCTGGAGCGATAGCACAGCGGGGAGGGCGTTTGCCTTGCATGCGGCCGACACGGGTTTGATTCCCAGCATTCCATACGGTCCCCTGAGCACTGCCAGGAGTAATTTCTGAGTGCATGAGCCTGAGCATTGCTGGGTGTGACCCAGAAAACCAAAACAACAAAAAACAAAAAAAAAAGTCGACATCACTCCACTCTCTACTCAGAGTCCTCCAAAGACCCTCCTCTCTCTCTCTCTCTCTCTCTCTCTCTCTCTCTCTCTCTCTCTCTCTCTCTCTCTCTCTCTCTCTATCTGTTTCTCTCTCTCATGACTGTCACCTCTAAGGTCCCTGCTTGGGGGCATCATCATGTCACTGGCCCGCCACGCCTCAGGGATCCTGACATCAGAACTTGGGACCCTTGCACCAATGAGTCTTGGGTGCTACAGAGACTCCAGTAAACCTTGCCCAGTGCTCCTACTTAAGTGCCCACTGCCCCTGGCCCCCACGCACACTGTCCTTCCCGGGCCACCTCTCCTTGCCTCACACATAGCAGCCATGTCTGCTCTCAGTCTCATGTCCTGCCCGTTCTTGGGCACGGGCAGGCACCCCTCACCCTGGCGGGCATGAGCTTATTTTGTGGGAGACTGAGGGGTGGGGTAAAAAGGAGGGGTAAGCTTTCTTTGATGTGTGGGCTTTTGGTTTTGTTTTTGGACCACATGCGATGGTACTCAGGGCTGACTCCTGGTTCTGTGCTCAGAGGTAGAACCTGGGTGAGCCGCGTGCAAGGCAAGGGCCCCTACCTGCTATGCTATCTCTCTGGCCGAAGGGTCGGGCTCGTGACACGCATTTGCACTTCGTTCTCACAACCATTTCCCCCATCTTTCAGGAGAGGAGGCCACTGAGGCTCCCCGGTCAGCCAAGGGCGGGATCCAAAGCATCCTTAGTTACCGTACTCCGCTGCTTCCCAGTAAGCCTAGAGAGGCCCCTTGGAGAATCACTCCCACGCAGAGGCCCAAGAAGATTCTATATGAAGATGTGGAAGGCCAGCACCCCAGGCCTCACGGTGCTGTGGCCGCCTCTCTGAGGCTGGTCTCTCCTGGCCCGTCCGGCCTCAGGAAGCCAGCTGGCAGGGGCCGGGCACCCAGCCGGAGCGCACATTTGCCTGCAGCGTCCTGGAAACTCCCCACAGCTCCTTTCTCCTCCATCGCCTTTTCCGGGCCTCTAATCTTGGGATCGGGTTTCCAGCACCCTAGCTATCTTCTCTGCCTCCGAAACTCCCCGGTCCACACCAGGGGGAAGGCAAGGCCGGGGAGAGGCCGCAGAGCTGGCCCTGGAGAGGAAGCAAGCAGTAGTGGTTGCGGGGGAAGGGCCGAAAGCCAGCCACAAGCACCGCTCCCTCTGCGGCCATACCCCCGTCCGTGGCTCTCTCACGCCGCGCGGAGGGCCTGGCAAGGGCCCGAGAACCAACTCGGTCAGGCTTGGGCTGTGATGGGAACCCAGGAAATCCGACGCCCTCAGCGCCACGTCGACCTCTTGGCCCCAGAAGGAACAAAACCCTTTTTGTTGCAGAACCTCTCCAGAGGCCCAGGTGCCAGAACAACAGAAGGAAGGACCCTGGCTGAACCAACTCCCCTCTCCTCTTTCCTCGGGAGGCGGGATGCGGCTCAGCCTGGGGCAAGGGAACGTGCCACGCTGCTGTCTACACGTCGGCACGCTTAGAGCGTAAACGGCACCCGCCCCCCACACAGAGCCCAGTGCGGGTCCTCAAGCCCGAAGCCCACATTCCAATCTGGTGATAGCAGGAGGGGCAGGTGCTGGGTGGACAGTCCAGGTCCTCGGAGGGCGGACAGGCGGGAGGCAGCTGTCGTGCAGGGTCTCGCTGCAGCAGAAATGCCCGTTTCCATTTTTGCCTTGTTGCCAGGGCCCGGCTGGGCGATGCCTCCTTATATAGGGCAGAGCAGGAATCCAGCCCCCGCCTTCTCCGAAGGCAAAGGCAATGGACACAGAGAAGCAAAACAAGTATCTGCCCTTGGCCCCAACATATCCCGGTCGTTTCTCCACTTGGAGCACCTTGTGCGCGTTGTGTCCCTGGGCCACGACTGCCTCCCGCCCTCCCGGGGACCACCCGAGCATTTCCACGACTCGATATTTCACTCCTGAGAGTACGGAGAACCTGGGAGCTGTGCGGGCACCAACACAGAGACGGGCCCTCATCACGCCACCGTCAGGACGCTCTGCCAGCAAGGCCCTTTCTCCCGGGGCCTCCGTTTCCCCTCTGGACACACATGCAAACGGTCAGCATCCTTTGTGGCCTGAACACTGGCTAGCGGTACGGAGTCCAGAGGACCCGAAACCTTTTCCAGTCATGAAAGCACCAGCCCGAGGGGAGCGCGGCAGCCGGTCTGTCTGGATCTCGGGCCCCCAGAGACTCACACTTCCTGGCCTTGCTCTAATCCTTGCTCTAATAGAGGCTGAACGTTAACCCTTCCTTCATCAGATCATCTGGGGCTGGCCCTTTTTCCGAGGAAAGCCGCAGGGCGGACGTTTCAGGCTCTTAACCTCAGCGGCTGCAGGTTAAGAGCAGCCACGGGTAACACATTAGCACGTGGGCGTGGCCGGTTCCAATAAAACTTTATTTACCAAGACAGGCCGACGGCACCTCATTCACCTTCGGCCCCTCCGAGTGGTCCCTCTGCAAGGATCGAGACTGCCCCAGGGGGGCCTTCGGAGCTCCTCAGTCCCCTCTCAGTGTTTAGGTCCCACTAAAAGTTCCACTCCCCTCCGCAGCATCCTGTTCTGCAGTGAACCCGAGCAGCAGCGCCGAAGGCGACCCCTGCAGCAAGAATCAGCCGGTTGGGAGGGAGGACCATTTTGGGGGCCACGGTTGGTCACGGTCTAGAACTACGGTTGGGAACCCCAGGAGGCTGCGCAGCGGGTCCCAGACGCTGCAGGACTCAGGCTGCTCGCCTCAGCGGACTTCCTTCTCTCTGCCCCGGGAGTGCCTGAAGAACCGCTTCTCCCTTCAGATGGAAAAGCTTCTCCAGTGGGGGGGGGGCGGGGCTGGAGCAATAGCACAGTGGGTAGGGCGTTTGCCTTGCATGCAGCCGACCCAGTTTCGATTCCCAGCATCCCATATGGTCCCCCGGGCACTGCCAGGAGTCATTCCTGAGTGCATGAGGCAGGAGTAACCCCTGTGCATCGCCGGGTGGACCCAAAAAGCAAAAAAAGAAAAATCTTCTCCCGTGGAAGGCAGGACCCACCCCTGCCACCCACCAGCTCCTCCCTGCCCTCGAGCTTCCCCTGATCTCAACCCAGTTCTTTAGGAAGCCCAAGGGCAGAGGCCGGCATCTGGCCCCCAGGGCAGAGGGCAGGACAAAGCCACCAAACCTAGTGGCCTGATGGAGAGCGGTGGCTGTCACGGACTCAAGGTGTGGTTGCTGTCATCTCAGCCACCGGACCCGTGGGCAGCTGGAAGCTACCTGGGGTGGCCGCCAGCTCCTCTCCACACACCTTGAAGGCTGCGCTCTGGGTGTGACCGTCTCAGCTGCGCTGGGACAGAGGCCGCAGGTGGCAAAGGGGCCGCCGGGCCACAGAGTGCTCCAAGAGCAGCGCCGTGGCAGCCCAGTCTGGGCCCCACCCTGGCTCCTTTCTTGTTTTGTCTTGGGGCCACCCCAGGCAGTGCGTAGGGCTGACTCCTGGCAGTGCTGAGGGGGCCACGTGGGGTGCTGGGAATCGAACCGTGTACAAGACAAGCACCTTAATCCCTGTGTATCGCTCCAGCCCACCCCAGTGAAATAGATCAGTTAATGAACCAGTGTCTTTTAAGGACTGTGACTTTCTGGAGAGTCTGGCCGCAGGAAGGGTAGGGCGTTTGCCTTGGCCGACCCGGGTTTGATTCCTCCATCCCTCTCGGAGAGCCTGGCAAGCTACTGAGAGTATCTCGCCCGCACGGCAGAGCCTGGCAAGCTACCTATGGTGTATTCGATATGCCAGAAAACAGTAACAAGTCTCAAAATGGAGATGTTACTGGTGCCCGCTCGAGCAAATCGATGAGCAACAGGATGACAGTGACAGTGACAGTGACTTTACTGGGGTGATGTTGGTTTACAAGCCGATCTACACAGACGGCATTCAATGGACGTCTCCTTAAACGGTGTGAGTTACCACACCCACCACTGAGTGGCCAAGTCCCTCTCTCTCTTGCAATTCCCCTCCCCCCTCAAATGATACTTAGAATCTGAGGTATATCCCCTCTGCAGCCCCCAAACAGGAGAAATGAATTCATCTGGCTCTGGCCTTGCTTCCCCGCCACAACCCTGCACCTTCTCTCTCTCTCCCTCTCCCTCCCTCTCCCTCCCTCCCTCCCTCCCTCCCTCCCTCCCTCCCTCTCTCTCTCTCTCTCTCTCTCTCTCTCTCTCTCTCTCTCTCTCTCTCTCTCTCTCCCCCTCTCACACACACACACACACACAATCTTGGTTTGGGGGCTCTACCTGGCAATACTCCTGGCTCTGCACCCAGGAATCACTGCTCGGGGACCATATGGGATGCCAGAGGTAGAACCCAGGTGGCCGCACGCAGGGCAAGTGCCTGAGCAGCAGCCCTCTCTGCCCTGGCCTTGGCCCTTCTGAGGACGGTCCGAGCCCTCTGTCTCTGGAGCACGGCTACGAGGAGCGGGGGGCGGAGAACCATGCCTTTGAGGTCCCCTCCACGCTGTCCCTCTTCCAGTCCCTGAAGGATCAGCCATGTTCAGGATGCCGAAAGAGCAATTGGCTCTGATTTCCCCTTCAACACCCTGAAGAGCCACCTCAGCAAATCTCCCAGTTCCTCCTCCCCCCAGACACCCCACCTGCCCCGGGGACACTCCCTGCCCTCTGCTGCTTCCGCAGCCCATCCCTTGGGACCCAAGGCCAGTTGTGTCCCAGGGTCCCCGCACCTAAAGGTGCTCAGTCACTCCTGTTTGTGAAAGAAGACTTTCCTAGGGGCCATCTCTGAATTAAATGCAACACCTTAGTCCGGGGCTGTGTTCTCATCATCTTTTTTTTTTTTCTTTTTTTGGGTCACACCTGACGATGCACAGGGATTATTCCTGGCTCTGCACTCAGGAATTACTCCTGGCGGTGCTCAGGAGACCATATGGGATGCTGGGAATCGAACCTGGGTTGGCCGCATGCAAGGCAAACACCCTACCCGCTGTGCTATCGCTCCAGCCTTGTCCTCATCATCTTAATCTGTAAACAGCTGCAAAAAGAGACAGATCTCTCTGGGGCTGAGCTTCCCCCAGGAGGAGATGAGGTAGGGATGGGGGCAGGCCTGGGGGACCCTGGGCCACTGTGCGGGTGGGGAGTTGTCACTGGAACGCCGCATGGCAAATCACGGTGTCTAAAATAAACCAAATACTCTCTGAGGAGCAGGGCAGCAGCTGCTGGACCCCAGTGCAACCAGACAGGCCTGGGAAAAGCTCCCTTCCGGCTGGAATTTTCTCTAATCACCACCCTCTCAGCAGAAATTGACCTTTGCTCAGAATGACCAGCCCCCCTTCCCACCTCCCCCCACCCCCACCCCGGCAGTGAGTTCACAAGCTTTGCAGCCCAGGGGCCTCTCAGGGCTCAGAGATGGAGCCAAATGTAATAGAATTTTAAAATATTTTTTTTCTTTTTAATTTTAAAAATTTTATTGAATCACCATGAGATAGTTACAAGCTTTCATGTTTGGGTTACAATCTCACAATGATCAAACACCCATCCCTCCACCCGTGCACATTCCCCACCACCAATATCCCGGGTATACCCCCTTTCCCACCCTCCCCCTGCCTCTATGGCAAACAATATTCCCCATATTCTCTCTCTACTTTTGGGCATTATGGCTTGCAACACAGACACTGAGAGGTCATCATGTTTGGTCCATTATCTACTTTCGGCATGCATCTCCCATCCCAACTGGTTCCTCCAGCCATCATTTTCTTAGTGATCCCTTCTTTATTCCATCTGCCTTCTCCCCTCCACTCATGAAGCAGTCTTCCAGATATGGGGCAATCACCCTGGCCCTTGTATCTACTGTCCTTGGGTGTCACCCTCATGTGATGCTACCCCACACTCCACAAATGAGTGTAGTCCCTCTATGTCTCTCCCTCTCTTTCTGACTCATTTCTCCATGTTTATCCATTTATAAGCAAATTTCATGACTTCATCTCTCCTAACAACTGCATAGTATAGAATTTTAAAATATTCCTTTTGGAAAAAAATGTTCTAACAAAAACATTGGTCTCAGGTGTCCAACAAGATGGTTTCATCCGCGTGTGTACACCACAAAGTGAACCCCAAGTACATCTGATTAAAATCCACCACCGTGGGCAGTTACTGTGTTTTGCCTCGGGGTGAGAACTTCTCTAACCAAACTCTAGGGCTAACTTTCAAATTCGTGCTGCAATGATACAATTTAGTGATGACGCCCCACGTTCGAGATAAGACCCCCAGGACTTACTGTTTGTTTGGGGGCCACACCCAGCGGTGCTCAGGGCTTACTCCTGGCTCTGCGCTCGGGGATCACCCCTCACCGGCTCCTGGGACTCCAGGGATGCGGGAGATTCTGCCCCTGTGCACAAGTCGAGCACCCTAGGCAGTGTGCTACTACTCCGGACTTAGTTATGTCCTAATTGCAAGTTGAACCCTTTGAAGTTGGGGTGGAAGAGCAGGGAAGGTGGTCAGAGAATCTGGGGGGAGTGTCGGGGACCCGGCCCAGGGCTTTGCTCATGAATAGGATGCAGTCTGCCCCACAGACACTGACTAGGAGGCCGATTCTGGGTCCTGAGCAACAGCACAGCGGGGAGGGCATTTGCCTTGCACGTGCCTGACAAGGGTTCGATCCCTGACATCCCATATGGTCCTCTGAGGCCGCCAGGAGTAAGTACTGCCAGGTGTGGCCCCAAAATAAACCCCTGAAGGCTGTTGTTATGCCCTGCATGTGGTACTGGGAATCCGGGGGACCAGAAGAGCGAACCCAGGAACCACCTCCCTGGGCTGCTCTCAGGGCCATAGCTGGCCATGCTCAGATGCTCAGGGCAGGGGACTGTGTGCTGCCAGGAGCGGAACCCAGGGTCCTGCCTGCAGAACAGACATGTGGCCCTTTGAGCCATAACCTGGGAGTGCTCAAACTGGCCAAATGTGGCACCGCCAGCCCCAGAAGTACCCATCGGGATGGTTCCAGCACCAGCCCGGAGGTGCCCGATTTAGCCAAATTCCGCACTGCTGGCTCCAGGGGGCCCAGTCAGGGCAGTTTCAGCACAGCCTAAGTGCCCAATCGGGGGACTGCGTGGTCCTGCCTACAGAACACACACGTGGCCCTTTGGGCCAGTCCCTCGGGTCTGACCCTGCACTGGAAACCTACGTCCAGGCATGACCTAGGCAGGAGGCTGGTCCACTGATCAGAGCCCACCCAGCCCTGCGTCTGGAGAGCTCACCTCACCCATTTCCCAGGGAGCCACTGAGACCTCCCCCCGCAGAGAGGGAGAGAGAAAAGCAAGCAGTGGGCCCGGGATCTATTTCTCGGCTTATTGAACACCTGATCCTTTATACACATGGGCACCCTCACCCTAGAAGCAGAATACCTTTCAGTCCTGCTCTTTTACTGTGTGTGTGTGTGTGTGTGTGTGTGTGTGCGCGCGCGGGCGAGTGTATATGTGTGTGTTGAGAGTGGATGTGAGTGTGAGTGTATTTGTGTGTGTATGTGTTGATTGTATGTGAATCTATGTGTGTTGAGAGTGTATGTGTGTGTGTTGAGAGTGGATGTGTGTGTGAGTGTATTTGTGTTTGTGTATGTATTGAGTATATGTAAGTCTATGTGTGTTGAGAGTGTATGTGTGAGCATATATGTGTGTGTGTTGAGAGTGGATGTGTGAGTGTATTTGTGTGTGTGAGTGTGTATGTGTTGAGTGTATGTGAGTATATGTGTGTGAGTGTGTGTGCGAGTGTGTGTGTGTTGAGAATGAATGTGAGTGTGAATGTATTTGTGTGTATGTGTTGAGTGTATGTGAATGTATGTGTGTGTTGACAGTGTATGTGTGAGCATATGTGTGTGTGCGTTGAGAGTGGATGTGAGTGTGTGTGAGTGTATTTGTGTGTGTATGTGTTGAGTGTATGTGAGTGTATGTGTGTGTGTTGAGAGTGTATGTGTGAGCATATATATGTGTGTGAGTGTGAGAGTGTGAGTGTGAGAGTGTGAGTGTGTGTTCATGTGTGCAGGTGTGTGCACGCACTGCAGATATCTAGCATGATTTTTAATCCTTTCATGCCCCGAGGAAGCACAAGCTCCTGACCAGCTCTCTGGGGTTGGCTGGACTGAGGCCTCAGCAACATGGACAGCAGCGGTCAGAAGTGGAAGAGCCACAGAAGCTCCCAGGGCCCCCCAGGGGAGGGGTGTGGTGACCTGCAGCAGAGGGAGAGCTGTCAGGCTGGGGAGTGGGTCATCTGAAGAAAGGCGGCTGCAGGGAGGGCCTGTCCTTCAGCCTGCGGAGTGCATTCACTGAGCATCTAGTGTCATCAAGTATGTCGCTGGCTTTATCCTACTTACTCCTCCGCAATAATATACATCCCAGGTTACGATTACTATCTGTATTTACAAATGAGGAAACCCAGGCTCAGAGAGGTTAAGCGACTTTCCCAAGATAACCAGCTGGCAAAGTGATAATCCCAAGTGACTTGACAGAAGCTCAGAGGCTGACTCTGAGGTTTATTGCTCCTTCCTTTCCCCACTTGCCACGAGGTCTCAGGAAATGTGTGAAATGAACCCGGACAGCTCACTTATGGACCACAGCAGACCGACTGCACCTGAGAAGGTGTTAAGGAGGGAATGGCTTAGTGGGGTGCTTCCTGAGAGAGGAAGGAATTAGAGGTGCTGCTTCAGGTAATCCCTTTCAGGTGCAGGAACTTTACAGCTTGCAGGGAATACCACAGCGAAGGACACCACACGGCACTGCAGGGGCCTGAACGCTCTGACCTCCAGCACGTGACCACGTCCTGCCCAGAGGTAAACAGGATGGACAGTCTAGGGTGTCCCCTTGCTGGGTGGTTTCGAGAATTAAAGGAGGCCATGAGGACTGCAGGTAGGGCGTTTACCTTGCACGCAGCAGACTTAGTTCGATCCCTAGCATCCCACATGGTCTCGGAGCCTGCCAGGAGTAATTCCTGAGCACCACCAGGTATGCCTCCCTCCCTGTGCCCCCACCAAAAAAAAAAAGAAAGAAAAGAAAAGAGACACAAAAATGTCCCTGAGCTGGGACTGGAGCAATAGCACAGCTGGTAGGGCATTTGCTTTGCACACGGCCGACCCGGGTTCGATTCCCAGCATTCCATATGGTTCCCCGAACATCGCAGGAGTAATTCCTGAATGCATGAGCCAGGAGTAACCACTGTGCATCGCCGGGTGTGACCCAAAAAGAAAAAAAAAAGTCCCTGAGCTGCTTACTGTTATTAGACAGATAACAGAATGATTCCACACTTATTACTTCATTGGATCCTGCTTGCTTCACGGGAGTGATCGTCTGTTCCAACGTTAAGGATGGGAAGCGTGGGCATCAATGGGGAAATAACTTCTACACAGACTCTTACGCCTGAATCCTTAAGGCACTGCTCAGGCAAGCCCCCATCCCACATCTGTCTCCCTCGTTCTGTTGATTCACAGCCAAAGCGAGCATTACGAGGCAAAGGAAGAGCACGCCGGCGGCCACGTTGACCGCTCTTGCCCGTGGCAGACAGTGCTCATCGATTGCCTCCACTCCTCCCACTGCACCCAGGGCACAGCTCTGGACGTGCCAGCGCGGCAGACATCACCAATCAATGGCAGATGGCAGGCGATCCAACCCAACCTCGCCACTGGAGAGAGGATCTTGGACTCCATCTTCGGGTTTGATTTTGTTATATCCAAATCTAGAGACGACTGGGAGACGGTGTGCCCCAAGTCCAGTCCTAACACGGCAGGTGTCCCCTTCACCCCAGATGCCTCTCTGCACGGCGGTGGGCACAGTAAGGTCACAGCAGCAGCCTTGTTATTTCACGTCCTGGGAACACAGAGCGCTCCAGACGCAGAGCTGGGAGCCGGCCCACAGCCTCACCTCTGTGACCAGCAAACCATGTCAGGTGCTGCGGGATGCAGACGTCCCGAGCCAGACACCGGCGGGTCTCTGTGCTGTGAGGGTCCTGGAGAAGGTGTGGAAGGTAGTTACTAAGCACTTTTCTAAAAAAAAAAAAAAAAAAGAAAAGAAACCCTGGAGAATGATCATGGAGTTGTTCAGGCTGGGACGCAGGGGTTGGGTCGTGCGGCCTCCTGCCTTCCCATTCTCCGGCTCACGGTTCAGTGACAGTGAGACATTCTGGCTCCAGAGGGCACTTGTCTGTCCTGCCATGAGGGTGCCTATTCCCCAGCTTTATGACTGGTCAAAGGCCAACCACGTGCCCTCAATTCAGAGGGCAGGACAGTCATCCCCAGGATGCTAGCATGTGCTACTGGGGGAAAAAAAAAAAAGAAGAAGAAGAAGAAGAAGAAAAAAAAAAAGGACTTTTTTTTCCAGTTGTGGGTGCTAAGCTGGTTTGCTGGAGACTTTGTGACCGTCTCCCCCTCTGACCAGGAAGGGCTTGTGTGGAAAGGGAATTCCCACAGAAATAAGTAGGCCTGAGAGACACAGCCGCATGCCAGAGGACCCGGACTGCACATCTCACTTATGGGATCGGGGGTGGTTACTTATAACCCAAAGAACCCCTGTTAAACACTCACATCATTAGTGAGTGGAAAAGAAATCCCACGGGAACACGTTCCCCGAGGGTGCCCCTCTCTGCACTCAGGGCACTCGGCAATGCGTGGGGGGCTAGAGTGGAAGAATCACTGAGCAAAACCTCCTGGTCTTCTTCCGATCTGTCTTCTACCCTAGACACCTACTAAACCCGATAAGGCCTGGGAGAGGGCTCCACCCTGGCTTTACTGCTGGTTAGAAGATGCTGATTCATTCATTCCTTCCTTCCTTTTTCCACCCGCTGACATGTCCTCCCCTTCGGCTCTCTGAAGTCGGCTCCACCCTTCCTATCACCAACTACAGACAATGCTTTCTAGACCATTTCAGCCTCTTCTTCCGCTTCGGCAAAGGGTTTGCACATGCACGTCACTGAGGCCAGCGGCAAGGCCACGGCAGGAGAGGGGTTGGAGGTCTCTGGATCTTGGTCCCCGCCCTAAGGATCCTCCCCTAGAGAATGAGGGTCAGACTCCAGCCTCAGCTTATCCATCTATCATGGCGGGGACAGAGCGGGGCCTCGTCCCGGATCCTGGTCAGTGCCAGCATGGGTCAAAGTGCTACCTGCCCCCCTGAGACCCAGACACAGGGGACTACCACTGTGCGCCACCCCCCAAGGGCTGAGAAGGCTTGTCCTGAGTCTGAAGGCGGAGGACGAGCCTCAGGCGGGGCAGAGCAGAGGGCAGGAACGAATGCACAGCAGCTCTCGAGAAACTCTTGGCACCAGGAGTGTCAGGGGTAGTTCTCTTGATAGTACAGATCTATGAGTCACGGGAGCTGCCACGTTTCCGCCTCAAGCTGGAAATCCAAGAGACCGGCGCGGGTATGGCACACCTTCAGGATGGCAAGAAGGGTGATGCAGACGAAGAAGCAGATCCAGGTTCCCAGGGGCCCCCAAAGTCTTGGCCCAGTGGTGAAATCTCGAGGGGAGTATGGGTCTGGCTGGCTGCTGGCCTCCTGCCCCTTTTCCCACCCACCTTTACAGAGGCCATCAGCCCTGTGCTTCTGCAGAGGCCTGTCTGGGCCCAGGGTGCTCACCGGGGGGACTTCTCTGGACCTCCCTTCTCCCGACTATCAGGAGAGCGAGGCCCTGCCCGGAGGTCTGGGACGCTTTCCTCCGCTCCGCCCCTTGAGCACTGCACACAGGGCTGGGACCGGATTCTGGGGTCCCCGCTGAGCTGTCCCCTCAGGCAAGTCAAACACAGGGAAGGAATCGAGAGAGGTCGAGTGCCCAGAGCAAGGGTTGGCAGACCGGGGGCCTAGGCGGGGCATGGGTGGGGCAGACCTGGGGGTCTCAGTGGTGAGGGCAGGGTTGGCCATACCCGACACTCCCGGGCTCTACTGCCACAGGCTTCTGCAGGGGAGGGGAAAGTGTGCCCTGCTGCCATGTGGACACGGAGACATGGGGGCAACAGGACAACAGGGAGTGGCTATCCCTTTTCATAGGTCAGTGCAGCTCAGTGGAGGAAGCGGAGGAAGTGGAGGAGGAGGAGGAGGAGCAGGAGGAGGAGGAGGAGAAGGAGGAGGAGGAGGAGGATGTCAAGGAGAAGACCATGAAGAGGAAGATGTGACCATATGGTGGGATTGCAGAGGTGTGGCTGGACTGTGGGGAGTGAGGAGGGAGGAGCCTGGGGGTGGGGGTCCAGCTCTGGGCTGCAGCACCTGAGTGGACGAGGGAGAAGAAACGGGGCTGGCAGGGTTGGGGGAGAACAAAGCGCACCCCCAGATCCATGCTGGGGAGCCTGCAAGCAGGGGAGCCACAGTCAGCCTCAGACCGGGGCTCCCCCACGCCCCCGGGACCCAGGCTGGCATGTGCATGCACGTGGATGCGTGTGCAAGTGTGATGCTTCTACCTATGTTTGTCTGTGCATCAATGGCCAGGGTGTCAGTGTGGCTCCTGGGGCCAGAGTGATAGTGCAGCAGGGAGGGGTGTGCCCCAGTCTGATTCCCAGCACCCCACCTTGTCCCCCAAGTCCCACTAGGAATGATCTCTAAGCACAGCCTGGTGTGGTTCCCCCAACAATGGCAGAAACATGGCTGTGCCACACTCGTATACAGCATGGGGTCCTGGACACCCTGGCCTCGGGGTGTCCCAGTGAGCTCTCCCATTTCACAGCTGAATCAACGACCCAAAGAGGCGAGGAAGAGCCCTGGGATCACAAAGTTAGGGTCTCTGACGTCTCTTGTTCTGTAAAAGCTGTGCAGCTTTAAGTGACCTTTCAATGGGGCACAAAGGGCGGGCAGGGGCTGGGGGGTGAGCGGTGTAGGGAGACAGCACAGTGGGAGGGCCCGTGCCTTACATGCGGCCGACCCAGGTCGAATCCCCAGCATCCCATGTGGCCCCCAAGCCTGCCAGGAGTGACCCTTCTGAACAGAGCCAGGAGTATAAACTCTGAGCATCGCCAGGTGTGGCCTAAAAAAAAAAGATAAAATTAAAAGTGGAGGAGGGGGTAGAGCAGCGCTGAGGGCCGAGAGAAGGACCCTAATCCTGCTAGTGAGGGACAAGGTGAGGGCAGAAGTGGACCAGCCGGCTTCTGGGGTCGAATGTGGCCGCAGGGAAGGGTCCCTGGGGTGAAGAAGACCAGAAGGCCTATCTATGTTTTCACTTTGTATTATTTTTGGTGGTGGTGGTGGTGGTGGTGGTGGTGGTGGTGGTGGTGGTGGTGTGTGTGTGTGTGTGTGTGTGTGTGTGTGTGTGTGTGTGTGTGTGTGTGTGTGTGTGTGTGTGTGTGAGGGCTTAATCCTGGCTCTGTTCAGGAATCGCCGGGACTCAAACCTATTTGACTGCATCCAAGAAAAGCGCCTTATCTGCTGTAGAATCTCTCTCTCTCTCTCTCTCTCTCTCGCCCTGTTTCTTTCTTCCTAATTAATTTTCCCTTCCTTTCCTCGCCCCCCGCCATTCCAGTACGGCACAGAAACCAGGGTCGGTTCTGGACCGCCTCTCTGAGCACCGAGGCCTTCCTGCACATTGGGAGCCACTGGCCTCCGCTGCCTGCGGACTGACCTGGCCCCCGGCCGCTCGCACACAGCCCCCCCCTCCTTCCTCTTCCTGCCTCCTCCCCACCTCTGTCCCCAGCAAGCACTTGGCGGCCCCTCGGAGGCCTGTGGGGAGTCAGGAGGGAACGCTGAGCCTCTGGCCAGCGCCCAGCCAACGCTGTGGGTTCACGTTAGGGCACCTGTTAATGTGCAGGACCCTGGGGCCAGCTGCCCTGGGATTGGCTGGCCAGGCCAGGCACCAGGCCATCCCCGCACCCGGGGACGCATGACCCCAAATCCCAGCTATAAATAGAGGAGAACCTGTCAGCCCCGAGGCCCACCCCCGCCCTGCCCTCCCTCTTGGCCAAGAATGAAAGGGCGCCTTGATATGGTGCCCGGCGCCCCTGGACTCCGCTCGGTTGCTCCGGACCCGCAGCTTCTGCTGACCTCAGGGAAAACGCTCCATCCTCAGGCACCCTGGGAGGGGCCGCGTCCAGGCTGGCTCAGCCCACATCTTGCAGCTTCCCCCCCCCCCCCCCCCAGTAACTATCTTGGTGTCGCTACTGCTTCCAGCCCCCGGGTTTCTGAGTCATCTGGACTGCACCTGAATACGCTGCCACCAACAAGGCTTTCATTATGAATCCGGGGAGGAGGGGGCCTGGGGGAGGGGGAGGCGAGGGGGAAAGTGGGGAGGGGGGCAGAGAAACGCTGGCGTTTGCAGAATTTCGGAAAAGATTTCCTCTGGTGCTTCACAGACCAATAAGCCTTACCGCTGGCCTTCCAGAAAGGCAACGACTCGACTTACGATCACACAATAAAGAAGTGTCTGAGCAGGCTCCAGGCCCCGGGTCAGGGTTCACTCCAGCTTGGCGGTGAGCCCCACGCCTGCCACTTGGGCTCCTGCATCGGCCCCGCCAATGCCTGGAGTGCTCGGACCTTCTGACCTCTCCATTCCTCGCTCACTCACCCCTGCTGTATGTAGGGGCTGAGCCCGTGCCCACGGTCGCCGAGAAGCCGGCCCCCCCCCACCGACTCCGCCCCCCACACAGCTGTGCCGACCCCCAATCAGCTCCGGCACTCACGCTCCCCGAAACGCATTCACTGAGTCACTGGCTTGACGGGAACCAAAAACGGCGCGGGTAATTATTTCCCTTTATTTAGGGGAGCAAGCGGAGTCTAGCTCATAGGTCAGATCCGAGCAGAAATAGCTGCCACCTCGTGGGGGTCGGGAGCATGAGGCCTCGTCCCAGAGGGGCAGGGCAAGTGTTCGATTAGCGATGCCTGCCCTGGCCGGCTGATCAGCACTCAGCCCGGGTTTGGCCAGCCCTCCTTCAGCACTCGCGCCTCGCTCAGTGGCCTCGAGAGCTAAGTTCCTTCAGGCAGGCGCTCAGCCCTGACCTCAGTCAGCTCCAGGTGGGAGACCAGGAAAGGGTTTCGCCTCCCACCCCCCACTCCTGCTCCTCCCCCGCCATGTGGCAGGCCTGGAGCCACGCAGAGAGCGGAAAGTAAGTTTTCTTTGCTCATGGTTGCGGTGGAACCATACAAAGGACACCACTGTGACTACCTCTGCTAATCCGGACAACGAGCCAGGGGGAAACCGAGGCAGCACATGGAGGCTGCCACCCAGAGTTGCCCTACAAGGTTGGCAGGACCCAGAAGGGCAGCAAGAGCCATCGGCCCAGGGCCTCAAAGAATGAAGGACACACAGCCTGAGGGGGGATGGACAGGCCCGCCCGCCCGCTCCCGCCCCTAACAGAAGAAGCCCCTTCTCCCAGAGCGCGAGCTGGGCTCTCCTGTGGCCTTGCTCACGCCACCACCCGCTCAAACGTGTGCAGGCAGCTGCCGGCCCTGCTCAGAGACGGTTCTCATGATGGGAGCTAATCACCAGGATGCTGATGTCCACAGTCCCGGCGGCCACCTGGGGAACAACTGATTTAGAGTCCCGTTCTTTCCCCCCGGGAGGGGTCTGCTTCTCTACAGTGGCAGAGCCCTCTCTCCCCTCGCTTCAGACTGCAGACATCTTTCAGCCCAGTCAAGCGCTCGGGCCTTCTCCTGCTGTGCCGAGATCCATCGCGCTCACCACTGCATAGCCCCTACCCGCAAATCACCCTCTCACGCAAGGCCCACAGAACAGGATAAACTCAAGTAATAGACTGTGGGATCAGGTGGACTGAGCGACCCTAATCCAAGCCTCTCACTGCACAAATGGGGCAGGAGGACACGTTGCCTTAGGTTCTGCGGTGGCCAGTGGAGGACCAGGCCAACCCAAAAGTCCTGTCCCAGGTTGGGATTCTACCCCCAAGTACTTCACCAGAAGTTGGCGAGCCAGCCTGGGTCAGGCTGAGGACTGCTCAGACTCAGGGGTGAACTGAGCCCCAGGGAGCTAGGTCACACGGTGCTGTCCACCCCCTTCCTGGACCAGTTTTCACTTGAGAGCCCATGATGGGGCCCCACCCGCCAAGGGTACCCACGGCACCTCTTCCCCTCCCCCTCCCGAGGATGCAAACCCTTGTCCTTGCTCCCTGCTCTGCACTCTGTGCATGGGGAAGGTGCCAGCCACAGGGGCTAGAAATACCTCCAAACAGTGAGTGCCTCACGGGGAGGGCAGCCCCTGGAGACCCCCGGCCCCCAAGTCCCAGCACACGTGCGGCTGAGAGGCAGGATGTCATCACAAAGCTCGCTGGCATCCCTCAACAGCCCCCGGGCTCTCTGAAACACCCCAAGGTGTCCCCAATACAGAGGGAAGCCCTGGCCTTGCAAGATCCCGGGACCCAGGCACTGCCAGGGGTCACTACTGAGCAGAGGCAGGAGTAGCCCCAAGGACTGTTGTGACCCCAAAAGCAAAAAAAAAAAAAACCACCCAAAACCCCCCACTCGATCCTGGAATAAGCCTTCCCAGACAGCTGTCCTCCTTTGCGGACCACCACTGGTCACACTCTTTCTCCTTGTGGCCCTCCCTGCCCTGTGTCTGCACAGCTCCCCAGAGGGAGCCCCGGGAGCATCCACGTCCATGCCCGCTGTGTGAGGGAGTGGACACTGCCCGGCGAGCAGACCGCGGCCGTCTAAGCAGCCTTCCAGCCTTGGCGGAGACCCGCTCTCAGGAAGGAGTTCCCCACCTTCTACACCCACGGACCATACTGGAATTACCTGGAGGAGTTTGTTTATCTGGTTTGGGGCCAGGGGCTCTGCACTCAGGGGTCACTCTTGGCGGGCTCGGGGGACCGTATGGAACGCTGGAGTCAGAACCTGGGCCAGCCGCATGCAAGGCGAGTGTCCTATCTGCTGTACCATCACTCTGGCCCGATTCACCTGGAGAACTAACCTCCTCCTCGTTCCCTAATACTCCTGATAACACGGCTGCAGGCCAGACCGTGTCCATGGCAGCGCCAGTGACGTCACCTCTGAGGGTGGAACCCAGGAGCTTAGTCACGTGGTTCCAGTATGGGACTCCGCAACAGACCGCCCAAGGGCACCCTAAAAGACTGTCCACAAGGAGCTTCCTGTCAGACAGTCTCGGGGCACAGGTCGACTCCCCTGAGAGATGCTTCTGGAACCTTCCAGATGCTCTCGCTGTTCAGAAGCATGGAGACCAAGCAGGGGCAGGGTGTTCTGACAGCATGCTGTCATCAGACTTGTCTTGAGCAAGAAAGCAGGCTGTACCCCCCCACACGCCCTCCCCCCTGCTGCAGGTAGGGAGATACAGGCCGGGCCCCCTGGGATGGGGGTGAGGGCCTGGAGGAAGGGGGTGCGGTAGACTGAGACCCGCTTCTCTCTGGGAGGACCTGGCATCCCCCCAGGGAGCACGGTGCCGTGGGAGCAGCCCTGGGGCCGCCTGGCAGCGTGGGCGCTGGGATGGCGGCGGTGCCCACACTCTGGGGCAGGTGCTGAACTTCCCAGAGAGCCTGGAGTTAGCCCGGGAGCCTGAGAGCGGAGGCTGGCTCGAAGCCTCCAGCCTGACCACGGAGGCCCTGCCACGCCTGCCCCTTCCTGCGAGCTCGAGGCGGGTGTAGAACTGCTGGGGCCTCCTCCAGCCCTGGGAGCACAGGAAAGGGAGATCTGCCGGGGCCCCCAGAGGGCACGGGGCTCGGTGTGTGAGGAGAGCGTGTGACGGCAGCCTTCCTTCCCAGGCAGCTCCTCGGCGGGGAGGCCGGGCAGCGGGAGGGCACGGGGCCCGCGTCCCGGGGAGAGAGGACCAAAGAAGGCAAGAAGCTAGCGTGCGGGGTGGGGGTGGGAGCCGGCAGGGCGGTTTCCTGAGGGACCCAGGCTGTAAAAGGAGAGAGAGGCCTCGGGGATGTGCAAAGGGACAAGGCAGCCACTTAACTCTTTCCTGCCTGTGTGGGAGGGGAATGGAATTTTCTAGCACATTCCAGGGCACAGAGCCCGGGCAGCCCCCTCCCACACTCCTGGCTCTTGGGGGTGGGTCCCAGGGCCTGGTGGGCTCCTGGGAGGAGGCAGGAGGGTACTGGAGTGGGGAGCAGAGTGGATGGAGCGGGGCCAGGCTCTGGGGACAGGATGGCCCGGGGGGCCTGGCTGGGTCGGCCCGCAGGGAACTTGGCAGGTGCTGCAAGACTTCTCGTACGAGAGAAATTTCCACATCTGTAAAGTGGGGAGAGAGGGAGAGCGTGAGGTCCACTGAGGACATGACTCTAAAGCTGGGCCCATCCTAAGTGCTCGCTCGATCGACGTTAAAAAACAAACCCAGAGAACTACTTTGGCAACGAGGACCACGGCGAAGTGGACTCGGGCTGCGTATGGGCCCATCTTGTGATGAATGAAGACAGGTCACGTCAGCCCCCCGAGCCCGGGGCCTGGCGAGTGCCCGGGGGAGGGGGGGGCGGGAAGCATGGCCTCCCTCCTGCAAGCACACAGACAGACTGGCCCGGCGGCCGGCGGGGCACAGGCCGTGTGCCCACGTGTTGGTGCAGAGGGCGGCCCACAGGCCGCACCCGGGCCGCTGCCAAAGGGAAAAGGTTACTGAGATAGTCCCCTCCTGGGCTGGGACAGACACCAGCCTGCTCAGGCTCGTCAGGAGACTCCGAGCCAGCAAGCGTCCGGGCCAGGGTTTGGTCCTGGGACAAACTGCTCAGCCTCCCAGTGCCCCGGAATGAAGAAGGCAGAACAGCGACTCTGCCACAGGCACCAACAGCCTCCCTCGCCCCAGGACTCCCCCAAACAAGCCTCCGTCCGTGTCACAGAGGGCCATGACCATGCCATAGCTGGGGGGGCAGGGGGGTGTGCACCGAGAGCTCCAGGCTGGCACAACGATCCCGTTCGGAGGCTGGAATGCAAGTTAATGTCCCATCTGCATCCGCAGTCCAGACCCCAGGGAGTCGAGCAGTCGGAAAGGCTTCTGGCAGCCCCTTCGGGCAACACTGAACACAGGGAGACTTTTGGTTGTCCGTACGGGAGAACTAAAAGTGCAGGGAGAGAAAGGCATTTGCCTGTGGTCACAGAGGAGGCCAGCAGTGGAGATGAGATGGTATTTCAGCTCCCACTCCCAGTCCAGTGCTCCTGACTGCTCTTGTACGCACTCTGCTGCCTTCTCTACGATGCCTGGTATCACCAGAACAGAGTGCAGAAGGGGGTCCGAGAGAAACAGCCCGGTATGTGAATGTGAAAGCTATTCATATTGCACCGTCATCTCGTCGTTCATCGATTTGCTCGAGCGGGCACCAGTAACGTCTCCCTTGTGAGACTTGTTACTGTTTTTGGCATATCGAATATGCCACGGGGAGCTTGCCAGGCTCTGCCGTGCGGGCGGGATACTCTCGGTAGCTTGCCGGGCTCTCCAGAGGGACGGAGGAATCGAACCCGGGTTGGTCGTGTGAAAGGCAAATGCCCTACCCGCTGTGCTACCATCACTCCAGCTCAAAGCTATTTATAGTGATGGGAAAAAGGTGGGGTCAGAGCATAGGGGGGAAGAGAGTGACAACCGGAGCGTCTACGGGCTGACCACTAGGGGCCAGTGTTGGCCTCAGACAGTTTAGTTGCCTGGGAAGAAGGCGAGTTGCTGACGGAGGGGAGGGGCGCCGGCTGGGGCCTATGACGCTGGGTCCCCTCTCCCTGGCCCTCCGTTTTGATTCCCTGTCCTGCAGGGCCACGCGCTCTGGAGCTGCGTGAGGGGGAAGGCGAGATGGAAGGCGGTGCGGCTTGGAAGCACAGAGGATCCTGAGCCCAAGGGCTTCCTTCCTGGCTCCCATCCGAGGGCAGCGAGGGGCTGGGCGGCGCCGCTGAGCCATTGAGGCCAGCTGCAGACCAGTCAGCCTGTCCGGAGCCCTGGGCCAGCTCCAGCGAGAGTGGGGCTCTGCCCGCAGCCCGACTGGCAAAGGGTTCCGAGGAAAGTGTGCTGATGGATCATTCCTGTCTGCCACGGTGCTGAACGGGCACTCTGAGTCTCCCGTGCCACTGTCTGGCAAGGCTCCCCCTTCCAGGAAGCCTCTGCTTTGTCTTCTGCATCCTGCCAGGGCCCGGCAGGCAGGGGCAGGGCAAGGAAGCAAGCGGGGTGCGGGGGGCAGGGCAAACCAGCAGTGAAAACTGGTGGAAACCGGGTGCCACCTTGCCCACACACAGCTCTCAGGGAAGACAGCAGGAGGCAAGGAGCTGCCCGCCACACCCCTCCACTCCCTCACACGCCCCTCCACACCACTCCACTCCCTCACACGCCCCTACACACCCCTCCACTGCCTCACACGCCCCTACATACTCCTCCACTCCCTCACGCGCCCCTACATACCCCTCTACTCCCCTCCACGCCCGTCCACTCCCTCACACACCCCTCCACTCCCTCACACGCCCTTCCACACCCCTCCACTCCCTCACATGCCCCTACATACTTCTCTATTCCCTCACACGCCCCTCCACTCCCTCACACGCCCCTACATACTTCTCCACTCCCTCACACGCCCCCCCCCACATCCCTCCACTCCCTCACATGCCTCTACAAAACCCTCCCCTCCCTCACACGCCTCTACATACTCCTCCATTTCCTCACATGCCCCTACACATCCCTCCACTTCCTCACATGCCCCTACACACCCCTCCACTCTTCTCACAAGCCCCTACACAGCCCTCCACTCCATCACATGCCCCTAAATACCTCTCCATTCTTCTCAAAGGCCCCTCCACACCCCTCCACTCCCTCATATGCCCCTACACACCCCTCCACATCCCTCCACTCCTTCACACACCCCTACACACCCCTCCACTCCTCTCAAATACCCCCTACACATGCCTCTACTCCTCTCACACATCCCTACACACCCTCACACCCCTACACACCCTTGCACCCCTACAAACACACATACCCTACACACACCCCTCCAACACCCTACATACCCCTCACATACTCCTGCACACCCTACAAGCCCTCACAGCCCCCTATACACCCTCACCCCCTCTCACAACCCTCACACATGCTTACACACCCTCACACCCCTACACTCCTCAGCTGCACGTGGATACACTCCACCAGGAGAAAGGGGTCAGTGCAGGTCGGCCCACCAGAGCACCCCAGCAGCACCCTATACCTGGGGAAAGGGGCTCAGGGGGCTTGGCCCCAGGTGTCAGGGGGCAGCCAGACCTGGGCATGCCGGGCTGGAGGGAATACCCATGTCCTGCTGGCCAGCGAGAGCAGTGCGGAGTCATCTGGAGCCAAGGTTCCACCCACCCTCCCTGCACCAAACCCATTTAGTCTGGGAGCCAGTGAGATCAGAGCAAACCCCGGTCCAGGCCTAGAGGCTCAGAGCCCCCACAGAACCCCCTCAGATGGAAGGACGAAATTCAGCCTGAGGATGCACCTCATCCCGGGACCACCCCCAAGCTGGCCCTCACTCTCCTCAGCTGAGCGGGCCCCTGCAGAGAGGGGCACAGTCCGCGAGGGCAGGGCTGAGGGGAGGGGGCAGAGAACTGCTGTGGGCACCCAAAGCCCTGCTGGGCGCCTGAACGCCGAGGCTGGGAGCGTGTCTTAGAGACACCCCCCCCCCCCCCAAACCGAGACGCAGTGACAGTGGCCTGGCAGCTCGTGTGGAACCAGAACCCGGAGGGGATATCTTCCAAGGGGCTGGGCGGGGCCGTTCCCCTTCTCACTGGAGCTCCGCCCGGCTGAGTGCTCCTGCTAGCCCGCTGTGGGGGAGGGGGCCCAGGCCACAGCAGGGAACAGCACTGGCGCCCCTTGGGAAGAGTGGGGAAACCTCCTGAGCCAGCCTCGCCTTGTCCGCAGCCTGAAGGGGCACTTGGAAGAAGAGCCTCGTCCGCTCTCCTCCCCGGGCCCCACCGGGCAGGCAGGGCTCAGCGGCCGAGCCCCAGGCTCCCCACCTGGAGGCAGCAGAGGCCAGGCCTTGAGTCCGGGGAGTCCCCCTTTGGCAGTGCTCTCTGGGGCTCCCTCCCCAGACACCCGCTCCCCAGCCTCACCCCCTCACCTGTCTCTCGGCCACCTCGTGATTCCCGCAGTCCCAACCCCGACAGTGATTCAGGGTTAGACTGTATTTGGGGCTGTGTCCCCTCCACACCCCGCACCCAACACACCCTTGCCGGGGTTGGTGCAAACATCACCCCCACATGCCTGCTTGTCCGAGGGTGGCACTGACCAGTGGGATGGAGACAGCGGGCAGCCCGCCTGGGAGGGAGGCACCATTCCGAGCCGAGCTGAATGTGACGGCTCCCACAGCGGGGGCCGGCTCGACCCCAGCGGGCTCCGGAGAGGACTCGGGGCTGGGGTCTTCCCGCCGGTGGGCAGAGCTGACCTGGGCCATGTCCTCCCTGCTTGACCTGGCTCCATGGTCCCGGGACCAGGTCACCGGGGGGCGCGGCCTGGATGCAGAGGGGCCCCGGGCGAGCAGGCGTGGCTGTCCTCCCTCTGCGGGCCGCTGGGGCTTGGAAGAGGCACAAAGTCTCATCTGATCCCAAAGTCCCCCCACGGTCCCTACTCACCTGCCCCCGCTCCTCAGAGGCCAGCGGTCACTGCCCCCCCACAAGAAGGCACTCACCGAAAGGACCGCCCGGGCAGTACTGTCAACCCCAAAGCAAGCCAGGCCCAGTGGGAGCAGCAACCATGCCCCGCCTCACTAGCCGGTGCCATGTCAATGGTGTGGCTGCCATAGAAAGCACCGTCCTGCCACCTTGCACAAGTGCATTCCCCCCACCCCTGCCACCTCCATCACTCACCCCTACCACCTCCATCACTCACCCCTGCCACCTCACCACTCACCCCTACCACCTCATCACTCACCCCTACCACCTCACCACTTATCCCTACCACCTCTATCCTCACCCTTACCACCTCCATCACTCACACCTACCACCTCATCACTCACCCCACCACCTCATCACTCACCCCTACCATCACCTCTGTCACCTCTACCACCTCCATCACTCATCCCTATCACTTCCATCACTCATTCCTACGACCTCTATCCTCACCCCTATCACCTTCATTTTCACCCCTACCACCTCCATCACTCACCCCTACCACCTCACCACTCACCCCTACCACATCCATCCTCAACCCCTACCACCTCCACCACTCACCCCTACCACCTCCATCACTCACCCCTACCACCTCATCACTCACCCCACAACCTCATCACTCACCCCTACCATCACCTCCGTCACCTCTACCCCCTCCATCACTCATCCCTATGACCTCTATCACTCATGGGGGAGGGGGGGAAGCAACCA